>NW_020954551.1:7800174-7812060 GCF_900497805.2 Vombatus ursinus | reverse complement strand
TCTCTCTCTCTCTCTCTCTCTCTCTCTCTCTCTCTCTCTCTCTCTCTGTGTGTCTCTCTCTCTCCCTCCTATCTATCTACATCCCTTTCCCCCCACTATTGCTCTAGGGAAGGGCGATCTACTCTTACTTGAAAGAATGATAATGTGGGTTCACATTTGGTCAGGAGAGATACCATGGGAAAGGTCAGAGAAAGAAGTGTCGAGCAGTGGCAAGTGGTAACTCCCAGCTGAAGGAGATGGTTCAATGACCAGCCTGCAAGAGTCATCATAAGTGGTTAGATGTCAGCGTGGAAGGAAGTCCCCAGTGGAGCGCTCCAAGGATTTGCACTTTCTAACATTTTTGTCAATAACTTCAACAAAGGCATAGATCATAGGTATATGAAACTTAAGGATGACATAAAGCTGAGCTGGATGGTTAGTATGTTGGCCAGTAAAGGCAGGATCTAAAATGATCCTGACGGAGTAGAAAGTTGGGTTGAAGATGAAATTTAATTGGAATAAATATAAAAGTCTTACACTTGAATTAAGAAAACTGCCTTCACAAATACAACAAGGGGGAGCTCAGGGGAAAGTTCTGCACTGTACTTACTGGCTCTGGAGCCAAAATATCTGGGTACAAATTCCTACCTGTTAGACCTTGAGAAAATTATGTAATCTCCTTGTCGTCAACTTCCCCAACTATTAATGAAGGGGGCTAGACCAACTGGACTCCAATGTTCCTTCCTAGCCTAGATCTCTGGTCCTAGAATTCTTCAAGCTCTAGATCTCCCAACCTATGGCCCTTCACTAGGCAGTGGTTTATCAGAAGACTATCTGGAGGTTTCAGTGAGCTGCAAGTTCAATATAAATCCAGGATATTATGGCAGACCCAAAGCCTGCTGAGGAGAAGCATGATGTCTGGGACCATACTCCTCTGTGATGGCACCACATGTAAAGTACCGGGCGCCATTTTGGGCACTGTGTTTTAGGTTGGAGAATGTCTAGAGGAAGACAACAAAGAACAGGAAAGGCTTCGGTATCCTGCCCGATGATGATGGGTTGAAGGAACCACGGATGTTTATCGCAGAGAAGAGAAGACTTAAAGGGTATGGGGGATGATGGCCATCTTCAAGTATTCTCTCTTGGAGAAAAAGACTGGACTAGCTCTACGTGGTCTCAGATGGAAGAACTAAGAGAATGAGCAGAAGATGGAAGGAGGTAGCTTCAGGGCTGGTTGCCAACTGCTTCTCTCCCTTAGATTACAAATGACTGAGTTACATCAAGTCAGACACAAAGATTAGGGGCAGCTAGATGGTGTAGTGGATAGAGCGCCTGGCCTGGAGTCAGGAAGATTCATCTTCCTGAGTTCAAATGTGGCCTCAGACACTTACTAGCTGTGTGACCCAGGGCAAGTCACTTTTAACCCTGATTGTCTCAGTTTCCTCATCTGTAAAATGAGCTGGAGAGGGAAATAGCAAAAAAAAAAAATGATGCTATCTTTGCCAAGAAAACCTTAAATGGGGTCATGGAGAGTTGGACAGAACTAAAACGACTAAAGAACAACAAAAGCAAAGACTCAAAGATTAAGTCCTTGTTGTAGGAGCAAGACACAAATGACTCAAACGTCTAGCTTTCAAAACAATTCCATAGTTATGCTGATTATGAAGCTGCCATATCTATGAAATGTTAACCAACAGATGCAAAACATGAGTTCTTTGTCTTCACTTCAAGAAAAAAAACCCCTGTGATACTCCAAAGTCACTCAGTGTCTCTGTTTCAATTTCAGGCAATAATTGGCCAGGCTGTCACCTGGCCTGGCCTCGGTGCGTGTTCTATTTAGGGCAAGTTTGTTCACAAATCATCCATTCTCTCCAAGTGTCTAAAAGAGAAGAAGGCCAGTTCTGCCACTGTACTGTCAGAACTGCTTTGTCAAAGGGTAAGATGGGTCACTTCTTAACTGACCAGTTCCCTGGGCTTCCAATGTCCCCATTCACCCCTGAATATTAATTTAAAAATATATGTGTTGGACAGAAAGGAAGCCCTGATCCCTGCTGATCTCATTCTCAACCAACTTTTTCAGACTCGGCTAATTCCAATCTATTTGTCTTGTTTTTTTCTTCCATACTCATTGTTATGTTATTAGCATTACTAGTTTTATAAATAAAAAAGTTTTATGCCTAAAAAATAAAAATTTAAGGACCAGGTTGCCTTAAACCTATCCTTTTAAAGTGTGTTTTTATAATCGTGACTCTTGGAACCTTTCCTAAAAATTCTTTCACTAATGATCTACGTGTACTCGAGAAAAGGCAAAGTAATTTTGGCGACCCTGAACCCCTTTCAAAAAAAGTCCCAGGAGAAAAGCGTAAGCCCGTGGCATAGAGCTGGTTACCTCTGTGCCCTCACCTGCTCGCCTCCTTTTAAGGGGCCAAGGATGAGGAAACCACTTGAGGAAACCTGGCCCTGCCTCCCCCAGGTCCCACCCATGCAAATGCATGGCTAGCTGCTGTTTCTCCTTTTTGTTTCTGTGGAACAGATTTAGGATTTCATTAGTCTGGGGACCTCTTGATGAGGAAACTCTATCACTGCAGATGGACCTCTACCCTGCAATGTAATCTTAGTGAGGAACTCAGAGATCCGGTGACTTCCCCAGGGTCCCACAGACAATGTGTTAGAGGTGGGTCCTGAAGCCAGTGCTTTCTGACCCAGAAGTCAGCTCTCTATCCAGTACACCATAGCTGTCTCTCCTTACTTCGCCTATTGTTAAGTATTTGTCCCACATATTCTCTGGCATCATCAAGGCACAATCACACTTTGTGTTAGCATGAAAGGCTCAGTGAAACCTTTGTAAACTTACTAAGATGTGTATCTTTAAATACGTTATGGCTCAGCATCTAGGTCAGGGATTCTTAACTTTTTATGGGTGTCGTGGACCCATGGCAGTCAGTCTGGATGTACTAAAGGACCTACAGATCCTTTCTCACAATCGTGCTTTTAAATAATTAAAGGAAATGCTAAATTTCAGCTAGAGTTTAAAGAAAATAAAGATGTACTTTTTGCCATCCGAGTTCACGGACCCCCTGAAATCTATGCAAGGACTACGGGTTAAGAACCCCTGGTCAAGGCGAAAGGCCTTTTCATCAGTACTTTTAAGAGCATCAGCCTATGGAGCTATCATGAAATTATCCTAAACTACTTGTATCTAAAACTGTGTTTTTATTTGTCCTTCTCATCTTTATATTTATTGTATCTATTTACAGGGGACCTTGCTGTCTGCCCGGTTAAAGTATGAGCTCCCTGAAAGCAGGAACTGTTTTATTCCTTGCACTTGTATTTCCACTGCCTGTTGATTGGCTGACTGTGAAGCTGGGGCCCAGTTCAGCTTCCCAATCTGTCCTTTAAGGGCCGACAGCACCAAGAGCCCCAGTCCTTGGAGGATGAGATCTCTCCTGAGATAGTTAATGTAGAAACCCTCCAGCTATCACAACAGGAACTTTCTGAAGGAAATGAAGAAGCAAACCAGAGAGATCATCCCCACCCCTCTCTCAGCCTCCCCAGTGGAACCCCCTGGCTTTCCACCCAGCCCTCCACCGGTCAGCAGGTACTTGAAGGCAAACTCTCTCCAACACTTGTAATTGATTCTGAATATAAAAGAAATGAACTCACCTCCAATAAACTAGCACAGCAATAAGAAGAACGAGGCACACAAACGTCAGCGCAGACACTACAATCAAGGGGATGATCCAGTCCATCCTCCCAGGAGAAGCTCGGGTCACCATGCTAGACGTGTTTTTGTCTGCAGCAAACAGAAATCGGTCCAGTTAGAAACCAGGGGGCGAGATGGAGGAGAGAGAATGGGGAAGGGGGACAGACAAGGACAGAGATAGACAGATAGACAGAAAGAGAAAGAGAGAGAGACAGACAGAGAGAGAGAAAGAGACAGACAGATGGAGAGAGAGAGAGAACAGGAGGAAGATATAGTGAAAAAGAGAGAGGAGAAAGGAAGAGGAGACAGGACAAGAGAAAAGAGAGAGAGAATGAGAGGGGAGAGAGAAAAGGGAGGGAGAGAAAGGGAGGGAAAAGAGAGAAAGAGGAGAAAGAGAGGAAGAATGAAGGAGAGAGGGAGAATGAAGGAGTGAGGGAGGGAAAGAAGGAAGAAAGAGAGGGAGGACAGAAAAGGAGGAAAAAAGGAAGGAGAGGAAGAATGAAGGGGAGAGGGAGAGAATGAAGAGGAGAGAAAAGAAGGGAAAAGTGGGGAGAAAGAAGAAAAAAGAGGGAGAGAGGGACAGAGAAAAAAAACCAAACTGGAGGGAGTAAGAAAGAGGGAGAGATGCAGAGAGAACAGAGAAGGGGTTAGCGCAACACCAGGCACCGAGTTCTGCTCCACTTTTGCAAGGGGAGGGACCAAAGAGTCCCAATCCACACGCCCAGTGTACGCCGTGCTGCCTGTCCTGGTGAGCCCAGGGATCACACAAAGTGCAGCTGTCACCATTTCCTCCTTAGTCACAACCAAATCACTGCTTCTTACATAAGCTGGCTCTGTCAGCATCAACCCCACAGACTGAAGGCCAGACAGACCAAACGCCCTTTCTGCAAAAGAGGTTTGCAGACGTCGACCCTGACACCAAGCTCTGGTACCAGGGTGATCATTAAACATATTTTATTTAACTGTACATATGTGTGTATAAATAAAATTCTTCAGGCACCTGTCTCTAGCTTATCTGTACATAATGTCTGCATGTTTTCCCCTTACTATATATCTATCTATCTATATCTATCTATATCTATCTATATCTATATCTATATCTATATCTCTCTCTCTATATATAGATAGATATATATATATCTATAGATCTATAGATATATCTATAGATCTATAGATCTATATATTTATGAGCCCCTCAAGGGCAGGCACTGTCTTTTGCCTTTCTCTGTATTTTCAGTGCCTGGCACATAGTAGGTGCTTAATAAGAGTTTACTGATTGCCTGAGAAAATGATGTGAGGTCTTAGATCCCCGAAACCTAAGCTGTACTCTGTACCTGAGGCAGGAGAGCAAGGTATAATCTCCCTCCCTGAAAAGCGTTGCTAGGGAAGGCTTAGTTCCATCCTCTATGTTTTTAATAGACACAAACCAAGGACTCACTCTGAGCCGATGTGGCTCTTGCCCTATATATCTTTTCCACATGATCTGGTTAGCCCATGTCTACATAACAGAGGCAGCTGGGAGTCTACACTTGTCCCCGTCCCAGCTCTTTGCTATGTTACATCATGTCGGTTCTGCACTTTCAGGGGGGCAGAATGTAACGGGGCATGTGAAGGCGGCGGAGGGAGCACAGACTCAAAGGTTAACTGTGCCTGGAGGTGGGAAGCTGTTCTGTTTTCGTTTTTGTGGAGAGCAGGGCTGCAGGCTGATGCACGCTCAGCGAGGATTCTGTCTGCTTTCCCAAAACTAGGCCAGCATTCAGTTAGGGGAGGTAGGACCCAGCAGGAGGCTGGCTGGAACAGGGACTAATCAGCTGGAGATGGCCAGGCCAGTAAATACGAGCTGAGCCGGGAATGGACAATTGTCAGTCCAGAGCTAACAGCTGACCCCATCTGGGATGGCGATCTGGATCAACTCTCATTTTACAGGGCGGGCTACATGACTTGTCCCGGTGCACATCAGTCCATAGGTTCAAAGGCCGATGACTTTAGATATTACCTAGTTACACCCACTCATTTAACAGATGAGGAAATAGGGCCAGGAAGTTTAAGCGATTCGCCTGAATTGTTTCAGAAGGAGGATCTGAATTCAGGTCCTCTGACTTCAAAGCCAATGATTGAATTTCCACCATATACTGTGATATTTACACTGTGATAACTTGTACTTAGATGTGTATGTGTGTTGTCTTCCACATCAGAACGAAGGTTCCTTTTGAGCAGGGATTATTTCATTCATGTTGTTGTTCGTCATTTCACTCGTATCAGACTCTTTGTAGCCCTGCTTGTGGTTTTCTTGGCAAAGATACTGGAATGATTTGCCATTTCCCTCTCCAGTTCATTTGACAGGTGAGGAAACTGAGGCAAACAGGGTTAAGTGACTTATCCAGGGTCAATCAACTAGGAAGCATCACAAAGATGGTCTTCCTGATTCTAAACCCAACGCTCTATCCACTGCAACACCTAGCTGACCCCCAGTTTCATTCAACATAGATAATAAATAACACTTATTTGACTTTCCTTCTTGAAATCAGCTCAAGTTACAAAATGCTATCACAATGTCCCATTTCTTCCCTCCTGCAGCTCACATGAGAAAAGTGGGTTTGAAATTGTCCCCATTTTCTGGATGAGAAAACAGGCAAAGGGTTCATATAAGGTCACATGACCAGTTAGCAGCAGATATTTAGGATTAGAAGGTCCACATTTAACTGCCCCCTAAAGCTCATTGATCCAAGCCCACGGCCAAGCCCTAGGGAGACAGGACAGTAGGAGAACAATGACAGAAGCCAACCCCGTCTTCTCTTCCTTTGGGTTTCCTGGGCAGGCTGCCCTTCTTGGAGCCCAACAAGTCATTACTGGGTCTGGGATGTGTTGGGGGGGGGGAACGGGGTAAACCAGGAAACTGTTTATGGCTCGTCTTGTAAGAGAGAAAAGAGGCCCAATCAAAAACCCAACCATGACTCCTGTGTCCAATTTACATGAACTCAGCATCTTGGTCAGGGTGGCCTCTTCTGCAACGTCAGATTTGAGTCACATACTTTATGGCTTGATATTGGGAGAAATGTATGGAAGCTTAGGCCTCAGCTCCACTCTAAGCTCTGAAAGACAGCCAGACTATTCTAGGATCTCACAACCACTTTCTTAAGCATTCCTTGGGACCAGGTCATGCCTTCTACTGGAGGGCCACAAGGGGCCAGAATAATCTCCACTGGACTGGAGATTATTCTCCAGAAGGCCTTCCAGGGCAAGATCCCACAGATACTCCACTGAGGAGAGGAAAGAAGGCCGGGCAGTTAGAGGAACCGGGACTGTTTCAGGGGACTATCTCTGTTTTCAAAGTGCCACACTTGTAATATTATCTACATTATATCGTGAACAGAACAGCCTATTTCTATATAACAGTCTATATTTGTCAAGAGAATGTGAAAAGTCCCAACAATAGCTTACCTCACCTAAACAGAAGTAAGATGGGATCTAGGTGAATATGGTGATAGGACAGCTCAAAATTGGGAAATGAGTTACAAATTGAAAAAAAAAATAAGGGAGAGCCCCCTGGGCAGCCAAGTTCATACGTTAGAGCTTCACTCATACAGCCCCTTCACCCTCACTCAGAGTCTGTTTACTCACATTTACACACAACTTTAAGAGGTTTAATGCCGCCTCCTCCAGGAAGCCCATCCATTGATCTTTCTCCCTAGTCCAGTCAGAGGTGAACTTTCCTGCCTCAACTGTCCCAAAACTTTGTACACCTCTTATATACAGATTACTTTCTAACTCATGTGAACACTTGTTTGTGGAAGTTACTTGAAGACAAGAACTGATTCACTTTTTATATTTTCTGTGGCCCCTACTAGATTACCTGGCATTTAGTAAGTGTGGACCTTGCATAAGTATCGGATAGCTAGGTCACACACCGGGTAGAGTAATGGACTTGGAAACAGAAAGTCATGAGTTCAAATTCAGCCCAAGATATTCACTAGTTGTGTGACCCTGGGCAGGTCACTTAATTTTTCGAGGCCTCAGTTCCTTCATCTGTCAAATGAGGGGATTAGACTCAGTGACCTCTGAAGTAGATCCCTTTCAGTTCTAAATCAGAAAACCTTTGGCTTTCTAATCACCGGAGTAGCAGAAGATTTTTGCTTTTATACACCTTTTTACAACCCATTTGGATAGATACAATTTTAAAACATATCTATTTCCCTTTCTTTATTAAAATAAAGGGCATGGTTAGGCTGTGTTCACACTAGCGAGCATTTGGGAGAAAGTTTGGGAAAAATAACTCACATGGGTTCACCTCATGGGAGCATACTCTGCTCACATTCATTTCCATGCATAGAGTCAAAAGTATATTTGAAGGGGCAAATAAAAACCAGGCAGTGGCCTCTTCTTTGTGTGATGTTTATAGGATCATAGACTTGTTGTTCATCCTTCGAAGAGGACCAGTGACATCATGGGTGATGTCTCGACTTGCCCATGAACTGGATTTCAGTGAGGCAGAGTTGCACAAAGTCATCAGCCTTACTCTCTTTAAGAGTCATCAAAGTCCACTGGCAGGACAAAAGTCAGGACTGGAGATGGACTGGGAAGCCCTGGCAGCTTCTATGTCTGGCCAAGCTCTAAGCGCTCCTCATCACCTGCTTCAACCGTCTTCATGGCCACTGGTACAACTTGTTCTCATCTGCCCATTCCTACAGGGGATGTCTTCACATGCGTGGGGTAGACATCCCCCTAACTCACGATGGACTTGAGACCTGTCAGTTGCCCTCAACCTAGTTCAGCCCATCCATCTGCTGAGACGGTTTTATCAGAGTGTGCCTGATTTTTGGAGCCAGAGATGAAAGTTGGGTGATGGTTTGCCATGAAAGGTCGATGAACAGCCCTGAAAAGGGCTCAACAAGCCCTCACACCAGAGGTGCTAGTTCTCTCTGAACATTTCATATAACCCACACTTCGAAGTCCCTGAATCTAATTCCTTTATTTCACAAATGAGAGTAGCTGAGGCTCAGAAAATTTGAATGACTTGTCTGAGGTCATAGGCAGTGAACGAGGTTCCAAAGACAGATTTTCTGACTCCCAAAACTTGTTTTCATGGGAATGATTACTTATAGAGGAAGTCAAGTTATCTGGTGAACACACAGAACCCCGAGCATGAGTGCTCTGATCCTGACGCCATCTTTATTTCCCAACACCTTTCATCATCAGACTGGTTAACTGTACGCTCCCTATGGGCAAGAACTTTTCCTTGTTCTGCCTTTGTGTCCCCAATGCCTTGAACATACTGTATGCTTAATTAAAGTTTATTGAATTATTCAAATGAACGAGTGCTATTGGTTTCTGACATGTAGCAGCATTGGAAGTGGGGTGACAGGAGGGAAGCTGGACCCATGATTTTCTTGATGTAGGAAATCCCAATGTGGAAATCCTTCTACAGTTGCAGATCAACAACTTGTCTGTAACTTAATCGGAACGAGTTGCCTGGGAGGGTAAGGTCACATAGCTAATACGCATCATATGTCAAACCCAGGACTTCAACCTTGAATTTCCTGACTCAAAGCCTGTTCCTACTATGCAACAGACCATCTCCTAACAGGGAGCACAGGCAACATCGTGTCTTTTTCTTCTAACAGGACACCTTTAAAATTCCTGATATTTATACCAAGCTTTTAGGCTTGCGATTTTTAGGCTCAGCCAGGTGAGTCCTGGTCTAGACAAGCCTTCTTCACCTGGACAAGCCTTCTCTCTACATTGGCTCCTACGAGTGGCCACTTAGCCTGTCTGAAGACCTTGACATCTACTGGGTGATCTTTAAGGTTCCTTCTAGCTTTGATCCTATGAGCCAGTGACCACGAATCTCTCTTGGTGGATACATTTTGTGTCAGCGTGGACAAAGGAGCAATGAGCTGAACTGCAGAGTTAACAAATCTACATGATTGTGAACGCTAAAAACAAAAATCAAATTTTGAATAGTCAGTAAAACACCAAATTACTCTAAGCTGTGATCCCCCAACTCCCTTCCTCAACTTGCACAGATATGCATATACACACACACAAACACACACATATACACGTACACATATGTATGTATGCATGTATATATGTATATTTGTCCAAACTTCCTCAAATTTCTTGAAGTTTTCGGTGCAGCTTTCAATGGAATGCAGACGTCCTGCCCAGTGTGATGGGCACAGTCTCATGTTCAAGTACAGCTCTAGTTATTCAAAGGCTCAGTGGCCGACTCAGTTGCCTTCCAGAGAACTCAGGTTGCTTTCATCAACGACTGTGCAGCCTGTTGGCTCCTCTGGTCTTTTCCAAATCGGAATCTCAGAATCACAGAATTGCAGACTGAGAAAGGACCCGAGCAGCCAGCTAGTGTGACCTGAACTTTATGAAGGTCTTCACATTAAGACCAACATAGGCCAACTCTGCTGAGCTAGTTTCTGCTCACCGGGATCTCTATTATCTCCAGGCTGTTCCGACCCGAGATGGACTAGCCCCCTTATTTATTAGATCAGGGTAGCATCCCAAGCCAATGGACAACAAGCTTACAGAGCATCTAAGGAGAATTGAGAATTAAAGTGGAAAACATGGCTTGGGGAATGCTAGCCCACATGCCTAGGTATACAACTGCCTGGCTCTTGAAATAAAGGTTTTGTGTCTAAGAGCTTCCTTAAGCAGGTGCTCATTAGGACTCCATAGTCATTTGAGAAATTTAAACAATTAATTGAAAATCAAGTAATTTCTTTGTGCCACAGATTGGCGGGCGGGGGGGGCAGGGGTGGTGGTCTATGGAGTCTATGCTTTCCTTATCTTGATGGATGCTGACTTCTGCCATTTCGGTTCTGGGTCTATACCTTGTTGATCAGTTCAAACAATGCGGAAGAAAGTAGGGATATACCCCCAAACACTCATCCGGCAGATAGGATTTGATGATTGAGAACACTGTAAACGCAGATCCAGAAACTTCTCCAGATTCTGTTGGATGCAGGACATGGGCAACCCAGTGGATGATGGAGGGCAGATGTCACACTTGTCTTCGCTCCTTTCAGGGTCAGGGGCACAGGGTCATAGAAGCAGAGCTATACCGGGCAGTGCACTGGACTTGGAAGGCTGGCTTGACAGTTGCCTACATGTTTCCTTGCACAGAATATTCCATCTCTTGTCTTCGGGCCTTTCCCTGGCTGTCCCTTCCACCACCAGAACGCCCTCCCCCTCCTCACTTTTGCCTCTTGGCTTCCCTAGACTCTTTCATGATCCCACCTTCTGTAGGGGGCCTTACATGGCAGCCATTCCACAGAGATTAATGTCTACACACTCTGTCTACATCGTGCATGTATCTTGTTGTTTGCATGCTATCTCCCCCATTGGATGATGAGCTTCTTGAGGGCAGGGACCGCAATTTTGTCTTTCTTTATATCCCCAGTGCTTAGCACAGAGCCCGGCAGAGTACAAATGCTTAATAAATACATGCTGACTCATTGACTCTGTGACACTAGATCCCTCCTTATGCACACAGCAGTTTGCAAATGGCCTCTGCTATTAGATTGTGAGCTCCTTGAGGGTAAAGTCTGGGTTCTTGCCTTTCTCTGCATCTTCAGTGCTTAACACAGTGCCGGGCACACAGTCAGTGTTTAATAAATGCTTGTCGACTGACTAGTTTCCTCATCTGTAAAACAGGGATAATAATAATAAAATCTACCTCATAGAGATGCTGTATCAAATGAGATAAGAGGTAGAAAATACTTTGCGAATCTTAAAGTGTTATATTAATGTTAGCCATTATCTTTAGAACTAGACAGAACCTTCTAGGTCACTTAGGCCAATCCCCTCATTTTACAGATAAAGAAACTGAGGCACAGGAAAGTTAGCAATTTGTCCAAAGTCAGGCAGGCAGGTAAGCAGCAGTGCTGGGATTCAAGGCCAGATCCACTGGGGGCCTTGAGTACAGCTCTCCTCATGGCACTGTGCTTACATTCACCAAATGACCTGTTTCCTGTTTATTTTTCCCTCCCAGTTTTCTCTTAAAGAGAACTTTCAGTTCAGTTTGATAAGTAAGCATTTATGTTCCAGGAACCATCTTAAGTCCTGGGGTGGGGGCAATTGTCACAAAGACAAAAATGAAGCTGGGCACCAAGAGTGAACTGCCCAACATCTCATTCTGGAGGTTTGAGAAGAGAGAGAGAGAGAGAGAGAGAGAGAGAGAGAGAGAGAGA
>NW_020954551.1:7735405-7800074 GCF_900497805.2 Vombatus ursinus | reverse complement strand
GGGAGAGGGAGAGGGAGAGGGAGGGAGGAAGAGAGAGAGAGACAGAGAGAGAGAGAATCAGAGAGAGAGAGAGAGAGAGAATCAGAGAGGGGGAGGAAAGAATCAGAGAGAGAGAGAATCAGAGAGGGGAGGAGAGAATCTGAGAGAGACAGAGAGTGAGGAGAGAATCAGAGAGAGAGTGAGGAAAGAATCAGAGAGAGAGAGAGAGAGGAGAGAATCAGAGAGAGAGAGGAGAAAAGAAAAACAGTTTTCAGTGGCATATGTCATCACTGAATTAATTCTGTTTGCCTTTTACTGGCTTGGATTTCATCCCAGTAGGAAGCAAATAAAAAATGATTACAATGTGGTGTGGATGCTTCAGGCAGGCATCCTCCATCAGATGGACCCCAACCCTCCCTACAGAACTGTTCACCCCAGGGTAAGGCAGCCTCATCCTTTTGACAAGAAGATAACTGTATTTTCAATTACAAAAATAAGGCTGTACCTGAAAGGTCAGAAGCTGGTGAATGTAAGAGAACAAGAGTTGGGTCTCTCAGAGGGTGGGAGAAGGACAAGTGGAAAGGAGGCATTTCCCGTGTCCATAAATCTGTTGCCTTGGCAGGCCGTCCACCAGCTCAATTGTAGGCAACATAAATGTGTTTATTCTCCCTAAGTAATGCCACTCATCACCATAAACTGTAGACGTCCATATAATAAAGGCAGCAGCTTTTATCAGGGCATAAAACTTTCCCTTTCCCCCTCTCCTCAGCCCCGACATTTCATAAACCACTGGTGCAAGAAGCGATGGTTTGCCATTTATAAACACAGATGGATGCTCCCAATTCAGGATGGTGGTTCTGTCCCGCCATTATGGATCCTGGGCTGGCTCACAGCATCCCATTTGTTTCCATTCAGATCCACGCCCTTTGAATAAGAACACACTTAGCATTCAAACCCTTCTCACTTCCTATTACTCAGAGTGGAGTCCATGATCTTGATTTCAGTTATAGGTGTGGGAAATGGGACAGCTTTTTTACAAAGTCCCATCTTAATTCCAAGCCCCACAAATAGCACCCTCCCCGATTTGGTAAACCAATACTCAGTGTACTTTATTACAGTAGCATCTGGAGATTTCAGGTGGTGAAACCTGAGAACTGGTCCTCCTTCCCTTCTGTTCTGCTGCCTTCTGCCAGGTGTACTTTCCACTCTCAGCATGGATTTAGAGCATTCCACCTTTCTCTCTCACCTTCTCTTCCTTCCCCAGCCCCCTGCAAGAAACTCTATCAGCCTCTTGCGGAGTCTAGCTTTTCATCAAGCGTAGAGCTTACTCAAAAGGATCACCTTGACCACCTAATTGTGGTCCAGCACCACCCAGGGTATGGGCTGGGCTACTTCCTGGGACGGCACCTTAGACAGCTGTATTAACTCTGGGGCTATTACCTTTCCAGAACCAAGGACTCCCTAATTAACACTTGAGCCCCTGAAAGACTGCAAAGCTCAGGAGAAATGAATCCAGGGAGGATTCCAAAGAAAGGCAGTACTGATAAGGTTACCCATACAATGCAACTCAACTAACTCCCCTTAATCCCATTTTACATGTAGCAAATTCACAGGCTCACTGGATACACACTGAGCCTGGAAGATGAATTCACAGACCACTCTCCTGCTGGGGCAGGTGTGATTAGGCCTTCTCCCCTTCTGTAGCTCCACTAAGGGAACCCCTAACTCACATTCAGACACCTTTTCTCCTCAAATCTCCAGAATGAGAGGTGGGGCCGTAAACTCTTGGTTTACAGCTTCTCCCTGGAAAAAGCACAGGGATTGTTTCATTTTTGTCTCTCTTCACCTCCCCAGGACTTAGGATGGTGTCTGGAACATAAATGCCTCCCTAGCCGACTGAACTGAACTGAATCAATGAAGATGGGTTTTCAGCCTCACCTGAAAATCTTATTATGAAATCTCACAGGGGGTGAACATGAGTTTTTTCTATTGACTACATCTTTAAAATGGCAGGGAAGAGTTTATAAGATTAGACTGAATGCCTTTTTTTCCCTCCTCAGAGCAGAATAATGCTTAAGCAACTGAATATTAAGTGGGAAGCCCTAAATATGTATTTGCTTTTAGTACAAATAAGTAAATAAGACATAAACATGATAGAGATTATAGAGATTAAGAATCATGGCACCATATTTGTTTAAAGTAATTCACCTCCAGCATATATTAAGGGCCATTTGAAAATAATCACAGGAAGAAGGGCTGAGAGGTAAGGGAAACTCAGAGAACAAGAATTGCAGGCATCTTAATCATTCCCTCGCTTTCTCACCATTCTTCACTCCTTTTGCCATCTACATTCACAACCATCCTCATTTTAGCCAATTTTATAACTCTTTTTTATTGATTGTAACTTTAGGGGGCCTTTTTTAAAGGGAGGTCGTTTTTTACTTTTTGGAAGTGACTAAATGGAAAATAAATCCTTATATCAAGGTGTTTAAAAGAGTCAAGTAAAGAAGCAATTATTAAACACCTACTGTGTGCCAGGCACTCTGAGGATACAAAGAAAGGCAAAACATAGGCATGCTATCACAGAACTTGGTTTAATGGGTGGGAAAACATGCAAGTGACTTGTTATAAACAAATAAACAGGATAATTTAGTGCTAATCACCAAAGAGAGGTACTAGCATTAAGAGGGAAAGAGAAAGGGAAGGATGGGGTATTAGGTAGAACCAGAAGGACGCCAGGAGATACGGCATTCATATTGTTGGCCTGTCCAATACAGTAGAATCCGAAAGCCTGTTTGCTTTGGGGAAGACAGAGAGCCAGTATGTTACATGGGAAAGAACATCTGGGAGTATGGGATCTGCTGCTTATTGCCTGTGTGACCCTAGGCAAGTCACCTCACTCCCACTTGAGTTTTCCTCTCCAGAAAATGAGAGAGGTTGGAGAAATATGAGGAGGTCAAACTAGGAGGCCCCAGAGGTCCCTTCTAATACAAAAGCTGTGACCCAATGATTCCACGCCAGGATGAGGCTTAGAGTGCAGTCCAGCAACAGACTGTGTGCTTCCCATGTATATACCTAAACGAGGGTACTGAACACCAGTAGAATCAACACTTTGGCCATGGCCTCCCATGAAAGGAAGAAAAATGGAAAATGGCTCCTAGTCCTTTTGGCTTAGGGCAGCTAGGTGGACAAAGTGCCAGGCCAGGAGTTAGGAAGACCTGAGTTCAAATCTGGCCTCAGACACTTGCCAGCTGTGTGACCCTGAGCAAGTCATACAACCTTGTTTGCCTCAGTTTCCTCATCTGTAAAATGAGCTGGAGAAGGAAAAGGCAAACAGTATCTTTGCCAAGAAAACCCCAAACAGGGCCACAAAGAGTCAGACACAAGTCAAATGATAGAACAATAACTCTTTGGTTTCTGTAGCGGGGATGGCAGAAAAAGAAGGCAGAAAATGCTAAGACACAGGTGAGAATTGTACAGGAAAGGTAGACAAGGATGGGTTGTGGGTTGCAACCCCAGGCTGTAACCCCTACTAGGAATACCCACAATGATAGGATCACAGACCTTTTGGAGTATACAGGCTTACTGGACTATGCCACTACTGATGAGCCAAGATAATGTCAAAACCCCGTATCCATTTAGCATAAATACATGTTTATATGACCTCACAGCTGTGCCTTCAAGGTAAGCGGGATAGGCCATTGTTGAAACCTGTAGGGTGATTTGGTACTCTATGCACTCGCAAATTCCCGGTGCAACTCTTCTGGTTTTGGCTAAAGAAAGGAATTTGAAGAAGGAGTTGAAAGCTCTCAGACAAGCGCCTCTGCTTTCCCTCTTCAGCTTGACTTTTCTGTTTTTTAGAAGGACTGTGCAGATGAGAGTGGTCATCCAAGCTGCATGTAATCAACACACATTAATTAAGAGCCTACTATATGCTGGGCATTGTGGACAGAAACACAACATCAGGACGATCCCTCCTTTCGAGGGGCTTACATTCTTTTGTACTGAAATGGGCACAACATTACAGTCCTAGGAGAAGTTATTGAGCAAGAGGGCCGAAGAGAGGCTTTTCTCATTCCTGCTGCCATCAGGTCCTGCTTCCAGCTCCTCTGGACCCTCAGACAGGCTGCCCAGTTAGGCACTGCCGTACAAGGGGGCCCAATCTCCTTAAAGGAAAGAATGGCCACACAGGTAGCACGTTTATTTAACTGGAATCTGTTCTATTGGTCTAAGACGGTATCTCAAGCACCCTGATCACTCCCCATGTCTCCTGATCTAAGGGCCATCTGCCATGTTTATCAGCAGAGAGGGCACCGGAGCCCATGCCATACGAGGTGCTGCTGAAGAAACAAGAAATCAAATACCTGGAGAAAAGAAGCCTTAAGGGGCATGATAATGATCTGATCTTTAGTTTCTGAAGCCTACTCATGAGAAAGAGGGAGCAGACTTGTTCAGCTTGGTCCCAAATACTAGAACAAGGGCCCATGGGTGAGAAGGCACTGAGGCAAAGAAAGGAATTTAAGCTCCATGTCGGGGAAAAATACATTTCCTAACAATAGGAGCTCCCCCAGAGTGGAATGGGCTACCTTGGGAGAGTGTAGGCCATCTTTAAGCACCACCTGGATGACCACCTGTCAGGCACACTAGAGAGGGCATTCATTTCTGAATGGTTGTTAGGGTCCCTGAGATTTGGTGATACTTCATTTCTATAAAGGCGTCTTGAAGTAATGGATAGAACATCGGATTTGTCATCAGAGAGACCTGAGTTCAAATCCTGCTTCTGACAGTGACTAGTTGTGTGACCTTGAGCACATTGCTAAACTTTTCTGAGGCTCAGTCTTCTCATCTGTGAAAAGGGGATGATGATAATACCTCCTCCTCATAGGATGGTCATGAAAGACAAGTGAGATAACATGTCAAGCTTGTAAACTCTAAGTACTACATAAAGTAAGGGATCATTTTCCACTAAACAGAATGAGTAGACCTTATCTTAGCGTATTATGGCTCCCCAAAGTCTAGTATGAATGTCCTCTTCAGGACCTGGATTATCTGAAAAGTTCTTCAGGTACATAAAAAGATCTCTATTCTTACATCTTTTCCCTAGGTTTAAAGGTAACGTTTTTCCCATGACTGTACCAACTAGTCAACTGAACCAAATGATTTTACAACACAGATTTAGAGGCAGAGCTGGGTCGGGAATTGAGGTCAAAGGTTGAATGTTTAAGAGACACCGCTTTTGTACCCAGAGTTTGCAGAAACTAACCAATTTATTCAGGGACACTTTCAATGACTCATTATTCTTCCAATTCTGCCGCTGAACGAACAGTCACCTGGTCTTTAAATGTTAAATGTCCCTTCCTTCAGTCAATCCTGGACAGAATGTTTTGCCCATTTCCTTACTACTGGTGTAGAACTGAAGAGCACTCAAGGGCCTTTTAAAAAATTAGACCATTACCAGCTTTAAGGAGGAAAGTAACTCAAAGCATGAAAATTTATTCTAAGTTATAACTTCACATACGAGGTCTCAGCTTTTGATGAATTTTAATGTTTACAAGTGTAAAAGCAAATAAATATTTACCAGTTGCTTCTCTCTCTCTCTCTCCCTCTCTTTCTCTCTCCCTTTTTTTTTTTTTGCACTCTTATAACTCCATGACAGCTTTGATGCAAAAAATTGTTACCAAACATCTCGGAGTCTGGCAAAATCAAAGATTTTTTATTAAAAGACAACAAATCACAACAATAACAATCCTCGTGCTCACATGGGGAAAAAAAATGGCTCCATTAAATGAGATAGATAAATGGCAGAGACAGGGGAAGAAGAGAATAATTATCTGGTTAATTGGGCAGTGGAGACTCAACCCTGACAGTGCCCAGTCCTGGCTTCTGCCAAGCAGTCCCCAACTATTTGGGCATGGACTGTGCAGAACATCATAAGAGCTGGAAATTCATCTTGGGCAAATAATGGGGTCTGTCAGCAATAAACACTTCTCACGGTTGTGTGTTTGTAGAGCATTATTTTGTGTGTTTGTAGAACATTATTTTGAAGTCTTAAATAGCTCAATATCAAGTAGATTTTATCAAGAGACCACCATGGCGAGTTATTACCAAATGACTAAAAAATGTACTTGAACTAGGTTACTGTTAACAAAAAGGTTGAAAAGGGTAATATTTAAAGGGCCACATTTTTTGATTGCATAAAATGGGAGACAAATAATTACTATAATAGCCCATACTTATATGACCCTTTTAGGTTTGTGTAACATTTTACAGAGCTTATCTCATTCCATTTCGAAGATTCCACTGAGTGAGGGCCCATCAACTGGGGAATGTGTAAATAAATTGTGGTCTATGGTGCTACGGAATAAGTTGTTTTTTCAGTTGTGTCTGACTCTTTGTGACCCCATTTGGGGTCTTTTCCATAAAGATAATAGTTTGCCATTTCCTTCTCATTTTACAGATGAGGAAACTGAGGCAAACAAGGTTAAGTGACTTGCCCAGGATCACATAGCTGGTAAACGTCTAAGGCCAGATCTGACCTCAGGAAGATGAGTCCTCCTGACTCCAGGCTTGGCACTCTATGCACCATGGCGCCATCTAGTGGCCTAGTAATAAGACATAAGAAACAGCAAACAGGAGTTTGGAGAAGCATGTGAGGATGTAGTTCACCTAAGGAGAGCAGAATCAGTAGAACCATACACACAATCAATGACAATCATAACAAAGGAAGACGCCGATGGAATGTAGCTAAAGGCAGCTACGTAACGAGCCATCTTGGATCTGGAGGATGGAAGAGGAAACATCCTTCTCTCTTCTCCCAGAAAAGATTAGGCAAAGGGGAGTCGGGCTGGGGACAGAATGTTGCTAATGTAGATGCTTTCAGATACAGTTACTTCATCAGTTTTGCTTTATAGTTTTTCTTGGTTACTAAGGCAGGTTCTCTCATGGGAGAGGAGAGATGCCAGGACATGATTGTGGTCTAAAAGTCAAACGGCATCACTAAAAATAGAAAAGGTAAGGGCTTTAGTTTTTTGTCCAAACCTGTGATTCAATCTACGCGGGGATGCCCCCAATGTAGAACTCCCCTCTGCTGCTCTCGTTCTACTCTCGGAGGAGGCCTTTTCCAGTCCTCCCCACTGCTAGGCTTTTCTGCACAATTGCCTTCCATTTATGTATCTTATATATACACATAGTTCTTTGCATGTTGTTTCCCCTGTTAGAATGTGAGCTCCCTGAGGGCAAGAACTGTTTTTGTCTTTCTTTCTTTGTATTCCCAGAGCTTATCCTAGTACCTGGCACTTAGTGGGTCTTCCTAAAAGTTTCTTGGCTGACAGAGCTATTTGTCACTGCCTTAGAGAGTGGCCTAGAGGCACTGAGGGGTTCAATTAGTGGCCCATGGCCACCAAACCAGTATGTGTCAAAGGCGGGATGGGAAGGTCATCTTGACCCCAAGTCATACTAGGTCGTAGGCTGCCTCTCAGGTACTGAAATACAAGTATCTTTTAGGATAGAGAACAGCAGAATACAATTTGAGTCATATTCAAGCCCTTAGGATGACAGATTTTGACCTGGAAGGGACCTCTGAGGGCATCTATTCCATCTCCTTGATTTTACAGACAATGAACCTAAGGCCAGAGGGGTGATATGAGGCATCTAAGTGGCTTAGTGGATAGAATGTTGGGCTTGGAGTCAGTAAGACCAGTGTTTAAAGATGGCCTCAGATACTTACTAGTTGTGCGACCCTGGGCAAGTCGCTTAACCTCTGTTCGCCTCAGTTTCCTCATCGGTAAAAAGGGGATGATAATGATAGGACCTACCTCAAAAGGTTGTTGTGAAGATTGACGAGATAATTGTAAAGCACTTAGCACAGTCCCTGGCACACAGTAGGCACGATATAAATGTTAGCTATTATTACCTGATTCGCACCAGGTCTTATTGCCTATAAGCAGCAGAGACAGGGTTCAAATTCAGGTTCTGCGAATCTGATCCCAAAGCTTTCTCTGCTGAACCCCACTGCCTTCCTCCCAAATTCCCCCTAACTCATTTAAAACAGCACCAGTCTTGGCACCAGTACAGAGACTATGGTCTGCCCATTTGCCCCCTTACCTGGATTGACAGTGATGAACTTATCATCTGGAAATCGGTCACCTCTGGAGCTTGGCTTTTTGGACGGAGTCTCCGGTCTCTTGGGACCCTTTCCCCCAGAATGTTCACCCGTGACCACGGAGGGCACTTGGGTGGAGGTGACGGGGTCCGTGCTGGGTTCGGTTATGGCTTCCCTTCTCTCACCAGTCTGATCTGTAGGGAGGACGTTTGGGCTCGGCTCGTGGCCAGCTATAGTTTCATTTCTGTCCTCCTCCACAGTCCGATTAGGAGAACTTGGTACCAGCGTAGGCTTGGTTCTGTTCTGCACCTCCGTGCTGTGGGTCACTCCACTCTTTTCCTTCTTCTCTGAATCCTTCTCTCCCTCCTCCTCGTGTTCCCTTTCACCGTCCTCGCTCTCACTCTTCTCATTCTTCTCCCCTTCCTCGGTGCCTTCACTGTCCTTGGTCAGGGCAGAATCGCTTTCTGGTGCTGGAGAAGACAAAGCCTCCGTCGTGGCTACGACAGGTCTGGCGGATTGTTTGCTGGCAGAAGCAGCCGTTGGGAGGCGGGTGGGCCACACGGTACTGGGGAAGGAGGAGATCCCACCGCTGCTAAAGCCGAGGCCGGCGAGCAGGGTGCTGGTCACCACTGAGGCCACGGTCGCTTGGCTCCCGCTTGAGGATGGACCCATTCCAGTAGCCATTGAAACAAATGAGAAAGGGATGCCCGATGACGTCCAAGTGGAAGAACCAGAGCTGATGGGGGCCATGTCGGCGGAAGAAGCAGGAGAAGCGGTAGGCTTGAAGGGATCATGGGGAGGTTTGGGAAGGGACAAAGAAGAAAACAAAGTTGGGAGAGTGTCAGTGAGTAGTACTGGGAGTGCCACACTGGATGCTTTTCATTTCTACCACTTCTCAACTCAAAAAATCTTCCTGTGAACTATAATAATAATACTAGTAAGCTAACCTACAATTTCATTATTATAGAAACTCTAGAGTGAGGAAACTCCTTCTACCAATGTATATCACCATCATCTTCTCTGCAGCCAGTTAATTCTGTCTGCCTCAGTTTCCTCAACTGCAAAATGAGGATAATAGCACCCACCTTGCAGCGTTGTTGCGAGGATCACACGTGATAATATTCGTAGGGTGCTTAGCACAATGCCTGGCATGTAGTAGGCATGTGATAAATGCTTGTTACCCTCCTCTGCCTAAAAATAGGGGACAATTCCAGAGCACATTAGGTTCAGAGATTGCAAATTGGAAGGGACCTTCGAGATCATCTTGTTCAGCCCCTCAAAGGGTTTGCATAACTTGTCCAAGACCACATAGGCAGTAAGGGATGGGGCCTGGATTCAAACACAGTTTCGCTAGCACCAGCTGCAGCAGCATTTTTTCCTCTGTTGCCCATGGCCTCTCAGTACTATGTTGCTTCCCCAGTTTTGCAAAGCACTTTATAAATAGGAGGCAACATGATAGCCCTGGTACAGTGGGAAGATCACCTGACATGGAGTTAGAAATCTTAGGTTAGAGTCCTAACTGAGTTACCTTGTCTTCATCTGCAAAATGCAGGGGGGACGGTGAGACAAGATGAGTACTAAGTTCTCTTCCTGCTCTAAATCTATGGCCCTGTAATCCTTGTAACAAACCTGTGAGGTAGGTCCTATTATTATCCCCACTTTATAGATGAAGACCCTGAGGCTGAGAGAAGATGAGGACTTAGCCAGGGTTACAAAGCAAGTAAGTATCTCAGGTATGATTCAAACTTGTCTTCTTGACTACAAGTCCAGTGCTTGTAACAAATGGTTAGGAGTCTCTACACGTCAAATGGGCAATTCTGCTTCCTTACCACTTTATCCCTTCCAAGACTCTGATCTACCTTTTCTACAAAGCAAAATATTGACCAAGAACACTTTCTGTTACTTTAAAATTTAACCTTAGTATTACAGAACAGGGACAGCTAGGTGCTACAGTAGATAGAGCTGTGGCCTTGGAGTCAGGAGGACCTGAGTTCAAATCCGGCCTCAGACACTAGACACTTAATAGATGTGTGATCCTGAGCAAGTCACTTAACCCTGATTGACTCACCGAAAGCAAAAAAAAAAAGCAAAAAAAAAAAAAGTATCACAGAATATAAGAATCAGAAGGCATCTTAGAGATCATTTACTCTAGTGGTCTTCAAACATTCTGTTCTCAGAACCCCTTTATATTCTTAAAAATTGAGGATCCCAATGAGCTTTTGTTTATGTGTTATCTCTACTAATATTTACCACATTTGAAATGAAAACATCTTAGTATTATTATAAAAATAGTTCTGACCTCATAGACCCCCTTAAAAGGGTCATGGGGACTCCCTGGAGTTCACAGACCATAATTTTGAGAACTGCCACTCCAATCTAATCTCTTCATTTTATAAATGAGGAGATTTGGACCCACAGAGGTGACATAACTTTGGAAGTGCTTTGATGTGGAATAATTTTCACACTAGATTTGTAATCTGAAGACCTAGGTTATTCCTATTAGCTATGTGACTACGGGAAAGTCACTTCTTTTCTGAAACTTAGCTTTTCTATCATAAAATAGCAATAACAATCATTAGACTACCCATGGCACAGGTGTATGGCAATAAAAGTATGGCAAAAAAAAAAAATAAAAGACAGGTGTCTTTGTCAATCTTTAACTGCTGGATCAGTAGGAGCTATTAGCCTTAGCATTCAAGGTCACCAGGTGAAACAGTGGTAACGCAAGGGTTAGAGTCTGGATTTTCTGACTTCCAGCCCAATGGTCAGTGTGGTGTATTAGAAAGCTCCATGACCTGAGTGTGTACCCCAATTCCACCAACCTTTCTGGGTTTCAGTTTCTTCTGTAAAATGGACAGACTGGATCAGATGATTTTTTTTAATATCTTGGGATTCCTTCCACCATGCTGCTATCAAAAGATTTCATTTATTTTTATTGAATTGATTATAGGATCCTAGCTCTCAAGCTGGAAGGAGTTCCTGAAGCCATCTAATCGAACCCCCTCATTTTATAGATGAGGATACTGAAACCCAGAAGTGGATTGACTGACGTGCGCTGGATCACCCAAATGGCAATCATCAGAGGCAGAATTCGAACCCACCAGTTGATTTCTAAGACTTTATTATAATATAGAATAATATATTCAGCTGTATTACTCTAACCGGCCCCTAGATGGTGCACTGGCAAAAATATAGAGTTCAATTTGGACCGAGGAAAACGAGTTCAAATCCTCTCTCAAACACTTAGCTCTGTGGCCTTCGACAAATCACTTAAATTCTTTCAGTCTTAGTTCCTTCCTCTCTAAACTGGCGAAAATTATGACTCCCACCTCATAGGCCTGTTGTGAAGATCAAATGAGCTAATACATGTGGAGGCTTTTCTAAAGCTTCAAGTCCTGCATAAATGTTAGCTGTTATTAGTATTTGGTTATTAGTAATTAGTCTAATTAGTATAGGGGCCACTAGGTGGCTCAGTGGATATAGCATGCAGGGCCTAGAATAGGGAAGATTCATCTTCCTGTAGTCAAATCTGGCCTCAGACAGTTACCAGCTGTGTGACCCTGGGCAAGTTACTTAACCCTGTTTGCCTCAGTTTCCCCATCCATAAAATGAGCTGAAGAAGGAAATGGCAAACCACTCTAGTATCTTTGCCAAGAAAATCCCAAATGGGGTCACGAAGAGTCAGACATGACTGAAAATGACTGAACAACGTAATTAGTATAACAGTTATTAATATAAATTTGAACTGCAATGCAAAAGGACTTGGATGTTGAGTCAGAAGAATGAGGTTCAAATACTGGAGCTGCTACCCACTCCCTGTGTGATCTCGGGAAAGGCTGCTCCCTTCTCCATTTCCTCTCTGTACAACGAGAGGGTTAGGCTCTATGACCCCAGAGGCACTTTCCAGTTCAAAAGCTGGGCTCCTCTGACGAGTAATGAGAAGATTTGGCTTCCTCTGCCAGGATGGGTCGCATCACTTGGTCCCACCCTCTCATTTTATAGATGAGAACTAAGGTCCCTTCTGGCTCTAAAATTCTATGATTTCATGAACAATTTAAATGCTTAATAGAGCCATAGAATTTAAAAGCTAATAAAGGTGCATAATACAAGGTTATTGCTTCAACTCCAGTGTGTATTCATATGAGTAGAAATTTGGAGCTGGAAGGAGCCCTCCGAGGTCATCTAGCCAAATCCACTCACTTTCCCGAAGAGGAAACTGAGTCCCAGAGAGATGAAATGACCACCCTGGGTCACACAGGTAGAGAGATATCTAGCCCAACCAAGATCACAAACATGCCCAGGCCCCTGGACTCCAGACTGAGCACTCTTTCCATTACCCCACACTGCCTCTGGTTTATTTGATGGCTCATAAAAATGAAAGAACTCTAAAGAATAAAATGTAGGGTTGTTTTTTTCCCCCCTAGTTAAATAATCTGGTTACAATTTTCTTTGACATGAGGCTTAGGGCTAAGTCACCTTAATATAACAATTTAGCGACCAACTGCTGCCACCTGGTGGCAATGGCTCAAACTGCATGCAAATTATATTTTTAAAAAAAATTATTACTTACCACTCCTGTTTTAACAATTCGGGTCCCTTGGAATATTCGAGTGGTATTGGCTATGGGGAAAAATAAATTTCATTTCAAGACAGAGTTTTCTTTAAGCACCTCCAGAGCCACCAGCTTAACTAAAGAGGTTTCTGCTGCTCATTTACAAGAAACGCTGTTTTTACGATTCACAATGATCTTTTTTTCTCTTTCTTTTTTCCTTTCTTCCTTCCTTCCTTCCTTCATTTCTTATAAGACAGTACAGAACAGAACTCCTCCAACCACTAGCTCTGCTCAAAGATAGTTCTGAACCAGCCCTTGTTCTGATCTCGGATCTGGTCAGGCGTCTGCAACTTCTTGCATTTTGACTGAGTTTAAGAAAGGACCCTCAAGGGCCTGGTTTCACACCATGGCAGAATCTGAAGGTAGGAAAGGAGCTCAGACACTCCCCAGGGCAAGCAGCACCTGAACAGGGATCCTACAGGTGGCAACCCACCAAGACCTGTCCAAAGCCCTTCAACGACCCAGAACTTAGTATGTCCCAGAGGCAACTAACTCCACCTTCCCATAGCCTTAACCCATGCTGCACTGGTACATGTTTAACACCAGGCATTCTGGGGAAAAATGTACTTAGGACACATGTTTAAGGTTAATCTGCATTATTCATATTTTCTCTATTGCTTTCTTAAATCTAGACAATCAACAAAATGATAAATCAAACCCTGATTTGCAACATTTGCTGGTCCAAGGTGTAAATGCTCACAATTAAAATTTAACAATCTGCTCTTATAAACAAGTCTCAGTTGGCATCAGCATATTCCTGCATTTTAAAACTTGGGAAGTTCTAGCTGGTTTCCATATTTGGATTAGGCTATAAGTTCCTTGAGGCCAGAAGCTCTTCTAATTTTTGGTTTTGTCTGCCTGGTGCCTGGGACGATACCAGGTACTTTGTATGTGCTTAACAAGTGAGTTCTGAATTGGAACTAAATGATGACACTTCTGGTTCTGATCTTTGGGGGTCAAAGAGAATGAGTCTCTTTTACAAACTTCTTCTCAGCTGGATTCAAGGGCCACAATCAATCGACTAGCATTTATGAAACACCTACTATGTGCTAGACAGTGAGACACAGATACAAAAAAAAAAAAAGGATAAGCAATCCTCACTTCTACAGAGTTTATATTCTCTCCAATTTGGCTTCCTTATTTTATGATATTCTTCCCTGCACAACCCATGGGCTATCCAAACCAGACTAAAATCTGTATCCAGACTTGGATGCTCTATCTTTTGCCTCCTCACCTGCGCCTCTCAGGGTCCATGGCCTCCTCTGAGGAACAATGCATGTGCAACCCCCCTCTTTCAAACCTTCTCTGATCTCCAATTTTTAGCTCACTTGCCCTTCTTAATTTTCCTGGCTCTATACTTACTTAGGTAGATATGTGATCTTCCCAGTGAAATGTAAGCTCCCTGAGGGCAGGGGCTATTTTGTTTTCGGCTTTTTATCACCAATGCCTAGCATTGTGCCTGAATCAAAGCAAGTGCTTGATAAATGTTCATTGGGTTGAACCGAACACCATGTAGGAGACCCTCAAATACTCCCCCCCTTCAATCTTCTCTGTGCTAAACATGTGATGTGTCCACCAGCAAGGCCTTCATCTTGGATGTAACATCTTGCCCACTTTGGGTTAATGAGCATCTTCTCTTTAAAATAAATAGTTTCTTTGGCTGAACACTAAGAGTGACAGAAGACTCACAGCTATGACCCAATGGATTTCCATTTGCTTGATTTGGGGTAACACATACACTTTGGAAGAATATTTATCCTACATCCAGTAAGCCAATAAACATTAATTAAGTGCTTACTATGTACTGGTCACTCTGCTAAGTGCTAGGAATATAAGGAAAAGTGAACAACTCCTTGAGGTGAATGAAAAGGACCTTCTGGAGAGGGTCCAATGAAAATCAACCAAATTTCTAAATTACAAAACAGAATTCTAAGAAGAGACATCAAAATCTGGGTCAAGGGGGACAACCATTTAGCCTAAAGAAAAGGCTGAGGAGGAGGACAACAGAATTTGATTAGTTTTTATAAGGAGGATGCTAACCGGATGCTCCTTATGTCCAGGAAAATCACTAGATTTAAATTTAGAAAGGAGGAAGTTAGGTTTTCTATCAGAACAAATTCAAAACTATAGGGGCGAGTATGGGGGAGACATGGACATGTTTAAACAGTCAATCAGTCAGTAAACACTTATGCAGCACCTACCTATGTAACAGGCATTGTGCTAAGTGCTGGGGATACAAAGAAAGGCAAAAGACAGTCCCTGTCTTTAAGAAGCTTACAGTCTAATAGGGGAGAAGATATGTAAACACCTACGTATAAACAAGCTAAAGGCAAGATAAACTGAAGGGACTCAATAGAGGGAAGGCAGAAGTATTAAGAGTCATTAGGAGAGTTTGAGGTTAGTGCCTCTAACTTACTCAAATCTCAAATGTGCATTAAGTTCTACCATTCTGAAATCCTTAACGTTATGAACCAAAATGGGTTTAAATTTTCTGAAAAATAAAACAAAATGCCAAAACTCAAATCCAAAAACTTGCTCTGACCACAGACTTTTAAGAGTCATTTCCTCTTTTTCCCTTATGCACTGGTGTTAATTGCTAATAATGTATATCACACATGGTAAAAAGAGCCTTTCAAATGATACAGAAACATTATCTGATTTCAATAGCTGCTCAACAGTCACTCTCACCCTATCCTGCCAGGCCCCTGTTGTCCTCGAAGTTACTCTGTTTCAATACCTTCAGACACTATGATTTTATTAGAGTAAATCTTTCTTCTACAACACAGATTGCAAACCCTCTGTGACTCAGTGGACAGCCTTAGAGAGTTGCTGAGCCTGAAAGGTCATCGCCCTGTGACCAAGCTGGCGGTGAGGCTCTCCCAACCTAGCTAGGCTGGTCTTCGGAAAACAAGTCCTCTATCACCAATGTACTCAGAGCCTTCTTAGCTTAGCAGGACCTGCTAAAACTTACACTCTGCTGCCATTGTCTTTGAAAACCTAGGGCCAACTTTATATTGCAATAAGGCATCAAAATAGGACACGGTGGGACAGGGGGCATGCTGCCAATGTAGAAATTTAAAATCAAAATCATTTAAAACTTAAATTTATGATTCAAATAATTTAAAATCTTAAAAATGGGACAATGGAAAGATGGACAGTTGAGTAAAATATTTTCAATCTAAGTGCCAGGCCACAAAGAGGTTGTAGACCTTCACACGGGTCAAGAATCAAAGAGTAGTGACTTCCTTTGTTACATCACCCTGTGAGGAGATAGTAGGATGTTTGAGAAAGCCACTTTTGTGGC
Source organism: Vombatus ursinus (assembly GCF_900497805.2). Taxonomy (NCBI): domain Eukaryota; kingdom Metazoa; phylum Chordata; class Mammalia; order Diprotodontia; family Vombatidae; genus Vombatus; species Vombatus ursinus. The sequence goes on along the minus strand of NW_020954551.1, from coordinate 7,784,078 downwards.
AGGTAAAATTTCCTTAAGTATTTGCTTATCCATGTACAACAGATGATATTAGGAATTAACAGAAAATAAACAAGGAAAAATAATCCATGGTGAGAGATGAGTCCACTCACAGCATCAAAGAAAGAAAGTTAGTACTTGAAAGGAAAAAAAAAGAGAGAGGTGATTTTCCACAAATCACTGGGTTCTGTGACTTAAAATATTCCTGACTTCAAATTTATTGCTGACAAGGCCTTTTGGATTACGTTATATTGCAAACATTTAATTTTTCAAACCTTACACAGAAGCCAAAGATCACGGTGGACTATTAATCTGAAAAGGCAGCTCTGCAGATTCCAAATTCTTGGTCTGAGCACCTGGGAGACCTAATAATGATTCATGTCTCTAAAGTTCCTGAGCCCTGGTCCCAGACGCCTCTGACTTTGGCCTCCTTCTCTCTTGTTCGCTGGGCACGGATGAAGGCCCAGCCTGCAACCCAATTGCTCTGGGTGGAAGGGAGCCAACTCATTTATGGCACTGGTAGATTCCAGCAAGGCTGATTTATTTATGAAACAAGGCGGCCCAGCTCATTCCAATTAGTTTGAATGGAAGGGGAAGATAAATGTTAACATTAACATAGAATATTTAAATATTAAATGCTTCTTTATAGATCAATGGTCCTTGGGGAGTTATTGGAAAAGTTGACTGGGCCTGGTATAATCTGGTCCAAGAATTACTGGTGACTTTACTGACAGTTGTATAGAACTGTGCCAAAAAAAATGGTATCTTACATTTTTGAAGCTACAAACTACTTGTTATCATTCTCCCATGGAGTTTCACAAAAGGTAAACATTCGTTCAGTACTTGTTCGTTCATGTGGAGTCCCTTTTGCTTCTGTCAAGATTTTGGTTCCATGTGGCTATGATGTTTTCTGATTCTTTTATAGGATTTGGGGACCATACTGAGAACTGTGATAAAGCCAGCATTCACTAAAACTGTTGTAAAAATGAGAAATGGATGCTTGGAACATGATGATTTTTTTTTTGGGGGGGGAGAAGGATGGAGGGAATAATGTACTTTCAGAGTTTCTGTTAAGAGGGACAGATGGAACACAGGGCAACTGTAGGATCTAATGAATGGTCCTGAGTCAATGGGAACCAATTTCAGCAGTCATCAAGGGCCTGAGTGACTAGAGATCAATGCCGAATCTTAGCTTGAGAGCTAAAGATGTCAGAATATGAACTTTCAATGAAAAATCATTTATTAAGTGTTTATTATGTGCCAAGCACTAGACACAAACAGAAAATACAAAAAATCAACTAGAGATACAAAAACCAAATACATTTGACTGGTTTCTTTGTCCAGATGTTTCTGAGATAGCTGCAAACCAAATGACCCAAGAATTCTGAAGGGGAACTCCAAGATGGTGACTGGAATGACATGCTTTAAGCTGAACTGGTGACTGGTCACTATTTATGGATTTAATGACCAAATCCTTAGCTCTCCAAAGTTGGAAAAAACCTTCTTCTTCCGCTCCAATCTTTTGGCTCACATAGTATTGTCACTAAAAGACAGCCAGAGCATACTAGGGTTTTGCTTGTTTGTTTTAAGACTGAATGTAACTATCCACCCCTCAACCAGACCAGGAAAACAACTCACAAAACAACTAATGATATTCCTTTGCCTACAGACTTCTACAGGCTGGGAGGATAATAAATAAAGGAGAGGGGAAAAGGGAGAGGAACCAATATTGCCCACAGAAAGAAGTGCATACTTTACCTTGAAACAACATTGTTTGGCTAAAGTCACTTCGCATGTCATTTCTGCATATAGCCTGCACTCTGAAGAGATAAAGGCTATCGGGTGAAACATGGCTAATGATGGCTTTCTGTATTTTTAAGAAAAAGACAGAAGTTAGTTTTAGAGGAAAATCCACATTATTTTACTCCCCTCCTTCCCAACAAAAAAATCCCATGCTACCCCCCAAAAGGTCAGCACAATGCCTTGAATACTGTCCGGGAGGAATTTAACCAGCTCTCTTTCTTCTCAACCAAGATGGATGGTCCGGATCTGGGAGTCCATTGGTGGACAGAGATCCCAGAGAGAAGACCATCTCCACCAGTTCAGCTCGGTAACTCCACTGTAATCGAAAGTTTTAGAAGAGTGGTCCGGGTACTAACATAAAGTGACTTGCCTTGGGTCACCCAGACAGTATCTATCAAAGATGGGATTTGAACTTAGGTTTCCTAGGCTTTCAGTATGGATCTTAATCGACTGTCACAGTCTGGTTTTAAGAGATCATTATTTCCAACGAGCATCAGACACCACTTGACCTGCTCCCAGACTATAAAGTCAGTTGGAAAATTAAAAAAAAAAAGAAAAATAATGTTTTGGTGGAGACGTGGCAGTTTAAAGCAACAACAACAAATAACATCACAAACCTCCAGCTAATGGATTTAATTTCCTCCCCTTCTGACTTATAAGCAAAGATAAATAACTTGGGCTAGGAATAAACTCAACCTCTGGGTTTTTCAAGGGAATATGTGGTATAATGCTTATTGGTTTTTGAGTCAGAGGGGCTTGGGTTCAAATCATGCCTCTGATACAATACTACCTTTGTAACTTTCTGCAAGACATTTTGTTTCCCCAGGCTTTAGTTTTCTCATGTATAAAACAATGGGGTTGGATTCCATGGCCTTTGGGTCCCTTCCACCTTAGATCAATGAACTCTCTCTGTGGCTTTGTAGAAAACTTACATAGAGAGACCAAACTGTTCTCTATCCCAGACCCCACTCTTCGCAATAATGAGTCATCTCTGTTGCAGAAGCCATTTTAAGACAAGTTTTGGTGGTGATCTAGTGACGCAACTATCACTAAGATCACAATTTGACTTTTTGAGGAGTAGGAAAATTAATTCTACTATCCCCCCAAAAAATAATCATGAAGAATTGGGTAAAAAAAATGTGCTATTGAAGCATGGTCTTTCTTTCTTCCATTCCTTCTCCTTTGGGATGAATCCATGCCTGACCCTCTCTACCTCTGATCTACCCTCCCTTTCAGAGTAAAGCCCCCATGACCCCATGCAGAGCTTTGCCAGGGTACACTTCCAGCATATTATCTATTCATCACTGCCTGTTTAATTATTTTTCTGCCCAGAATGAGAAGCTACCCAAGTGCCTTGATAGTTTCTGCTGATTAATATGAGCCATCTTTACTTCAGACAGAGGAAAATCCCTTAAGGACTCATGGTTATGACAAGGGAAAGGTTAAAATACATCATAACCTTGTGTGCCTTTCAAGAGATTCCTATCCGATTTTATGAAGCTCATCATTCCCTAATGTGACCCAGATAACAACGTCTAGTGGGGGAAATTGAAGATATAAATGGAAATGAAGTAAGAGAATCTTCATCTAAAGGAATAAGAAAAGTATTATTCTATAACTGATTGAATGAGCCCAGAGGACTATGTATTTGAAAAAGGGGGGAAAATGATAACAGTCATTAAGAATTTCACTCTGAGCTACTGCATTTTTCATGGGCATACACAATTACTGATTTCATTATTCCAAAGGCTGCCTTTGATTAACAGTAAGTGAAGCCTTTGAAACCAGAATGTGTCACATTGATTCTTCGGCCAAAGACTTTGGAAGATGAACACAAGCGGAGGCCTCGGCTGGGAAGGAGGAGGGGGGCTCCATCTTAAAATATCACTCTGCAGGTCTAGTTCTCTCATGGCTTCCTGGAAGGTGGTGGCTATTCTGCTGTACTCTGGGCTTTAAAAAGGAGCTGGGCATACGCAGGACAAAGTCAGCTGGAGGGGGTCTCTAGGCTGCTGTTTCCTGAATATTTATTATCAACCCAGGCCATAAGGTCAGACCATGTTTTCCTTGCTCATTAATCTCTTGTGGGATCATTGAATCTCAGATATAGAGCTGGAAAGGGCCCTAGAGGTCATCAGCCAAAATTCTTCATTTTGCAGGTGAAGAAACTGAGGCAAAGAGAATGATTTAGGATCACGATCTTGAGCCGAAGGGGAACTTGGAGGCTATCCAATTCAATTTTACAGGTGGAGAAAGAGACCCAGAAGGGTTGAATGTCTTAGAATCTTGAAACAGGCCATCTAAGCCAAACTCTTCAACTTATAGGTGAGGAAACTGAGGCACAAAGTGAATCATTCAAGGCTACATGGGTAGTTAAATGGCAGAGCTAAGATTTGAACTCTGATTTCATGACTTTAAACTCAGCAGGAAAATTCAACATCCTTTTTACTGGCCACTAATGATCTGCAAGGGATGGTGGAGCTATTCACTCCAAAAAGGCGCTTTTCTTCACTGCACCTTTAGCATCATGCATGCCAGGAAAAGGGGCAGAAGGACTTGTGTGATACATGTTTGTACCACCTGGATCTATTACTGATGCTTTGTATTCCCACGTCTAGGACACGTGCCTACCTAGAGAACTGGCGCTTCTAGGCTCAATGTGGTTCCACTTTATGTGTTATGGAAGAGAACCTTAAATGGCCCATAACGATGTAGAAACAGGGTTAAATCAATTGTCACACATTAACATGATGAAATACTAGCATATAATTAGTACTAACAGGTCATAGGCTGATAGATTTCAAGCTGGACGGGTCCTCATAGGCCATGTGGCCCAACCCCATCATCAACAAAATGCGAAAATTGAAGCCTAATGAGTTGAAGACTTGCTCAAAGTCATTCTGGTAATAAGTAGCAAAGCCAAGATTTGAACCCAGGGCTCTCACTCCAAAACCATCATTCTTTTCCCAACTGCACCACACAGCACAAAGTATACAAAGAAATAAGGCAAGAGCTACATGAATGTTAACTACCATCATAAAAGAGGAAATGTGGGTGAGAATGAATGCACCAACAAAATAAATATTTAGAGGGAGTGCTTGAAAAAAGGCCAATTTCTAAATGTTTAATTGAAATGTAAGTCATTATTACGCAAGTTTAGTTGGGTGCTGGATGTTTAGTGTTAATCTGGGAATAAAATGTTTTCAAAAATAAAAGTCCTGATCTGAGCCCCTGGTAAGGTTCTGGTGGCCCCATGACTTGGCTGTATATGGCAGACTATAGCACCAGGCATTGACTCTCTATTTCTGATCAGGGCAATTAGAAGTGAGGTGAATGGAGCCTAGGACTCCATGGGCAATGTCCTTGGCTCAATGCCTTCCTCATCCATTGAGCACAAAGCTTCCCATGAGTGGATGGGGAAATAAGGATGGCGGCTGTGATGCCATGGCTTTACCAAATCTTTGTCACTATCCTTGGTAAACGTCTTTTCCTTTTCATCCTCATTTTTTGTCCAGCTGTAGGAGATCATGTAGTTCATGAGTGGAGGGTGGTAGATGGTCTCTGGCTGGCTCCAGGTCACTAGCAAGGCTGTCCGGTTTACTGGATGAACTTTCATGTTGACTGGTGGAGTGCTACAAACTGAGCAGAGATAGGAAGGATCAAAAGAAAGCAAACAAATTGCCTCCTGTGTATCATCTTTGTCCCACCCCCGACATCGTGCCCAATGCCAGGGCTTTTTCCTGACTTTCTCATTTTTATTAAGGCCAATGCCATTATTCTACTTCAATGGAAACAGCATGATATACTGCAAATAATGCTGAACCTGGGATCAGGAAAATTTGGTTCAAATCTAGCTCAACAGCCATGGAAATCACTTAACTTTTCTGAGTCTCATCTGGAAAATGGGACCAATAGTACCAACCTCACAAAGCTGTCATGAAGATCAAACAAGATAATGTATAGAACCTTGTGAAATTTAGATCATAATATAAACCCAGGATCAAAACCATGGAGTTATCTTTGGCTCTCCCCTCATTATGACCTACCCCATATTTGCTAACTCAATCCTACCTCCATAATTGTTCTTCCCTTCATTCCCTCCTTTCTGTGACCACTCTGCTCTTCACCCTAGTTAAGGCATCATAACTTTTTACCTGGACTACTACAATAACATCCAATTGGTCTTCCCATCTCTAGTCTCTTTTTTCCTCTAATCCATCTGCATGTGGCTGCCAGGCTGGTCTTCCTAAAGCAAAGCCTCAATCAAGTCACTCTCCCACATTAACTATCAGAGCTCCCTGGGGCCTGTAGAGTAAACCCCAATCTTCTTAGCATGGTGATCAAAGACCTATCTTAATTTCCAATCTTAGTTCCTACTGCTCCCCTATATACCCAAATGGGCTACTCAGCATTCTCCAAATCCGCTTGCTACTGCCAGTCTGCTGTCTTAACCACAATGATGGAAGGATGTGCCCTTGTCCCTCCAGCTCTGCCTGACGAAACTCTACTTGTACCTCTAGTCTAATCTTAAATACTTTCATCTTCCAGAAGACTTCCCTGATGCCCCCACACTCCCAAACAGATGAATTCTCTCTCCTGGAATTCTTTCATGGCATTTAAATAACAGTTTTTTTTATCGTAATCATCAACCAGTTAATTATCAAGCATTTTATTAAGTACCTACTATGCGCCTGGCATTGTGATGGAGAAACAAAGCATAAAATGCAACTGCCCTCTAGAAGCTTATAGTAGGCAAACACACACACACACACACACACACACACACAATTGACAGAAACAAGTATCAAATCAAGATTTTTTTGTTTGTTGTACAAAACCATTTGGTGAAGGAGAAGAGATCTTGTCAGCTGAGGGGGAGGAAACAGGTAAGGCTTCCTTTGGGAGATGACACATGAGCTGCGCTTAGAAGGAAGCTAGGAATACCAAGTTGTGCAGGGGAGAAGAGAGTGCCTTCCTGGCATTGGGTATAGCCAGTGCAAAGGCAAGAAATGGAATGGCATCCAGGAGAAGCAGCAGTAAGGTCTGTTTGACTGGATATTTGAGTACATGAAAAGGAGTGAAGCATAATAAGCCTGGGGAGGTAAGTTCCCAACAAGGTTATAGAGGGTTGGAAGTGCCCGACAGAGGAGTCTGTTTTGCCCCATCTGCATGGGTAGAGGAAGTTTCTTCATCCATGTATTCCTATATCAGTGAAATCACAGGACTGATAAATAAAAAAATTCTGCATGTACCAACCACTAAGAGACCTGACTTAATTCATGGTATACCCAAGTCTTTTTAAATAATTAACAGACCATGTTAAACAAGGCAAGGCTGCTCAATCCACTTCCAACTACAATTTTCTACAATTCAATCACGTTCCCTTCCCAATGCCATCCATGTGAGACTTACAAATATAAGGAATCTCCTTTCTGCCCCCTCTCCAGCTAGGTTCCCTCCAAGCTCAAAGAGCAGGCTGGGCATTCTCCTTGCCTGGCTCCGATCTCTGTCTCTAAGCCCTTGGCTGCTCTGTGGCGGCCGAGGTCAGTTTCTTCAGCATATCCATAGACAAATTGAGGTTTGGCCAGAGAGAGACTGGCTGATGTGACAGAGGGGAGAAGGGATCAAATAAATTAATGAGGCATTCCCGGAGCGCCACACATCACTGGAGAGAAGCAAGTTGTCTGGCGCGCAAAGAGCGTCTCAGAGAATAACATCAGACAGAACAGGCAGGAAGGGGAGGCAGAAGTTACAAGCAGGGCACACTAGATGGCATTAATGCACTGATAAACAATCCCATCTCCCGAAAGGTGATTTGACACTCTCTAAGTTCTGAAGTCATGATGAAAAAAGTGAGCAAAGGTCTCTGCAGCCTCTTTCCAAACATCCTCCCTGACCCAAGGAGAGCTGTCCATGGTACCTTCTATGCACCAAAGAAATGATGACAAATTTGGCTTGTCATACCTGGGATGGATGCCATTCCTTGTCATGCTGTCACCCCCAACTCCTTCTGATTAACCCCCCCTTTTACTGAAATGATCACATCTGGCCCCATTCAATCGAAGAAATTGGGGAGTACATGGGTTTGCTTCTCAGCTGGGAGGCTATCCTAAACTAAACATCATAAAATGGCGTCCAAGTAGCTGTGAGATGGAAGGGAGAGAGGGCTGGATTTGGAGGCAGGGAGACCTGGGCTCAAATCCTGGTGCTGCCACTTAGTAGCTGTGCAACTTTGGCTAAGCTGCTTAACCTCTCTAAGGCTCAGTTTCCTCATATGGAAAAAGGAAATAAAAATACCTATAGTAACTACATCACAGGGGCAACTAGGTGGCACAGTGGGTACAGCACTGGGCTTGGAATCAGGAAGACCTGAGTTCAAATCCAGCGTCAGGGGAGACTAGGTGGTGTAGTGGACACAGCACCAGCCCTGGAGACAGGAGGACCCGAGTTCAAATCTAGTCTCAGATACTTACTAGCTGTGTGACTTTGGGCAAGTGACTAAACCCTGTTTACCTCAGTTTTCAATCTGTAAAAAAAATAAAAAATAAAAAAAAGAAGGAAATGGCAAACTACTTCAGTATCTTTGTCAAGAAAACCCCCAAAGGGGTCACAAAGAGTTGGACATGAATGAAAAACAACAACTACTTCACAGGGTTCTGGTGAATCAATAATATGTATGCGTATATGCTCATATATACACACACAATAAATATATAGAAATATGTGATATACATGTATATATGTACACGTGAATATGTGCATACACACATGTATATGCACACATGTAAAAGCATGTAGTAAATGAAGTATGCACACACACCTGCGTATATGCAGTACATGTGTGTAAAGATACATGTCTATGTAGGTATCAAGTGTATGAATATGTGCAGGCAAACACACACACCACACAGACACACAGACTACGATATCCCCAAAATTTTGGTTCAGTTTTAAGCCTTGGAGCACTTTGCCACCTTGTAAGCACTAAATATATGCCATTTATTATGATTAATAGTAGGTATTTAAAACGTTAAATTGAATTCAGTTGAACATCCATAGCTCAAAATTCATTCATATACAAACATGGATGAGGACAGTGCCTGGATCTGCAATTTTATCTGAATAAAGAACTCCCAGATGAGGACATTCCTTCTGCTAATGCATGGTGGCACCTTCCTCACAACTTAGCAGTTTTTGAGAATTGCCTAGGGAAGAGGTTCTCAAAACGCAGACCAGGGACCCATAGAGCTTCCAAAGACCTTTATGAGGAGTCTGTGAGATCAATACTATTTTCATTATAATAAGATGTTTTATTTTCATAGCAAATATGGATAGATAGAACCCACATAAACAAAAGGTTTTTGGGGGTGTCCCCAATAATTTTAAGAGAGGTAAAGGCTGCTGAGACCAAAAAGTTAGAGGCTGTTGGATGTCCGGTGCCAGATCAACGAAAGTCTAAGTCAGTGACGTGCCCAGGGTCACGTGATTAGCATACATACACCAGACCTTCCTGGCTTCAAGAACAGCTTCTTAACATCCAGTCTAGAATGCTTTCTGGTGGCTGTTTTTTGTCTATCTATATCGTCACAGTCATTGTGTATGCTGTTTTCCTGGCTCCACTGCACTTTGCATCAGTTTAAATACGTCTTCTCTTCACTAATCATAATACAGATGTGGCTTCATATAGCACCATAACATTCCATTTATGTGTGGCCATTTATTAAGACATTCCCCAATCCATGAGCATCTACTTTATTACCACAGAAAGGGTTACAGAGTCCTTCCCAATCCTAAAATGCAATTAGTTTGTAAACGTATACTCTAGGCCTCTAAGAAAACAAGCTCTAGCTTCACATTTGAGAAGTACAAAAAAAAAAAACCTAAACAAACATCTTGAGACCCCTAACCTTGGAATATTAATAGCTAAGGAGAGACTAGGGACACTGAGTTCTAACCCAATCTTCCAAAGTGGGCTACCAGGGGCAGCTAGGGTGGCACAGTGGATAGAGCACCAGTCCTGGAGTCGGGAGGACCTGAGCTCAAATCCAGCCTCAGACACTTGATACTAGCTGTGTGACCCTGGGTAAGTCACTTAACCCCATTGCCTGGCCAAAAAACAAAACAAAACAAAAACAAAAAACAAACAATGTGGGCTACCCAGGGGGCAAGATGGACCCAAACTTATGGCACTTAAGAAATACTACTTTGCATCAACTAATCAATTATCAAGCATTTTATTAAGTACCTACTATGCACAAGCATCATGCTAGGAGCTCTAGAAACAACGTATAAAATGCAACATCCCTGCCCTCAAGAAGCTTATGTATACACACACACACAGACACAGACACACACACACCTCCCATTCTTAAAGATCCAGTTTCCACATCTTCCCAATTAGTTAATAAGTATTTATTAAGTGCCTATGTGTTGAGCATTACAGATACAAAACAAATAAACAGTCACTGCCTTCTCGGAGTTTACATTTTATCAGGGGACATAACATATATATAGATTCATATTCACACACAAATAAATACAACGTCATATTTGGGGGCTACTAGAACCTCAAGAAAGGCCTCCTCTAGAAAGTGAGCCGTAAGCTGAACTAAGGGGAAACTGAGGCTTCAAAGAGGTGAAGGTGATACTCATCAGGCATCACAAGGACCCAGGTTCAAGGAGCAAGGGGAAGGGGCTTTGCCATGTTGAGTTTTTTTTGGGGGGTGACCTAGGATTTAAACTTATATATGGCACTGGCTATAGGATTATCAGCTAGGTTACTACCAAGGAGATTGGTAACCCTGTTTTCTGTCCAGACTTGTGAGACACACTTTTTTCTCTCATCACTTCTAGGTCAAAATCCCTGGCTTCCTTTAAGACTCAGTTCAAATGCCAGCCCCTACAGGAGGCCCTTCTTGGTTTTGCCAATCACAAGCTCTCTCCTCTAATGCTGTCTTTCATCTATTCTTTATGTATTTTGAATGAGCATACTTATGTAAAAGAGAAGGGAAGCTCCTTGAGGGCAGGACTTTTATTTTTGCCTTTCTTAGCATCCCCAAAGCTTTGTCCAATGCTTGACAAAGAGTAAGCATTTAATAAATGCTTGCTGATTGATTGATTTTACAGTATATTAAAATGCCCCTGACATTCCTCTCTCATCAAGTGAGCATTAAATTCATTTCCTCCGGGGATTGTGTGGGCGAGAATAGCCAGGATTCCCTTTATCCAACACGAACAGCAAGTTCACTCCTATGAGCAAGGCTGAGGAATCACTAGTCTGTGTACAGTCTGCAGTCCACCATGTAGCATGGAGACTTTACCTTTGTGTGATGTTGGACACTGAAAGGAAAAAAAAAATCCAACAGGACTCGTGACATAAAAACAAAGCCTTTGACTCAGGGGCATCAGCTAGGAACTCTTCCAAGGAAACTAGCAAATCAGCATGCCCCACATGAGCGACTGAGAGCTAAAAGGGACATCTCAGTAATCTCCTCTTTGGGGAAGAATGGTATAGAAGGGTAAAACATTGGGGGCAAAGGGAGCCAGGGTTTATTATAGGCCTACTGTGTGCCAGTGCTTTACAAATAGCATCTCATTTGATGACATTACACTGAGACTCAGAGATACCTGGGTTCAGATCTTGCCTGTAATACTTACCAGCTGTGTGAACACAGACAACTCCCTTAACCTCAGTTTTTTCATCTGGAAAATGAGGCTATAGTACAGTATATGATTATACTATACCAACTTCATAGGATCATCCTGAGGTTCAAATGGGATGACATCCAGAAAGTTCAAAAAGGCTATAAAAATGAAAGCTGTCATTATGATTCCTGATTCTGACCATATTCAGCGGCATCAGTGGGCCCGTCCACAGACCCCAATAAACGCTGGAGGGCACCAAGCCGCAGCCTTTTGCCCATCTCGCTAGCCATCCTGGAGGGCTGGTAGCCATGCTTTTAAACAAACATCCCTGGTGAGGTGCTCTTGACATAAGCAGTCCCTTGCATAGGTGCCTGATTACTTTCCCATAGGTGTTTGATTACTTTTCACAGGCTTCTGATACGATGTGGCTTGCCCACTTGGGGAATTTGCCTTTAGTGAACTGACTTTAATTATGATCTGAGACTCAGTTAAATAACAAGCAAGCTACAGCAAAGCAACTCAGGTCCCCTGCTTTTAAATCAGTTCCTAAGATATTTTCTCAGGTGCTCTCCATGTAAATGTTTCTCCTATTTAGTGCTGGAGGTTAAGCTAACATGATATGCAGTCTGTCTGAAAGTCATTGTAAACTCGGGAGCCTTTTCAATTCTCTGAAGTTGGGCTTTCCCCCCTTTCCTTCCCCTGGCATGTTTCACACTTGAGGCATTGTTCCAGATATTGATCCAGAGGCACAGGACAGCACTCCCCAAGCGAAGCAATTTTGTTGAGATTCCCTATTTCACCGCTCCTGACATCGTAAGTGAAATCAATGCTTCTTGCTGGACTTACGAGCTTCCTGTTCTTCCATCCCATTCTGGGATTCTGTCAAAGGATCCAGCTTGGCCTCAGCTGGTGCCATTGTCTGGGGAATTCCATGGACACATGAGTTACGGGGAAGACAGAGAGGTGAATGGCTTCCCAAATAAAAGGTGGTTCTTTTTTTCATCCTCCTGTGAATAAGTTGTACTGATGCCTTTTATTTTAACATAACAGTAATTTCTGGAAATACTCCAACCCCACCCCCTCAGTCCATTGAAACAAAGAAAAATAGCTAAGCAACTAGCACTTAACACCGTGACTGCATCTGAAAATGTTTTCCGCATCAGTCCTAGTGGTTTCTTGCCTTTCTGCTAGAAGAAAGAAATGTATTTTTCATTGTCTGTTCTCTGGGACCATTCTTGCTTTTTTTAATTGCTCAGAGATCTGGTTCTTTTTTAATCTTCTTTTCATTTACTTTCTGCCCTCAAAATAGGCATGTGTTAAATGTAGGTTGGGCATGCCAAGCACTTTCATTTGATTATTGTTATTAATTATAATTTCTGTGATTTAGAGCTGCCATTTCAACTCACCACACCAAGCACACATTGGTACCTGCTCTGACTTAGTCTTAGAGAATTGGGGAGTAGGGGGAGGGCCACTGAAACCTGAAGGGAGATGACCAGGATTGACCCTAGGTCTTTCAGAGTTTGTGGTCAGTCCCTTCTCCACCATGGCAAACCTGGCCCTCACACTCCATGTACACCTTTGGTAATCATTGTGTATATTGTTGTTTCTGATTCCGCTTATTCTCTGCCTCAGTTCAAACAAGTTTTCCTGTGTTCCTCTGACTCCCTCATATTCAGATTTTTTTTTAACTGCACAAGAATATTCTATGACATTTATATGCAATTTTTTTTTCTGGCAGGGGTGGGAGATTTCCATGAGAATGTGAGCTCCTTGAGGGCAGAAATTATTTTTTTGCCTTTTGTTAGCATGATACCTGGCATTAGCAAGTACTTAATCAATGTTTGGTTAGACTGACTGTTTAAACACCTTTCTTGCAGGGTTCCAAACTGATTGATCCAAAGTTGAACCAAACCACAGATCATTAAAAAACAGTTCATTGGTTTACCTGCCTTCCCACTAGGAAGGGGTTCATAAAGAAATGCCAGGTGTTTCTGTAGCCTGTGTAGACTGGCCGGATGGCACCACTGTGCTCGATTTTCACAAACCTACTCAACAACCCTGAAGTCAGGAGGGGGAGTCCTCTTGGCAGAATCCAAAGAAATGGCCTGGGGAAAAGCTTTCATATTTGGAAAGGTGATATCAAAGGGGCTCTGGGAATCACAAAACACCCCAAAGCAAGCCATGTATAAATACAACTTTCAAGTCCAAGAGGTCTCCTGGCATCCCCCTCTCCCCGATCAAGACTGTGGAAAACTACAAACCCTGAATCTCATGGATAGAAGCGTTTTTGCCAGGAAGAATTAAAATGACAGCAGGCTATTCGCAGCTGTTAACGTGATTTTCTCCTGGTGATGTCCTTATTTGGGGAAGAGGCAATTTAGTAATCATCATTTTCAATTCACACATCCCCCCACTTCATTTTTCCTTGTCTGTAAAATGGGGATAATAATGCCAGCCTCGTAGAGATGTCACTGGGATTATTATTTAATGTTTGCAAAGAGCTTGGAAGGTGAAAAGAGCTCTGGGTAAGTGCTGAGCATTATTATTACTGCCTCGTGTTCACAGATGTAGCTCCTGTCACTACCTCTTATGGATTCCCTTCATTGGGTTAATTATCCTTTGTGTAATAAAGTTTCCCGTCAAACTCCCTCTTTTCTCAGGGCTTTCTTTGCTTCAGGTTGCTCTCTGTCTGACAAAGAAGATTTACCTAGCCTCTCAAAGTTCTTTTAGGACCTCCAAAGTCTTCTGTCTTGGAAAAATAGAGTTCTTAGAACAATAGGAAGAATATAGCTTTTTAGTTAGAGGACCCGGGTTCAAATATTGGCTCTGTCATTTCTTTTCTCTAGGACTTTGGGCGGGTCATCGCATTTCTGAAATTTCCTCTGGTTAGCTGTAAAATGAGGGGGTTGGACCGGATGATCTCCAAAGGCCCTTTTAGCTTGAAATCTATGACCTTGTGAACAAGATCAATTATCACCCTTCCATAACCAAAAAAGCTCACAGACCAGTGTTTCTGGGTACTCCTGAATATATGCTCCCAGGGGTTGCTGTCTTTCATGTGTTCTTGGGGACATCCGTCATTTCTCCACTCTCCTTCCAGCAATACAGAAACTGTGACGAGTTATTCCACTGAGACCAACAATTTGTCACGGTGTGTGGTCATGTCTTTTGCGTAAACACATTGGGCCATCCTTAATCCCCTTTCCTAACTTATACCAGACAATAGTCTCCATCTTCAAGGGCCAATTTATGGTCAGAGGGAGGTTTCCCTCTTGTTGAATGCGACTTCTAACTAAGAATTTTTGGCAGGACGTCCGATTTCAATGGTATAGGTAACTCTTGTTGAAAAAACTTCTTTGCCAATGCAGTTCAATTGCTACTGAGCAATTTAGAGGCTTAATGAGATTTTGGAGGGGTATAGTGACCCAGTGTCATACACCTAATATATGTCAGGGGCAGAACCTGAATCCTGGTCTTTCTCACTCAAAGATCTGCTCCCTATCCACCATATCTACACTGTCTCTCTTGCCCAAGGTTATACAATGACAAAGTACGTAAGTGGAAGGGTTAGTGATAGAGTTACTGTAGAAAAATGTGCCAATGGATGTGAGTTTTCCTCCCTGGGCCTCAGTTTCCTCATCTGTAAATGGAGAGGCTAGAACTAGATGATTGCTATCGTCTCTTCCAGTTGTAACTCTATGATTCTATATCATAATGCTTCCTGGGAATTAATCAAAACATTGAATTTTACCTTTTCTCTTTTGGTATATATGCTTAGAATCACAATCTATGAGTGGGAAAAGACCTCAGAAGCAGACCAGACCAGTCCAATCCATACCTGTATAGCACACCATTCTACAACATATTTCACAACTGGCCATTTGGTTTTTCCTTGAAGACCCTCAGTGCAGGTGAGCAATCACCTTTCGAGTGAGCTCAGTCCCCTTCTGGCTAGCTCTAATGGTAAGGAAATCATTCTTCATAGCAAGCTGAAATCTCCCTGTTGGCACCTTCCATCCACTGCTGTCCATTCTGCCCTCTGGGCCAAACAGAACAGATCTTTGTTACAGGCAATTGTCCTAATACATGACAACAGCTATCACATCCCTTGTCTCTGCTTCTGAACAAATCTCTGTCATAGGCAATTGTGCTAATACATGACAACCGTGATCACGTTCCATGTCTCTACCTCTCACCAAACATCCCAGTTCTTTCAACCAAATGTCACGTAGTATAGATTCTAGGTCCTACAGAGAATGTTCAGAAACAGGACTGTTTTTCCAGTCTGTCCATTGGAGGGTAGAGAGGGTATTGAAATAAGTATCTCATATCTTGTTACAGTCTTCTTTGAAATGGCTTCCTTTTGCTCTCTGTGTAATGGAGAGACCCAGCTTAATTAAAAAACAAAACAAAACCACAATAGAGCAAGAGAAGCCCGAGCCAGAAAACATCTCTCAGATGATTCCATTTTCCCTCTGACTCCCACTCCTCCTTTGCTAGGACAAAGGTTCACCGTTTCTCATGTTATGTTATTTTGGTCCCTTCCTACCTATTTCAATGCTTCCTTTGGTTTTTCCTCTGGAAGCCCAATGAAGGCGATGGGTGGGGCTGTGTCCTGTGCAGGAAACCAGTATTGTTCTGTTCTACCCAGAGGGAGGTAGGAAAGCTCACAGCTACTTGTCTTTCCATCCCCATCCATCAGAAGAGTCTACTCTTCTGTATAGGATAGGAGGTAGAACCAGCTGATGCCTAGGACCTTCTTCATCTGTAAGAGTCAATGCCCCACTGTACTTATCTTTTTACTTCCCGGCTTCTCCTGAAGGTCTCTTGGCAAAGGGGAAAGGATGCTGGGCAAGAAGCCAGACATCCCGGGTTAAAGTCTCAGATTTACCCCTTGCTGAATGTGGTGGGCTATTTAGCTTGCAAGAAACCATACCAACAGCTTCTTGGAATCTTATCTTTTGCATAATGACATCCGACCCCACAGGCTGGGATATGCATTTGCTTCCTGTCTGTTCCATAAAAGCATTTTTTCTCTCCAGAGCAGAGGGAGTGAGTGGCTCATTCCTGAGCTAGAGGGATGAGGCAGAAACATAAGAACTAGAACCTGATGGAGTTGAGCTGAGAACATCTCAGCTTCGACAAGCGAGCGATGTAGATCCTGGGTGTGCCGGATCTCTTGGCTGCCTCTCTGTGCCCATATGCTCTGAAAAGCACAGTTCCCAAGCTGGCGATGCACCGGCCCCAAGTTGTGGCTGCCAGGCATCGATGGGTTTTAAACGGGAAATGTGCTTTCCCACTGAAAACGTTTCTCTCCAGTGGGGCATCTTTCCCGGTGCCAGACCGAGAGCACTAACACCACATGTCTGCCTGCACTTGAGCCCACTTGTTGGCAGCTCTATGATGAGTATTCTGTCCTGATGGAGGTAGAGATCAATAGGATGACGGTAAGGAAGATCCTTGTACCCACTGAGCCAATACCGAGAACTGAACTCAACCCACCAAAAGTTTGGCACTGGGAGTTAGTGATACAAAGACAGAAACCACCCCTGTCCTCAGGAGGATGACACCCTCCTACAAGACCACAGATTTACTGCTGGAAGGAATTTTAGAAAACACGAAATCCAATCCTCTTATTTTACAGATGAGGAAACTGAGTCGAGAGGTGAAATGATTTGCTGAGAGTCACATGGCTAATAAGTGTCTGAGGCAGAATTTGGATTTAGGCATTCCTGACTCTGAGTCCAACATCCAATCCACTGGGATAGAGTGGGTGCCTTGGATACAGAGAAGCAAATACAAAGTATGTGGAGGGGGGGGAAGAGGAGGGGAGAACGTGAAAAGTCTTGGGTACAGCTAGCACTGGAAGGGAGCCTTGAAGGGACCTAGGAATTTTAAGAGGCAAAGGTCATGTATTCTGTGAACACGAGCGCCTGGGAGTAAATCAGACCTCAGTGACCACAGTGACAAATGCAGCTTAACCTAGAAGGAAAGGGGAAAAAAAAGCAAATCATGAAATATGTAAGGCCTAACTTAGAGGCCCCCAGGTCCCTCTACAAGCACCATGACGAGCATTCTTTCTTTCTGGCTCCTTGGTAATAGGGCATATAAAACCATTTCCTAAAAAGTGAAAGGACCAAAGGTTCTGTTCACATTCCTTATACTGGAGGTGAAGAAGAAACACACCGTGTTTGTGTTCGTTTGCGAAAAATTAGGGCTAAAAGCAGGGCAGACTAAATCTGTCTCCTGGCAATTTTGCTCTGAGGGATTGAAGTAGATAACACAAACATTTAGGGTCTTCCTGTTCCATGTGCTATAAAAGAGGAACACCAGTGAGTCAGCCCCAGTGAGAGAAAAGAAGGGGTCGTTCCTTTATGGGGGCTTGTGGTTAGCTTTTTTTTTTTTAAACTAATTTTCCTATTGCTGTTCACGAGCACCATGGTGACTGTGTAAATAAGCCTGAGGTCAAGGAAAGGCTTCCCTCCCTCCTCTCCCCTCCATTCAAGAAACAAAAATATCAGCAGAAGCAGCATTTGGAGGATTGGTCTGGAAATCAGCTCCATGGTACCCATGGACCATAGAAGGGATTTGGAAATCAGATCGTGTTTACAAAAGGTAAAGATGAAAGCTTTCCTGTGATTATGCTCAATCTCCATGCCATCTCACCAGCACCCAGACCACAAATGTCTCCATCATGTGTTGATGCCTCTTCAATGGGGGCACATTCTTCTCCTTCAGTAATAAAAGGGTTCTATCAATTTGGGGCCCAAAGAGAGAAAACTCTTTTTCTCTCTCTGGCATCACACTTCTCTCATGTCTGGGAAGACAATTCCCAGACCGACATATTCAGGCCTGATCTTTCCCCTCAGTTATAGCTCTACGTCACCAGTTAGACATCTTTCACTGGATGTTTCCTAGGGATCTCAAATTCAATAAGTCTTAAATGGAACTCATCATCTTCCACTGCGAACATAATACTTCTTCCTAAATTTCCTATTTTCTGACGAGGGCACCATTATCTTTTAGGTCACTCAAGTTCACAAATTAGGAGTCATCCCTGACTCTTCCTTCTTGGTCATTCTCACGTCCAACCTTTCTCAATGATTCTACTTCCATATTTCTTGAGTAGAGGCAGCTAGGTGACCCAAAATGCAAGGGAAATGCATATCATGGGTTTGAGTTGGCTGCTATATAATACCCATGATCTCCTGCAGATGTGGCAAGGAAGAAATCATCATGGACACATATAACTGGGATAAAAGGCAGTTGGTCATGTAGTACTGGGCCTAGAGTCAGAAAATCCTGAATTCTGATCCAGCTATTTGCTATCTGTGTTAACCAGGGAAAGTCATTTCACCTCTGTCTGCCTCATTTACTTCAACTATAAAATAGGAATGGTAGTACCTACTTCCCAGGGTTATTATGAGGATCAAACAAGATAGTATTTGTAAAGTACTTAGCACAATGCCTGGCACTCAATAAATATTTGTTCCCTTCCCTCTTCTTTCATCTAATCACTTTTCTCTACGGTACGACCATCACTCAAGTTTCAGCCTTCATCATCTCTTGTCTAGATTATTTCAAGATCCTGCTTTCAATTTCATTTCTTCAGGCTTACTATACTTTCTTCCCTTTCATACCACTCTACATTCGAGTCAAAGTGGCTGATGTGTTTGTTCCATAAACCCAAATTTCCATGTCCCAGTTCTGTGCCTTTATAAGGCTGTATCCAATGCCTGGGAAGTATTTCCTTTTTTCATTTCTATTTCTTAGAATCTCTATCTTCCTTCATGGTTCTGCTCAGATGCTACCTTCTATGGAAAGATTTTTCTCATCTTGAAATGTAATGAGTTGTGGGAAAGCCTTCAGGCATATCTTGCCGCTTAAGAAGTCTAAGAGAATTCATATTAGAGATCAACTCTTTGTGTACAATGAATGAGGGGAAGCCTTCATAGATAATGGAAAATTTGTTGCACATAAGAGATTTCATTCAGGGGAGAAACCACTAGAATGATATTGGTGTGGGAAAGCCTTCAGCAACATTTCAAACCTTAGGAGGGATCAGAGACTTCACACTTAAGAGAAATAGTTTGCTTGCTGTGAGTGTGGAATCCTTCCAGAAAGAAGAGAAAAACTCATGCAACATAAAATATCATATACTGAAGAGAAAACTGAGTGAAATTAGCATGGATGACTCTCCAGCTATCCAACGAGTCCTAAACTTTATAAGCTAATTCATACTTGAGTGCAGCCCTGGGAAGATAAGCAATATGGAAAAAAAAATCCCCTGCTACAACTGATCCTTTAGAAATGATAGAAAATCTTCTGGATAAAAATAGTATCAATGAGATCAATATAGGAAAATGCTTAACACCTATTGAAAGGCAATGCAGTATAGTGGAAAGAACACTGGACTTTAGCCAGAGGCCCCAAGTTAAAATTCTACCTCTTTTACTCACTATGTGACTTTGGGTAAGTCATTTAACCCTCAGTATTTATGCCTCAGTTTCCTTATCTGTAAAATGAAGGGGTGGAGTAGGTGGCATCTAATATCGCTTCTACCTACAAATCTATGATCGTATCTCCCCTTATTGTTTTTTTTTCTTTTTCTTTTTCCTTTTTAGGCAATTGGGGTTAAGTGACTTGTCCAGGGTCACACAGCTAGTAAGTGTCAAGTGTCTGGTCTGAGGCTGGATTTGAACTCAAGTCCTCCGGACTTCAGGGCCAGTGCTCTATCCACTGCGCCAGTTAGCTGCCCCCTCCCCTCATTGTTAATACTCTCTTACTTCTCAAATTATCGCATATTTATCTACCTATTCAAAAAGGAAGGGAACAAGGATTCAGTAAGTGCTTACTGTATGCTAAGTGCTTTACAAATATTATCTCATTTGATCCTCACAATAACCAAGAGCTAGGTACTACTATTATCTCTATTTTATAGTTGAGGAAACTGAGGCAAATAGGAGTTAAGTGACTTGCCCAGGGTCACGGAGTAAATAATTCAGATTTGAGGTAACATTTGAACTCAGGTCTTCCTAACTTCAGGCCCAGTGCTTAATCCATTGTGCTTCCTAGCTGTCTCTGTTTATATATTTCACCCATTCTAAGTTCACCAAGAACAAGGACTGTTTCTTATTTTTGCATCCCCAGCACCCAGCATAGTGCCTTGTACACAGTAAGAGCTTAATAAATGCTTGTTGGAATGCACTGGCTCCAGCATGATGCCCCCTGAGAAAGCAGCATTGCTCTGGGCTCCTAATGGCAGGTCCAGGAAGGAAGCAGTCATTTACATCCAGCTCATACCCAGTGCCCGTTTCTGAACCCAATGTGAGGCATGAACTACGTTACAAACAGAAGGCTCTTGTGCAGAATGAGGAGCAGAACTTTCCTAAGGTCCTGTGGACCATTCCAAAGACAAGCCTCCAACTCTACCAAGAAGAAAATCAACCATGAGATGTTTTCGGATTTGTCTCCAAAACCTAAATGAATGATAATGACTTGTCCTTTGAACATGAAAGAAAAAGAGATGGTCCTTAATAACGTTCCTTGACTGGACGCAGGCCAGGCATGGGCGGGCATTCAGTTGATTTTTTCAGGAATGCTGATTGGTCAGCGCACTCCCCTTCATTGATATTAGTTAGTTTCATTTTGGTCAGTAACACCATGACTGGAAAGGGGAGAAATTGGTGATTGTGGAGCTGATATTAATTTGCCCATACATGAAATGAATCTGCGATCTTGGCCTCATTAACACTGCACTTGAAGCTACTGAGAAAGCTAGTGAATGACTTGGGCACTGAATGCCGTTCAATCAATAAAGCCAACACCACGTGCTCGTACTGTGCTGGACGCTGGCGTTCTGAAGATGAAAGCGAAGCTGTCCCTAATGCGATAATGATCCTAACACATTTATTTAGCAAAGCCCTTTGCTTATATGACTTCACAAGGAACGTCTAACTTGGTAGGAGGACGGAGAATGCAATATACCTACGGGGAAGTCAATACAAAGCTTATACAAACTAAAATAAAGGAATTTCAAGAGGGAAAAGGCACTACGGATTCCTATCTGGAGAGAAGCCTTCTGTAGGAGGTGGACATGGGTTGTGGTTATAGGAAGCTAAGATTTCTACGAGGTGGAGGCGAAGAGAGAGAGCACCCAGCCATGCAAAGGCCCAGTGCTAGGGGACGACATTTGAATACTGTACATGATAGAAATACTAGACTGGTTTGATTGAAACAGAGTAAAGAGAAATGACATGAAATAAGGCTGGAAAGGCAGGTACACTGGAATTATCCTAGGGAGGATTTCAAATGCCAGGATCCGCACTTAATCCCTAAAGTAATTGGGACGCACTGAATATAAACTTGGATAGGTAGAAATTACATGTTTATTTCAGTAGAATCAGTTTCCTATATATTTCCTTTGCAATTCCACATAACTGATGTTACATATTTAAAACCATTATTCTGATAAGGGGTTGACTAAGGTCTGATAAGGCTTCACCAGTTAGCCAAAGTGGTGATTGCATTGAGACAATGAGAAGCTAGAAATCTAAGGTCTGGAAGGCCTTTCTTGTCTTTAAAGGCAATTCCAAACCCCACGATTGTTGAACTGGGATCCATGACATTAGTGACATTAATAAGAGGTGAAAAAGGGAATTCTATATTGATACTCTTAAGCCCAAATACCCATTGCTAAAACTTTCTGCCAGTAAGAAGAAATTGTGTTTTTTTTTTTTCTTTTTATGTGTGTCTGGGAGGGTGGCTGCCTAAAAAGGAATTAAGTGCTCACATCAGAGTTTCTTTTAACAAGATAATGCAATTCAAGCTCATTAATTTGGTGAGTGCAAGTGATTAAATTGAAAATAGAACACCCTTAATCCCACCCCCCCAAATAACTGAAAACGATGATTTCAATGTCAAGTAGCATTTTCAGGCTAAATTAGCAAACAAAGAAGAGAACTCGTGATTTCTTAGCACACACACATAATTCCCTTCTCCAGCTCTCTCAATTTATAATAAGTGAGGTTATGAACGTTCTAATGTATGTGCTTCAGCTGTGTTGTGCCAAAGATGAAATTGGCATGATGAAATGAGAGGACCTCTTTCTAATGAGAGATACAAGAGGTCTTCCCCTCAGCAAAGGGTTAATGGCTCAGGCTCCTGGAGAGGATTTAGGTATTTCTGTGCTTTTTCCTTCTCTTTCTGCTGTTTTTCTGGCTACTTTAATTAGGTCCTCAAATTGAGTTATCAGATCAAATGGCTTAGGTTCCATTGTGGCTTGAACAGGTTTGGTTAAATTAATAAGCCACATGTCCCCATGTTTTTAGAAGAAATGTTATTTTTTCCCCCATTTATCACTAGAGAGTCTTCACAATGGATGGTGTTTAGCACTTAATCACAGGCTTTTCTTCCTCATGCGCCCAGGATGGGCTGCGGAATAACGGGAAGCTCATCCCATTAAATCACCAACTCTGTCAAAGTTATTTATTGAGAAAAAGCTGCCTTGCGAATTAACTATGTGTTTCAGCAGTCTCTTCACCCAAATACTGTTTCCATTTACTGTAACTGAAAAGTAATGTTATGGGCAATGTTCATTATGAGTGTTTCTTTTGAAAGAACACTGTTGTAAGATACTAGGCGTTTTTTTCTGACATCTCCCATTGTTCTATCATTGGTGTTTGCCTTAAGAAAACAGCAACAACACCAACAGAAGTATTTAATTTTGTTTACTCGGCTTAAAATCTTTGTGCTTTGTTACTTAATGGCTGTGTGACTTTGAGCAAGTCATTTAACCTCTATGGGCCTCAGTTTCCCTATTTGGAAAATGAGATATTGACTCAATGGTCTCTGAGGACCTTCTAGTCTTAAATGCATGATCCTGCGTTTCTTCTAAAAAGCAATAAGAATTTTTGTTGTGAGACAGCCCTCTAGAAACTTTAAGGCATGAGTATTATTGGCTTATGATCCTTGGACTGTCTTCCTTGCGCTGCTCTGTGAGCTGAAATTTTACCCATGTGGCCAACACAGCCACCATCTTTCCTCCCTTTGGGGTCCTTAATTCTTCCAGTCAGAAGTAGACCGTCCTTCCTACAAACCTTCAGAGTGTTTTCATGCTCAACTCTACTCCTCGGTACACTTATTTGTGAATGTTTCATAGTCTCTTCTGTTGTTTTTGTTTAGTATTGTCTGAATCTCTGTGACCCCATTTGGGGTTTTCTTGGCAAAAATACTGGAGTGGTTGTTCATTTCCTTCTCCAGCTCATTTTACAGATGAGGAAACAGAGGCCAACAGGGTTAAGTAATTTGCTCAGGGTCACCCGGCTAATAAGTGTCTGAGGCCAGACTTGAAGCAGTCTCCCTGACTCCAGGCCCGGGGGCTCTATCCACTGTGCCACTCAGCTGCCCTGTAAATTCCCTGAGGGCAAGGCACCACACAGAGAGGACATAAATATGTTGGGCCATCAGTTACTGCCAATCTCTTCAGTTGAAGGGATTACTTAAGGCCAAGTCCTGATTAGTGAGAATAATGAATCCCCTGGGGTAGCTGTCATATTAGAACTCACACTGCACATTTCCACTGGGCTGGAACCAATGACCACATTTCATATTGTTATACCTGTGAATAGTGAAAATTAGAATACGTGCAGTCACTTCAAAAGATTCATTATTTGCACTAAGTGGTACCTAGCAATGAGAATCATAGGATCATAGACTTAGAGCTTAGAGGGACTTAGATTCACATAACTACTAAATTTCTGAGGCAGGATTTGAATTTGAGTCTTCTGGATTCCAAATCCAGGACTCAACTGCTATACCACAGTGCTCCAGTAGGCCAGAAGAAAACCAAAGACAATGTTTTCCCCTGAGGATCATAAATTTAGGGCAATAAGGGTCCTCAGAGGTTATCTATTCCAACTCCTTCATTTTAAAGCTGGGGAAACTGAGGCCTGGGGCAGTTAAGGAACTTGCCCAAGGACACACATATAGTATTAGTTGGGGCTTGAACCGAGGTCCTTTGACTCTGGAACCAGTGCCTCTTCAATTGTTCCATGTTGCCTCTCCATTAAGAGAGAACGAAGTCTTAGAGGATAGAAATGCTATAGATTACCACCTAATGTACACAGTTTTCTCATCTGTAAAATGGGAATAATAATAGCACCTACCTCCCAGGGTTGTTGAGATAATACTGTAAGGTGCTTAGCATAGTGCCTAGCACACAGTAGGTACTATATAAATGTTGGCCATTCTTGTTATACCGGAAAGGCTGTCCAGCAAATTCAGGAAAGCTAAGGTTCTGCTAACACATCCACTATTGAAAAGAGTAGTCTGTTAAATTAAGACTTTTCTATTGATTATAAATGTCAGCACAAGAAAAGGTTGACCAGGCCTATGTCATTGATATAAAATAGATATGGCAGGAAGGTTCAACCACATCTGCATTTCTGCATGGAAGCTTTTGAGAACACAGACTGTTTCACTCTTTGTACTTGTATTCCCACAGCTTGGCACAGTGCCCAGCACAGAGTAGGCACTTACTACACTGTGCTGATTGATTGATAGAGAGAATATGCTACTTAAAACAAGCAGATGATTAATCCTATCAACAGGACAGTAAGCAGGGTTCTAATGCATTCATATGCTATGTTTTTCCCTATGTGGCTCATAACTTGACAAAGGCATAGTTCTAAAGTCTTCCATCACCGAAATCCTAGGGAGCTGAAATGGGCAGGAAGATGTTGACAATCAGATAGGGGTCATTATATTTAAAATGTTTGGTGAATTATTATCATTATCATTGTTATTAATAACTAAAGTTGATATAGCATTTTGAAGTTTGGAAAACACTTTCTATACGTTATTTTATGAGTCTGTCATGCTTGTTTTCACCTTTTCTTAGAAAAGGAATGTTCTCTGTCAGACGGATTTGGCTACTAAGGCTCCAACTTCTTTAGATGCTGTATTTTGTAATGAACTTTCACCAGAAACATTTAGAAAATGATATAAAATGTCAGGGTATCAAAGTCACCCAGATCCTCAAACGGGATGAAGGACAGTAACATATGAACAGCATCCTCACAAGGGGTTGGGCTAGTTGGTCTGGGGTCCCTTTCAACTCTGTGATTCTTTAATTCCATTCTGGTCTTTGGATGGGACTGCATTGAAAAGACTCTTGAATTTGGAGCTGGACACCCTGGATTCAAATCTCACTTCTCTCACTGATTGTCTGCATGACTTTGGGCCAATCCTTAATCTCTCTGGGCCTCGGGTGACTCCTCTGTGAGAAAGAGAATGGATTTGGACTAGATGAATGGCCAGGGTCTCTTCTAACTCTGCGTCTAATCCTGCAGGGAGACCTAGTGAAGCCCCCTAGTTCAGGGGTCTTCACCTTTGTTGTGTTATGGAGCCCTCTGGCAATTGGATGAAGCCTGTAGATGACCCATTGGGATGATGTTTTAAAATGAGCAAAATACAATGTGTAGGATTTTATTGAAACAAAATCATCAAAATATTTTAAAAGTTCACAGGTTCCCCCTCCCAAAAAAGTTGTTTTATTTTATTTTCTGCATTTAAAAACATTATTCTGAGAAGGGATGTGTAGGCTTCACTTGACTGACTGCCTAAGGGCTTATCCAGGGCCCAGAACAAGGTTAAGAAATGATTTAAATGTGTTTAATACATTTACTCTTGCTGGATCGTAAACTTATAGCTACCGCGGACTTTAATCACTCTAATGAACTGATACTATTCTCTATGTTGAACCAATCAAGCAACCAATATTTATTAAGCACCTATTACAGGGGTAGCCAGGTGGTGCAGTGGTTAGAATGCCTGGCCTGGAGTCAAGAAGACTCAGCTTCATAAGTTCAAATCTGGCCTCAGATACTTACTAGGTGTGTGACCCTGGGCAAGCCACTTAACTGTGTTTGCCTCAGTTTCCTCATCTGTAAAATAAGCTGGAGAAGGAAATGGCAAACCACTCCAGTTTCTTTGCCAAGAAAACCTCAAATGGGGTCATGAAGAGTCAGAAAGGATTGAAAAATGACTGAACAACAAAGAGGAAAGGAATAATATAAGAGGCTAGAAGCAGGTACATGATACAATCGATTAAGCACTGAGTCTGGAGTCAGGAAGACCTGAGTTCAAATCCAGCCTTGGACAAATGGGCAAGTCATTAATCTCTATTTGCCTTAATTTCCTTAGCTGCAAAAATGACAGGCATTTGCCTTCTGGGGTTGTTGTGAGACTCAAATGAGCTAATATTTGTAAAGTGCTTAGCACAGGACCTGGCTCATAGTAGGTGCTATATAAATGCCATTATGATTGTTGCTGAGATAAATATGGAAGGCAGACAGTCCCTGACCTCCAGGTGCTTATAATGGAAACAAACAGGGCCTTCCTCATTCTGACTTTCCTTTTTTTTCCAGAAGAATCCGGAGGCAGGATCACTTACAAACCCCTTGAAGAATCAGCACATGAGACTAAATTCTACCCCTGGTGGAACCTAAAGAATGAAGACTGACTTCTCCTGTTAGGGAAGGATCCCCAGCTCTGCTCCAATGCATAAGAAGCTACACTCAAGGTAAACCTTTTTCCCACTTTGACAATTTAATGCAATGTAAAGCATTATCTTGCCTAACTTTCTTGGGTACTAAGATGCCTGCAATCTATATATACTCCTGATATACTGTATGCTCATCCAGTTTTTCAGGGGAAAGCTTTATAACTGTCATAACCTCAGCAATTTTGAGCTACGAGAGCTTGAGCTCACTTGTGATATAAATTCCTCATCCCCCAGATGTCCTTTGTATACACTTCTCACAAAATAATCAATCCCTGAGAGCCTCACTCTTTCCAAGTAAGCTCTCCTGGGAGACAGCCCCTGAGTTCACTTGTTTTCTGTATTTGTAGCCAGGCAAAATAAATAAATAAATAAATAAATAACCCAGGGAAGGTTTTCCGTGCCTGCTTGAATCCGGGTATTGTATGTGCCCTTGGGTTTCTTAATCCTCAGACTGTGCCTGGAGAATAAATCATGCCCTTGACAATGCTTTGACCCCCAATTATCCAACTCCTGGCTTTTCTCTAGGGAATCTGGCCAGCCTATCTCCTGCTTCTCCCAAGGTCCTCAAACAAAACCAGATAAACTGAAAGGGAAAAAAAAATCCACGTTCTGAAGCCCTCTTTCCATTTTCTTGTGAATTCCTGTTGAGACAAAGGCTATTGGCATTTCTGAGCACCTCCTTCAGCCCGGACAAAGAGATACTTGACTGCCGACGTCAGCCTAGGACCTTTATGGATAGACTCACAGAACACAAGCACATTTGCCCCTATGCCCACAAAGTCAACGAGTCAGTTAACTTGTCCTAGATTTGAATCAATTTTAGGAATGAAATCCGTCAGAAAAATGCTACCAGACTCCACTTGCCACGAGTGAACAAAATTCAGAAGCCAAGAGAATCAGAGAATTTTAGGGGTAGGAGGAGTCTCAATGTCCACCTGATCGAACCCATGCACCTGAAACAAAACTACAGCATGCTGATAAGGGGTCATGCAGCCTCTGCCTGAAGATCTCCAAGGATGGGGAAGCCGTCTCCTCCTGGGGCAGTCCTCCCACCATGGCACAGCTCTGGTTCCTGGGAAGTTTTCCCTCATAGCAAGCCCAATGTATCTCTTTGTAACTTCTACTCATTGCTCCTGGTTCTTCCTTCTGAGGCCAAACATAAGCCTAATCTCTCTTCTAAGATAGCCTTTCAAATATTTTAAGATAGGGAATCATGGATGGAAGACCTCGGTTCAAATCCCACCTTTGATGCTAGCGATGGCAGGTCACTTGACTCCCCCGTGGTTCTGTTTTCTCATCTCTAAAAGAGACTGGATTCCACCTCTAAGATCCTTTCGAGCTCTAAGTCTACGATATTGAGATAGAGATCATGTCTTCCCAGACTGTTCTCTTCCCTAGGCTAAATATCCCCAGGTCCTTCAAACATTCCTCGTTTGCTAAGAACTCAAGGTTTGAGTTCAGATTGTTCCAGATTGTTCTCCTATGGACAAATCCCAGCTTATCAATGTTTTTTCCTAAAGTCCCCAAATGGAACAAAATCACCATTTTCCACAGTTTATAAGAGACTAAAAACAGTGACAGATATTTCTGTATTACTCTGAGGCTGATAAATCACTTTACCTCCGTTTTCCTATTGGATACTCCATACAGTCCTGTAAGCCTTACAGTCATCACTTTACAAATTAAGGAACAGACTTAAAGACAACATAAATAAATAAGTTAAGTGAAATGCCTAGGTTTACATTGTCAGCAAGTGTCGAGGGCAGGCAGGCTTCACGTCCAAGTGTCTCCTTGCTCTAAGCCTAACATTCTACCAAGGGGCCTTGAAAGCTGACTTGGGCAGCCAACTCTCCTCAGACGGTAAAACCAAAGAAAGTCACTTCTTACTCCTTCTCTGCTCACTCATAACAAGATCGAGTGCCCCCGGGGTCTCCGCCCTATTCATTTTCGTCTTTGCCCAGTCTGGGATTCACAGCATATTTATACACCATGAAACTGACAAGAGCCATCTTCTGCCTTCTCATGAGAAATGGTCAGATTTCTTTCATAAGGGGAAGTGAGAAAAGCTTAAGTTTTTGTGATTCCTGGGGAATTCTTCTGAAGACAAGTAACTAATGATGGGGTTCTGAGGCTTTGAGGGGGACACTGTTGGAATGTGGCCCACAAAGTAATGCTGACAATTATGACGAGTCACTCCCCTGCTCTGGCCTCCATTTCTGTATGAGGATAATGAATCAGATGACCTCCACACTCTCTTCAAGATCCAAATCTATGCTCCTTTCTGAGAAGTGGGACCAGAAGCAAAGTCTTCCTGGCTTCCAGCTCATCTGTCTATCCACTCTACCAAGCTGCCTCTCCCACACTGTGATGTGACCTTGGGCAAGGCACTCAACCATTCACTGCCTCATGCAACTCTAAACAAGGAAAGCTGTACAGAAAATGATGACCCACATTGGTAGAGAGCCTGTCCCTATCATGCTAGGTTGTAGATTATAAAAGCAGTATTACCAGTCTAGAAATGGGAATTTTAGCTTTTGTTAAGAGATACTGAATTAAAAGGGCCCTCAGGATCATTTAGTCCAATTTTGTCTTCTTTTTAGATGAGAAGATGAGGCCCAGGGAAATCCAGTGACTTGCTGAAGGTCAACTAGGAAAGAAATGGCAGAGCCTGGACATCACCCCACGTCCCCTGCCTCCAAATCCGGTGCCCTAGAGGTCTCGGTGGCTTGTATGTGCATCTGTCTTTCCTATATT
This sequence comes from Vombatus ursinus, assembly GCF_900497805.2. Classification (NCBI taxonomy): domain Eukaryota; kingdom Metazoa; phylum Chordata; class Mammalia; order Diprotodontia; family Vombatidae; genus Vombatus; species Vombatus ursinus. The sequence goes on along the minus strand of NW_020954551.1, from coordinate 7,754,314 downwards.
ATTGGTGTGGCTAGGATTTGAATCAATGCCCCCCTGGACTCCAAATTCACTGCTTTCTCCTGCACTAAAAGTCCAAGAGATTACAAAACTCTTAACTAGTGAATTATCTACTTAGAAGTTTTCTAGTTAGTTTTTAAAAGCCAAAGGTCTTTCTTTGCCTTTATTTTCTCACTTAGTAACCTGAAGTAAGTTCCCAATTCTGCTTAAAATGACTGCCCTGCAGACTCTCATTTTGCATATGTATCCCCCCCTTTTTTTTTAAACCAACCAGCTGTAGTTCTCTATTGGTTCTGGCACTTTTTTATTCAGTCATTTTTTGCCTTCTTGTTCCTCCACATAATAAAGTTCTTGTTTATTCCAGGAAAAAAAAAGAAAAAGAAAAGGAATTTCTTCCAGAACCAGGACACTCAGTCCACATCTACCTTTGGAGGCTTCAGTTCCCAGTGGGTTTTCCAGGTCGGTCATGTCATGACTCCAGGCATCTTTGACGGCTGACTTGGACACCACCCTGTCATTGAGGTTCTGCTGTGGTCGGAAGTTATTCCTCAGATATTCCACAGACTTCACGTGATCCTGCTGCTCCGTAGTAAAGATGGAATAGAAGGCCTCCATCTGGACACAGGGAGTGGAGGGGGGGGAAGAACAATCATTAGAAAAGTTGATTAGAAAAGTCAAACGGGGGAAGGAGGGCTGATAAGAATGAAAAAATGGCAGGAAGCGCTGATGCCAAGATGGACAAATCCTACAGGAAACCAGGCTGCCCGCTGAAATCCCTGCCAAGAGTCTTATCTAGTCTGGATGTCTGTCCTGCCGTGGAACAAAGAAACACTTAGCCTGAACTGAGGAACTCTCATGAAGCTGAAGCCTGAATTAGACAGACTGCTACCCTGATGGCCTTGACAAAGAAGGTCTGACTCACCTAACCTACAGTCTCAAATCCCCGGCTGCCTATTACACATCTCTTACTGGATGTCTCATTGACATCTTAGATTGTCTAAAACTGAATTTATTATCTTTCCCTCCAAACCTATTCCCTATTGCTATCCAGGGCACCACTATCTTTCTAATCCAAGTATCATCTTTGACTTTCCATTCCATCTCAATCCCTTATATCCAAACTGTTCATCATTTCCAGTTTATTCCTGCTTAAACTAAGTTGTATTCATATTGTCTCTCCATTAGACTGCAAGCTCCTTGAAAGCAAGGACTACTTTTTGCCTTTCTTTGTATCCGCAATGCTTAGCACATAGTAGGTGTTTAATATGTGCTTACAGACTGATTTCATTATCCTGTTAGGTCTCTTCCAGACAGGACAGGATGCTCTCCAATTCTTCAACTCCCTTTCTAAAATGTGGTGCCTTGATTTGAATATGGAACTCCAGAACGATGCTAAAACTAAGGAATTACCTACACATATTGATTTTTCCCCACATACAGTATTTCTGTTTTCCTTGAAGAACAACTATTTAAAGTGAATTGAAAAGACCATCTAGACAAAATCCAATGAAAATCCATCAAATTTGCTAAAAATAGAACATAGAACTTTATGAGGACATGTCAAAGTCCAGGACAAGGGGGAGGAGAGTTTAGCCTAAAGAAAAGGCCAAGGAAGGGGAAGGAATTTATTAGAGTTTTTATAAGGAGGATGCTAACTCGACGCTTCTGAGATCAAGAGAAAAGCAAATAGGAGGAAATGGATTTAAATTTAAAATGGAGAAAGTTGGCTTACCTTTTAAAAAAAATTCAAAACAATAGGGGTGAGAATAGGGGAGAAGTGAGCACATTTAAACAGTGAGTTACTCAATCAATAAACATTTATTAAACATCTATTTATGTATCAGGCATTGTGCTAAGTGCTGGGGATACAAAAAATGGCAAGACACAGTCTTGACCCTCAAGGAGCACACAACCTATTGTCGGAGTCAACATGTAAAAACTATGTACAAGTAAGATATATGCAAGATAAAGTGGAGATAATCAAAAGAGGGGAAGCACTAGAATTAAGAGAGATCTGGAAAGGTTCCCCACAGAAGGTGATATTTTAATTGGGACTTGAGGGAAGCCAGGAGGCAGAGATGGGGGTGGTGTTGGTGGGAGTTCCAGGCATAGTGGGCGACCAGTGAAAATGTCCAGAGCTGGGAGTGTCTTGTGTGAAGAAATCCAAGGAGGCCAGTGTCATTGCATCACAGTATTGGGGGTGGTGTCAAGTTTAAGAAGACTGGAAAGGTGTGGTGGAAAGCAGGCTGTGAAGGGCTCTGAATGCCAAGCAGAGGATTTTATATTCAATCCTGGAGGAAGTCAATGGAGTTTACTGAATAGGGAGGGTGACATAGTCACGCTTACTCTTTAGGAAGATCACTTGGCTGAGTGGAGGGGATAGACTTAAGTGTGAAGATACGAGGCAGGGAGGTCAACCGGTAGGTTATTGAAATATTAGAGGTATGAAGTAATGAGGGCCCTGTACTAGGGTGGTGGCAGAGTCAGAGGAGAGAAGGAAGCATATAGGAGAAATAAGACAAAGGTAAAACCAATAGGCTTTGGAAACAGATTGGATATGAAGGGCAGGGAGAGAAAGGAGGCGAGGATGGCATTTAGGTTATGAGACCGGATAACTAGAAGGATAGTAGTACCCTTCGCTGTAAAAAAAAAAGTCAAGAAAGAGAGGGTTTGGGGAGGAAAAATGAGTTTTGGCTATGTCGAGTTTAATATTTCTATAAGATATATAGTTCAAGATGTCCAGTAGGCAGTTGGAGATGTGAGATTGGAGGTCAGCGGAGAGATCAGGGCTAGATAAGGAGATTTAGAAATTAGCAGCAAAGATGATAAATGAATCAATAAACCTCATGAGATCACCCAGTGAAATAGTATAGATGGAGAAGAGGACCCAGGACAGATCCTTATGGGATACCCAAAGCTATTAGCATTACTTGGATGAAGATCCAGCAAAGGAGACTAAGACTGAATGGTCAGATAGGTAGGAGGAGAAAACAGTGTCATGAAAACCTAGCGAGACGAGAATAGCAGGAAAAGGGGAGTGATAAACAGTGTCACAAGCTGCTGAGATCAAGAGGGACGAGGATTGAGAAAAAGCCATTAGACTTGGCAATTAAGAGGTCGTTAGCAAATTTAGGAGAGGAGAGTTTTGGCTGAACTGTGAGATCAGAAGCCAGACCATAGAGAGTTAAGAGGAGAGTGAGAGGAACAGAAGAGGAGAAGCCTATTGCTGACAGCCACAAAAGGAAGGAGAGAAATGGGATGACAGCTACTGGGGATGGATGGATTGAGTGACAGGTTTTTGAGGACTGGAGAGACATGGACGTAAGTGTAAGTGTAAGATTGAGTGACGAGATAAAGATGACAGAGGGGCTGGTCTGCTGGAGAAGATGGGATGGAACAGGATCTCTTGTGCAAGTAGAGGAGAGACTGGAATGAAAAAAAGGATCTATGAGCTCTGGATTAAGGAGAAGAAGAGGAGAGGAAGCTCTTGGAGGACAACCTTCATTTTTTCAGTGAAATGCAGGGAGTGTGGGGAGGGGGGCTATGAGATTTTGGAAGACGAATGAAAAGGTTTGAAAAACCTGCCGTGGTGAGCGGGAAAGAGTCAATCAGGGAGGTGTGAAAGGCTCGCCTTCCTGCAGCCAGGGCTTGGCTGGCGTTAGGTAACACAAATTTGTAGTGGACTCACTCAGCATGGCTTTATGATTTTCTCCAACTTCTTTCTGAAGCATGTGAGTAGGAGCAAAGGCAGTGGATGGTGGGAATGATCCAGGGCTGAGTCCTGGCAGGGCAAGAGGGCAGTGGATTCAAGAGAAGGGGACAGTGTAGCACTGAACTGGTTCTCTAAGGGGTCAAGATGGGAAAGAGGGAAGAGAGCAGCCCAGAAACAAACACATACAAAAAGCACTGGAAAGCGCCATTGAGCTAAGCTGTGAACTATACATTGTTGAAAAATCTACAAAAAGAAGGCAATCATCTGTCCTTGATGGTTTAGTCATTCAACTATCAGAAGACATGGAGTTCTGGGAGCACAGGGAAAAGCTCTGGAGATTCTCTAAAATTCCTTGGGGTTTTATGCGTCCATGGTTTGTTTATTCTGCAGCCCACTTTCTTCTTTGATGAGTAACGTGAAGTCCTCTTTAGAATTTATTTCTGATGCTGAGGACAAGAATTAGTCATATCACTATAGAGGGAGGCAGGCCTATAATACAACACAAAGACTTTTTTTTAGCTCGAATTGCCTTTATAGTTTAATGGCATGCTAGGCGTCTGAAAGCTACAGATGTTTCCTTGTCATTAACTATACTTGTCCAAAGATCTCGAAGGAAGGATGTGATGGTTCTCAGACACGATCGAATGACCTAAAAGATATTATATTGTCAACCAGATCACAGCTTCAGTTGACAGCCCGCACAAAGGAGGCAAAGGAAGACAGGCTTAACAGACTTTTCAAGTGCCCTTCCCTGGGCTGAGAATACTCACCAAAATCCTTTAATTTCCTGAAGATGAATGAAACGGAAATGACCGGCTTCTGGCCTGTTGGGCTTCGCCAGTCGGTGTATGGAAACTGAGTGCTAATGTGTAAGAGGGCAGGACAGGGTGGGGTGAAAGGAGAGGATACAGCCAGAATTCCATTTTGGTAGCAAGTGACATTATTATGAACAAGGGGTCTGTGTACACAGAGGGAGAGCTGGCCTCTTGACCTGGCTCCTTGTTCTCATCTTTTATCTTTGTTCCCTTAACCAGATAAGCCGTGGCTTCCTTCTGGTAGGTGGTCCTGCCTGCCAAACCCTAAACATGTAAAAATAATAATAAAAATTCACATTTCTATACTGTTTTACACTGTACAAAACACTCTTTTACATAGAATCAGAGAGTCATTGATTTAGAGTGGGAGGCTAATGAGGTCATCCCACCCAATTTACAGATGAGGAAGTAAAGTCAAGAAAGGTTAAGTATACCATAAGCTCCCTGAGAGCAAGGATCATTTCATTCTTTCCATTTGTCTACCCAGGAAATGGCAAACCGCTCCAGTATCTTTGCCAAGAAAATTCCAACTGGGGTCATGAAGAGTTGGACATGACAGAAACAACTGAATAACAACCCAGGTAGGCCCTATATATATGTGTGTGTGTCTGTATATGTATATATGTGTATCTATCTATCTATCTATCTATATATATATATAGACACACATATATACATACATATATAGTAGACACTGAAGTACCCAAGCAGAATTTGAACCTGGTTCCTCTGATTCCAAATAGAATTCACTTGCTACATACTTCTTCCTATCAACTACCTCCCAGGGCTGTACTTTCATAATCCTTAATTTATGTCCAAGGAAATTAAGAGCCAGGGATGATGAACTGCTTTGCTTAATATCACAGTTGCTTGTAACACAATATCTTCTCTCCTTTCTGGGATTCAGTTTCCTCTGTTATAATGAGGAGGTTAGCCTAGATGATCCCTAATATTCATTTTACCTTCAAAATTTCTACTTCATTCCTAGGATCAAAATTTCAAAATGGGAGTCATTTAGTCCATCATACTCTGAAGACCTGAGTTCAAATTCTGCCTCAGATATTTAGTAGCTGTGTGACCCTGGGCAAACTCTTTTAGCCTCTGTTTCCTCATTGATATGGTCATTGGTTCTAGCCCAGTGGTAACATGAAGTGCAGATTTGAATTATGTGACCATGTAAAGAGATTCATTATTTTCACTAATGGAGACTTGACTGTATTTTTATTATTACAGATGGGAAACTGAGGTCCAAAGGTTACGTGATTTAGCCAAAGTCAGACACATAGTAAGTAGTAGCTCTGGAATGTGAACCCAGGACTTCTGATGGAAAATCTAACAAACTTCTCACTGGACGGCCACATTTCCTTTCTTGATGAGGAGTTTCTGGAAAGTCGAAAGACCTAGTAAACGAAATACCCACCATTCCTACTGAGTCTTGTCTCCTGGTATTCCTCACGGGTGCCTGCTAATAAGATTCCTAACCGTGCTTTCATAATTCAATCTGATTGACTTCCTAACCATGGGCACTTATCACAGCTCTTTTTTCCCGATCCTCCTAACCTGTTTCTCCTAAAAGGCAGGAGACATATTCAAGAAAACGTCTCAGCCGAAGTAGAAACTCTGGATTATTTGGGTCTGGAGCTCTGAACATCAATGATCAGGGGATACTTGGACCACATTCATTACTATTAGGAAAAGTGCTTGGGCCAGGAAATATTACCTAATAAAAGATAGTCTTTATTCAGTTTTCATTATCTGGCTCAGAGTCTGATGCAAAATAAACAGAGTGAGAATCATGATACCTCTCTCCATACTCCCACCTATCGTTACATTAGTCCTGACCTTATCCCACAAGTCAGACAGTTATTAACTCAGATGATAAAAAGAGAAAATGTGTAAGTGAAGAAGAGAGAAATCAGATCAGATGGAGAGGGACGACCTTTTAGAACTGCTTTTGGCACTTGGTATGGAGTGGTCCTCAAACTTTTTTGCATATATATTATTAATGTACTCAGAAACAGGGGAGCAGAAGCATATCAACACTAGCATTCTCTAACCCCCTCAACGGTCTTTCTGAAAGATCCCAGAGGTTATTCTAATAAATTGCAAAAGAATAGCCACCATTGAGTGTCTACCACGTGCTTAGAATTTGGAAGGGGTAAGAAAAGAAAGGAATGCTAAAAAGTCTAGAACACAGTTTTTTACACTTGATTCTTTCAGCTTCAAGAACAGGCCGGCCTTTAGAGGCACAGAGCTAAATGGGTGCACCCAGCAAAGGCGCTGAAAGGATTCATGGCCCTTCCATCCTATGTTGCAATTTATCATCCCCTGGTGCCATGGAGAGGGACTGTGACACTGCTTACAACAAAATCTCAAAAATCAGACAATCCCAGAAATGCAAGCGTTTGGAGACACCTCGTCAGCCACATGTTCTGACCCGCACCTGAAAAAGAATTCTCACTATGACATCCTTAACTGAAGACCTCCAATGATGGAAAGCCCACCCTCTACCAAAGCAGCTCATTCCACCATTGCTTCTACCATGAGGAACAAGATGGTGGCAACAGAATGTGAATGTATATCAATGGAGGAGAGGTCTGGGAATGAGAAGAGGCACTACTGTTCCCTTCCTTTATCTCTTGATAAAAGGTAGTTCATAGCATTCTGTTATCAGTCATCTTCTCTAGTTCAGATTCCGAACTTGGAATCAAGGTGCTAAGTGTGAATCCTGGCTCCGTCACGTACTGCCTATGTGATTCTGACATAGCATAATGGATAAAGCACTTGCCTTGAAGTCAGGATGATCTGGGTTCAAATCCTCCTCAGATACCTACTAGTATCTGTATAAATCACTTAGGTTTCCTCACCTATGAAATGAAGAGATTAGACTCTATCGCTTCTGAGGTCCCGTCTACCTCTAAACCTATCTATGATCCTATAAAGTCATTTAACCTTTCTGGGCCTCAGTTTCCTCACTTGTAAAATGAAGGGGATAGATAGCTGTTCTCCAAGGTTTCTTTGGGCTTTGAATCTATGATTCTACAATCTCAATGAAAATTCCTGGCAGCCATACCCGGTCCTCAGGTTGAGGACGTTACAGCAGCACAGGTGAAATGAGGGAGGCATTCCTGAGATCTGTCTATGAACAGGATTCCAGAACTCAGAAGAGAAAGATCCTGAGAGCTGCAGGTGCTGTGTTTTTATAGGCATGAGCTTGCTCCCCCGGCATGGGATAAATACTCTTCCACTTACCTTTACTCTAACATCACTAACGAAGTCAGGATCATTGAGCAGCCAGAAATGAAAGTTGAGATTTCTGTAACATTACTCTGACTTTTAAACTTCTGAACGGAACGTGTAAAATGTTCGTCTTTTATTTCTGCTTGGGGAGCTGTTACTGCATTCTGACCAGTGCTGTTTCAAGCGTAATTTTAACCTTGAATGGCAAATGCGTTGGCTGGAAGTGTATATAAATCATCTCAACTTTGCTTTTATTATAAAAATATTCTAGAATATAATTAGTTTTTAATCTGTCTGTTGGAATCAAAAGCAAAAGTTGAAGTCTATTCATGCTATTCATGTGGCGCAAAGGGCTCTTGTCCGTAATATTGGGGGGGAAATGTCTGTGCAAAAACCACAGTAGCTGTAGGGGGGGAAATGATCTAAAACCCAAAGTAATATAATTATGAGCTATTAAAAGCTTGATATGCACAGTTTTTGAAGGATGAATATATAAATGGCAATTAAACAAAAACCAGAGTCCATTATAATCACAATAAGATACTCTGGGGACGCATTAGGATAGAATACGTCAACCCCACGGTCACAGCAATACTCAGCCCCACAATGCAATGGCCAACCAATGTGGACAGCCCTGTTTTGTTGCTTTATCATTTTAAAAAGACAATAATTTTGGAGTATTAAGCTCATTAGAAGAACCTAGAGCATTCAGAGTTTTGCTAATTATAGGCAAAAACAGAGAAAGTTGTCTTTGGAATGAACAGACAACTGACTGGACCTGTAGTCAAAGGATTTAGTTCTCATCCTGGCTCACTGAATACCTTATCTGTGTCACCTTGGGCAGGTCACTTCCCTGATGGAAACCTCACTTTTCTTATCTGTAAAATGACAGGAGGGGACTACATAGTCTCCAAGGTCCCTATGCCCCATGATACTATGCCTGCCATTTTGTTTTTCAGAAACGAGCAAATCCTTCCCACAATGGTAAATGGTGAAAGGGAAAAGATGCCTACTGGAAAGAATAAATTCTCTTCAATAAACAGGAAAATGACTTAATGTAACACCATCATTTCCATCATCAAAAATAACTTACTAAGCATGTGCTTGCAGAATATTCTGTATTGAGTTCTACGTAAGGAAATGCTACTGAGTTTTTCCCATTTATTTTTGTCTGGGATAATAAATAAATGGACAGATAGCAAGATAGATAGAGGTAGTATAGTTTAAGAGCTAGAGTACCGGCCATGGAGTCAGGAAGACCTGAGTCTAAATCACATATCTAAATATTAGATATGGGACCATGAAAAATTAACTTAATCTCACCATGCCCTCAGGAAACTTTCTAGTACTCTTAGTTACAGGCAAACTCCTGCTCTACATAGATGGAGAAAGTTTCAACATCCTGAATTCCCTACACTGATAAGACAAAACAAAGTACGAAACAACAAAATCAAATAAAGCAAAAATCTCACATTTCTAAAGAGCCCTAAGAATTCTTGTTGTTCAGTTGTGTCTGACCCTCTGTGATTCCATTTTGAGTTTTCTTGGCAAAGATATGGGAGTGGTTTGCTGTTTCCTTCTCCAGCTCATTTTATGGATGAGGAAATTGAAGCAAACAGGGTTATGTGACTTGCCCAGGGTCACATAGGTAGTAGTAAGTGTCTGAGGCCAAATCTGAACTGAGGTCTTCTTAACTCCAGGACCATCGCTTTTATCTGCTGTGCCACCTAGTTGCCTACCCTAAGAGTAGCAACTTATATTTCTATAGGGCTTTAATTTTGCTTCTAAAACACTTTCCTCAAAATAACCCTTTGCAGTAGGTAGCAAAAGTATTCTTGTCCCCATTTTACAGATTAAAAAACAAACTCAGAAAATCACAGAGCTTATTTCTGCCGCTTGGTCCCGAAAATTCACTTGTATCCATTTTTGGTTGATTTGCATGTGACTTCTTCCCTGATAGGATGCAGGCCCCTTGAGGGTAAGGGATGCGCCATTTTTGTCTCTGCGTGCCCAGCCCTTAGCCCCGTGCCTTATACATAGAATATAAATAATAAATCCTTCTCAGTTCATTGATTGATTGATTGACAAGATGGGTTCCTCCTGCCCTCACAGAGTTTATAGTGTAATAAGGTCATACGCCACACTTCTAGGCATCTAGCAATGAGGTAGGCTTGACCTGGGAGAATAGACGCAGTCTATCACTGTGCCCGTGGGGAAGGATCTGCCTCAGTTTATGCCATTAGCAATCCAGGGTCACCTGGGTGCTACAAAGGTGTGAGAGTAGGGCTGCTGGGGATGGCAACTTGCCAAACGATGCTGGGAACAGCCCTCTATCCCTCTCCCTGCAGTTTCCAGGGCTGCCAATTTAGAGATGGCACAAAGCTAGGGGGAATGGCATGGTTCACTCGTAAAAATTTAACAGGAGATTATCGAGCCGAAGCCATATAACCCAGGTGAGAAAAGGCCAACCCGAGCAGACATGGCTTCCACTAAGCACTGTTTGTGCTTCATCAGAGAGAAGGCTGTCTGCGAGCTCACGTTATTGGAAATACATAGCACTTAGCCCCAGACTGCTCAACAGCCTCCAGGTCAAGGGTCATTAGCAACACGTATGATTCTGAGCTTCTGACTAATACTCACAGAAGAAACAAAAAGAGAAATCTGGAGTTGGCTTTCCTTTCCTGTTTCTCCCCTATTCCGTGTTGGTAAATGAATTTAAATGAATCTGGAAGCCTCCTCCAAAATAACTGGCTTTATAGGAGCCCAAGGAGATGTAACATGACATAGGGGACAGAGGGCCGGCCTTGGACTGAGGAAGAACTGAGCCCAGGGCCTGGGTTGGATACATCACATAGTCTGGGAAGCCTGGGCATGGCCCTTCATCTCTTTCATAACAGTCGGTCCTTTTATCAGCTTTTATCAGCTGGGTGGGGTGCACTCCTCTGGCAATCTGGTGAAGTCTCTGGATACATTCTTAGGATATGTTTTAAATGCATGAAACAAAACATATAAGATTAAAAGGAAACCAGTTATGTTGAAATAGTTATCAAAATGTCAAAATAAGTTAAATGTAAAAAAAGTTTAAAATGTTAAAAAATATTAAATGTTAAAAATGTAAAAATGTTTAAAATATTTAAATGTTAAATGTTAAAACGCTAAAGGTTAAAAAAAGTTTTGTTAAATGTTAAACATTTAAAAATGTTAAAAAAAATCAAATTCATAGACCCCAGGTTAAGGACCCCTCCTCTAGAACCATAAGTTACAGATGAATTATCAGACTATGGTGGTAAAGAGCTTTGCCACACTGGAATTTCTCTACATCGATGAAATCACAGGGTTTGATGAAAAAAGATCCCAAAGTTTGTGATGTTAAGACACAATGAATATACATCCTTATTACATTTGCACTCTCTGCATCTCTCTCTCCACTTTCCTCCTTCCTTTCATCTCTATCTACTGTCTCTCTCCCTTTCTAGCCCTCCCTCCCCCATCTCTCCCTCTCCCACCCTCTCCCCTCTTTCTTTCGCTCTCTCTCTCTCTCTCCCCCTGCCTTCTCTATATAGGTATGGATACATAAAATGTAGGAATGTATATTTGTTATGCCTTATAAGTATCTTACAATTACATGTGTAGCTTTTGGGTACTTTGCTCTCCTAATTTTTTTTTCTCATCTGGACTTGTGATTTTCTGTATTATGTTTTCTTTCCTTTTGTATGTTTAAAAATCAATTTTTTTCAAATAACATGAATTTCCTTTTCCCTTCCTCCTCCACCCCCCTTCAATGAGAAGGAAGAAGAGGGGGAAAAATGATTGCGCATTTTTTAGCTGACTGGAAATTAGATTTAGAATTCTAGGCTACTTGGCCCCTGTGAAGTAGCCAGGCTCTCTCCTGGAATGCACAGGCTGGATTGACGTCCAGAAGTAGGTTGGCAGAAGGGTCACAGTGATGGGCAAGGTTTGGGTTGATAAGATGTGGGGATCAAATGCTTCCTTTTCTGATGGCCCACATATCTGGGAGTTCCATACTGTAATAAAGCTCTGACTTGGATGCTCAGAAAATGAGGTTTGTGTTTCTATCTCTCTCCCCCCAGCCCTTGCCCCCAGCCCCCCAGTGCTGGGAGAAGAGGGATATGGGCTCTGGGAAGCTATAACCAATAAGAGGGAAAACTATGCCGTTAAGATTGATGATACCTTATATTAGAGAAGCTGGAGAGATAATATGATTAATTGATTTTGTTTCATATCTCCTTTGATATAACAATACCTACAGAGAAGTCAGATATTGAAGACAGCCTCATTCTTCAATATTGGTAGTGTTTGTGTGTGTGTGGGAGGGGTGGGCCGAGGAGGAGGGGAGAAGAAAGGAAACAGGATCAAAGGACTTTCAAGAGAGGCCTGGGTTAAAAAATGCCCAAAGATTACTAACAGACAAACCTTTGATTACACATACACAACACTATAGGGATTTGACCCAGTTGCAGTTGGAGTTGGAAAGACCTTGTCTTAACAACAAGTATTTGCTGAAGAAAGAAACAAATAAGCAAAGAGCTCTAAGCAAAATGCACTGCCAAAAAATGAAGTCCTCATCACTGTATGAAGCAGAAATAAAATCTGGCATGTTCAATTTCTATCCTTCCACACTACAAATCAGTGTCTCCTTGTGCCTAACCCCCAAAGAAAAAGCTAGGTACCACACTTATCTCCTTAACCTAATTGGCTCAAGCCATGCTATCTTGCTTTTCTGATAAAACTTTATCTTACTAGATTAAAAAAAAATTAGTTAAGAATTCCCCTCCACTTCTTTCCTCCCCTCCCCAAACAATGAGGACATAAATATTTAGACTATAATTTAATTTTATCACAATATAACAATGCTGGCTTCACTATTAGGAGGGAAACTGGTTCCATATTTTATTATCTCCTTAAGTCTGACAGCTCCTGCCCAGAAACAATGTAATAGCAATCACCACAGTTTCCTTACGGGTCAACAGATGTTTAAAAAAATTATTTGAAATTTTCATGGTTGCCTATTACGTCAAACTCCTTGGTTTATCTAGGCCATTAATAATCTGGCCCCATTCTCTCTTTCTGACCTTATTTCCCACTGCTTCTCTATATGTATCCTCTGCTGCAATCAGGGAGGCGTCTTGGTTTCTGCTAACCCATGCCATGGTCTTTCCTGTATCTGTGAACTCATTTCTGCAGCTCTCTAGAAGAATGGTAGGGGACACCAGAGGAGTCCCAAGACCCTTTCATGGGAGTCCATCAGGTCAAAACTATTTTCACAATAATAAGAAGATATTTTAATTTTTAAAACGACACATATGTATATGTATATATATGTGTGTGTGTACACATACCACATGGCTATATATAACCACACACACGTATACACACACATGTATATGTACAGGTATACATATGTGTATGTATGTATACATGTAACACATACACATCTATCTTATCTATCTACACATAAAGAAAGGCTCTTTGGGGAGTCCTCAATAACTTTTAAGAATATAAGGCAGTAACGAAAACAAAATGTTTAAGAACTGGCCCTGTCAAACTCAAATAGAAACAGATTCCTATGGGCAATATATTGACTTAGAAAACCTCAGATTAACATTATCTACGTTGCACTGTATTATTTTGTTAAACATTTCCCAATCACATTTTAATCTGGTTTGTCCCCACTCAAGAGTTTTGTGGGCCACTTGTGTAGGCTGGCCATGAGTTGGACATCTCTACTCTAGAAGAATACTTTCCTTTTTCCACTGTTTTTATCTATCTATCCATCTGTCAATCTATCCATCCATCTCTCTATCTCTCATCTATCCATCTAATCTATCACCTATCCATCTGTCTAGCTATTTATCTACTGGGCTAGACCAGTGCATTTCATCAGCCTGACACAGACCAGCAAATATCAGTAATTTATAGTTCTAGAGGATCGTCTGGAAGGAAAATCTCTAAAATGAAGTGACTCCATTGTCATGTGGTTGCTCAGTTTCTGAGGCAGGCCTTCCAAGGCCAGCTCTTTATCCACTCCACCATTTTGCCTCTTTTCATTCTGCTTATCTCAGTCCTAATCACTCTGATTGGCCTGGCTCCAATCCCACGCCTCCATGAAGCCTTCTCAAGGTTACTTCAACCCACAGAGATCTCTTTCCACTGACTTTCTATTACACCTAATCATATTCTAAGGTTTAGCTTTTCATTAAGTTTGAATAGCTTTCTCACTTATGCGAGTCTTCATCCCCCACCTGGACTGTGGGATTCTTGAGTTGGGGAGGGGGAAGTCCTGTACATGATAACTCTTGGGTTATCTTCTGCAGGACGTAGCACAGGGCCAGGCATTTTGCAGGCAGAGAGGTCCAGGTTGACCTTGGCAGTGTTGGAGAGGAAATCAACTGAAAGCAAGTCTAAACAAAGGTTCTTAATTCTGGTTTTAAATCTACCTGATGGTAAGAGATGGGAACAGGCCTCCGGAAAACAATCCACTCGACGATTTCACTACATGGCGGGGTGGTCAAGGAACCGGTGTAGCGGTAATAGCTCCCTAGGGATGCTGGCAGGAGGTCCCGAAGGACAAAGGGATCCAGAAAGGTCTCCTTCTCTGTTAAAGAGAAAAACACAGACGTCATCATTCACAATCATCCTCACTCTGAGAGTCTTTAATCACTCCTCGCCTCATCTCTCTGTTCTGATCCCACCTTCCGCAGAAGGGCTTTTCCCGGTTCCCCTTCTGCTGCTGGTGGCTTCCCTCTGGGATTGCCTCTAGTTAACCCTGCAAATCTCTTGCATGTACACACTAATTTGCATGTTGTCTGCCCCATGAGACTGTGAGTTCCTTGAGGGAAGGGACTGTGTTTTTGCCCTTCTTTGCATCCTCAATGCTTAGCATCATACCTGACACATAGTAAGCATGTGAGACATGCTTGTTGGTTGCCTGATTAACTTTGGTATTGGGGAAAGACTAATGTTACAAGGCATATCTATGTGGTATTCTTTTTTATTGTCTATTGTAGGGGTTGGAATCATATTTAAAAACATAAAAACCATTCTTAGCTCAGGGACTTTACAAAACTAGTGATGGGCTGGATTTGGCCACCATCTGCCAACCCCAGGTCTGTAGTTATGATGAGCAGGGAGGTTGTTTTGGAGAGGTAGGGAAGATAGAGGGAATGACAAGGTCCCTTATGGTGTCTCCAAAGCCATACATTAACTGGCCACCCTAAGATCAGATCCTACTATACAGTGAAGAATGGATCTGGGAGCTCATCCAAGTGGGCTTTGCATCTAATGACCCAGATGGCAACCCCTTCACTCTTGCCCCATCTCGTATGACTCCTCCATGGTCTCCACGGGCTCTCCATGCTGTGGACCCTCTTTGTTTCCTCTTGACAATGGACGGCTAGAGTTCATGGGCTATTCAACAGCCATCTCTCCCTCTTCCAAAATGACTTACTCGTCCTATGATGCACAAGAACAGTGCGACTGAAAACCAGCTTCTTTTATAGATTGTGGCACTTTGGTATCATGGAACGTATACTCCCGGCTTTCGGGTCAGAGAACCTGGGTTCAAATCTCAACTTTGCTTCTTATTATCTAGTGACTGTGGACAAATCACTACATCTCTCAATGTTTCAGTTTTCTCATCTGTAAAATCAGGATAAAATTAGGTGATGAATTATCTCTAAATCTATGATCTCATTTAGCTTCTGTTGGCTGAAAATATCCCAGATCTATCCCAAGAAAGAAGTGAAAAAGTGTGGTAGAACAGGAAAAAATTTTTTATTTCATATGAAGAATTTTAAAATGGATTTGAAATGCATAGAACACTGGTAAACTAGTATTAATTTATAAATTACACTAATAGGTATAAATCCTGAGTGTGCTTTATTTCCTAGAAGTTATCCAGTTATTCTCTCTCTCTCTCTCCCCAAACCTCCAATTCCATCAGTCTACAGAACTCCTGTATGGACATTCTCTCTACTTATGTAAATTAGGAAACTCATCTGTAGTTGCTTCACCAGAGAGGGGAAGTGGCCCAGGGTAATCCAACCGGCATTTGTCAGACGTGGACTGATGGTCTTTCTGATAACAAGGCTGGTCTTCTAGTCACTAAAGCACACTCCTTCCTCTTTCCTCAACCTTGGTATTAGCCACTTGGAATTACACATTTAGCAGGAATCTCTATATGATGTATGACATCAACATTACACTGTTTTAAGGAAAAGACTTGGGAACGAGGCCTGACAAAACCATTTCAGCAGAGAGCTGCCATCTCTCCACAGTGACGAGTTACTATAGTAAGCCACTTTAAGTTAATCACCTTGTGTACAAAAGGCTGCGGCTCAAGGGCCAGGACTAATAGCAAGAGCACTGAAAAAGAGTCAGGAACCCATCTCAGACACTAGTCAGCTCTGCAACACTTCATTTGGAGCTGTCTCGGTTTCCCTATCTGTCCAGTCCAGCCACAGAGGTGAGGAAGAGCTCAAGGATGAATAGAGTGCAAAAAAATGACAGCAGGATTTGGAGTGAAGGGATGTGAGTTCAAAAGCTGACTTTGCTTATTACTATTTATGAGCAGAAGAAAGTCACTTCACTTTTCCTATGCTTCCTTTTCCTCATCTCCCTTCCTCTTGGGAAGGAACATCTACATTGGAAAAGAACTTGGTCCCTGCAGTCAGAAGACTTAGATTCAAATCCCACCTCCACTCTCAAAAGTTTCACTCCAGAGAAAACTCTGGCTCTAAGCTCTAAGGCTCTCCTGATTGGTGACTGCCTGCCTCGATCATTATCTGAGGAGTTGCTGTTGAGTCATTTTTCAGTCTTGTCCAACTCTTCATGACCCCATTTGAGGTATTCTTGGCAAAGATACTGGAGTGGTTTGCCATTTCCTTCTCCAGCTCACTTTACGGATGAGGAAACTGAGGCAAACAGGGTGAAAGACTGGCCAAGGGTCACACAGCTAGTAAGTGTCAGAGGTTAGATTTGAAGTTAGAAAGATGAGTCTTCATGATTTCAGGCCTAGCACTCCATACAACATGGTGTCACCTAGCTGCTATTCCCTGCCACGTGGTAAGTACTTAATAAATGTTCTTCCTATATCTCTCTGACACTTAGAACCTCATGATGTTAAGCAAGTCACTAAACATCTCTTTGTCTCAGTTTCCTCAGCTCTAAATCTATGATCCTTTGAGCTTAAACGAGGCGTTCAAATGTCAACACCAATTTGAGAAGCCCCCACCAGCACCATATGACATGCCCCAGGAGGCCAAGCTCTGTCCATAACTCCCCCCTGTTCCCCTTCCCCATTCCTCTCTCTCAGTAGAGGGATCCTGTCATGCCTCCAACCACTCACTTGCCATGACTCATTTGCAGCAGAAGCTTACCCTATTGCCAGGGGATGCCCTCACCTATAAAACAAGTGTATAAATAGTGCCAACTGCAGTCTTCCCTAGGGGATGGGTGAAGAAAGGCCAAGAGAGGGTATGGGAGCACCAAGGGGCATAGTGGTTAGGCAAAGGACCAGAGGGAGGCAAGTGGAGTCAGGGAGGGGGTGGGAAAGAGGGAAGGAGGGAGGGAGGAAGGGAGAGAAGAGCCTGGGGAAAGCCTCCCCAACATAATTCACTGCTATCTGGGCTGTTTGATGCTCATTTCTGCACTGATTCAGATAGCGTTCCTACGACTTTACTTTCTCCCTGGCCTCATCTTTGTCCTTCCCACTATCCCTTGAATCTAGAAAGTGACTTTAAATTTAAACTCAAACTTGGCAATAACTAACGGCTTTAATTTAAGGGCTTTTAACTGTAAGCGGTAGCTTGAGTTAATATCCTGGCTACCAGACGGAGTGCACATTGGCATGGCCAGGACGGTCAGATTTGTGCTTGGCTGCCTCTGTGTTTTCTGGGCTGGAAAAATAATGAAAACAGGGCTGAAGAGAGAAGGTCTGTGTGGACTTTGCTTTACTAGCTTTGGAGTAACCATATTTTCTTCTAAATGATATTGGTGAGTGAAACGTTTCAGTCAGCCAATGACCCACAATACCCTGCCTCGGGATCAAGGGGAGAGGCTTAACAGACACTGAAGGCTTTCTCATTTTATTTACTTTGCTTCTATTTTGTTTTTTTAAACTACATGAAAACTTATGAATATCAAATCACATATTTATAGGTTTCTAGATGTAGACCTGGGAAGAACCTCAAGAGTCTAGGATTTGAGGCCCAGAGGTTAGGTTACTTGCTCAAGGTTACATAGGGAAAAAGTGTATGGGTAGCATTCGAACCCAGGTCCTTGGACACCTGAGTCAGTATCATTTCCATTCACTCAACGGGAAACATGTTGTTGAATCTCAGTAGAATGGAAACTCCTATAGGGCAGGGATGATTTTCATTTTGGGAGACAGTGTGCCACAGGAGATAGTGCACAGGACTTGGGTGTAGAAAGACCTGGTTCATACTCTGCCTTAGACATAAGCTCTGTGACCTAAGGCAAATCACTTAATTTTTATGACCCTCAATTTCCTCACCTGTAAAATAGGGATAAAAATAGCACCCCATCAAATGACATCATAGCCATAAGGATCTTTGCAAACCATAAAATACTACGTCAATGTTGCTAAAATCAGTGTAGGAAGATCCAGAGGAAGAATTCTCTGATGATGCTGACTGGTTCCCATTCTGCACTTCTGGCTTTGAAGAGCAGCCTGGGGACTGAGGGGTTAAGGGACCTGCCCTGGATCACAGGGCCAGTGTGGGCTGGAGGGAGGACGTCCTGGCTCTGCGGCCACCTCTTTATCTACATCGCCACAGCTGTGCCCCATTACTGCTGTCATCATCAGTATTAGCTCATTTTTCTCATCTCATGCAATGGAGTTTAGATAGAAGCGATCCATGGAAACATTTCTATCCGGCTATTTGTTTTTAACTCTTTATATTCTGTGGACTACATGAATAAAAACATTTTTCTATAATTACATAAAAGTGTTAATAGATAAGCTCATCTTGCTGTAGGCTCATTGAAAGTATCTTCTGGTGCAATTCTGTTACACGCAGGACAATGGGAATAATATGTACATTATTGTTATCATAATTAATATTAGAATGTATAATATTAGAATGTATAATATTAGAATGTATA
>NW_020954551.1:7701790-7735395 GCF_900497805.2 Vombatus ursinus | reverse complement strand
TAATATTAGAATGTATAATATTAGAATGTATAATATTAGAATGTATAATATTAGGATAATATTCATATTACTGTTAGGATCATAATTGGTGTTGTTACTGTTCTATTATTATCTTTGAATACCACTGTGCCCAGCACAGTACCTGGCATATAGTAGGAGCTTAATAAATGCTTATTGATTGATGGGCATAAAGTAACAATTAATAAGTCGTTGTTGAAACAAAGTTTTTTCCCCTTTCTTTCCAAATATGTCCTTAAAGCTATAATGCTAAATAAATAATCCATAGAAGTTATGGACTGTGGAAAAACTATTGAACAATTAAGAGATTGTTTATGACCTTGGCAAGAGAAAGTTTCCATCTAATTTTGTGAGAGAAAACCTGTCTGAAGTAATAGCTTTAAAAAAGAAAATTCAGCAAAGCTTTCCCCTTAAATCTTAGAGGACTAGAAGTGAAGTCCCTCCAGTGAGGCTGGTGGCTTCAGCTGGGACTCTGAGAGCAGGCCAGAAATTGCTTTTGCCATTTCAGCCTCAGCTGAAAAAAGACCATCTGTCCTTGTCCTCTGAGGACTGGCCACAGCTGCCCAGGCCGGGGGTTCCAGATTTAAATTGGTCAAAAGTTACAGCCAAATATCAGATTAGCAGAGAGGGGAAAAAAAATCTTTCCTGCGTTGTTTCCATATTTGCTTTAGTCTAGCCTCTTAAAATGTTTAGCTTCTTTCAAGACTCCACCCAAGTGTTACCTGCTACAGAAAACCTTTCCTGATTCCTCTTTGTTATCACTGCCTGTTTCTTCTCAAATTATTTACCTGTTTAATTATTTTATCTGATCATGAGAATGGAAGGTCTTTGAGGACCGAGGCTGTTTCTCACTTTGTTTTAGAATCCTAACTCCTGGTATGATGTTTTGTACACAGTGGGCATTTAATAAATGTTTGCAGAATCAATTGCTATGCATCATCATGACCATTCCCTAAGGCAGGGATTTTCTGTGTTTGGTCCTTTGGGCTATAGTGTGATGAAGACCCCTTTTCAGAATCATGTTCTTAAATCCATAAAATAAAATTACAATAGAGACCAATTATATCCAAATAGTTATCAAAATATTAAAAAAAATTTAAAAAATATTTACAGACCTTAGATTAAGAATTGGGCACTGAAGGGTTTATAAACCATTCAGATCAAGCTACAGGATCATAATCTTAGCTCTGGAAGAAACACTAGAGATTCTTTCATCAAACTCCTTTATTTCACACATGAGGCACCGAGACCTGGAGTGAGGAGATGATTTCCCCAAGGACTAGGTAAAGAGATTCAATCTCTGTTCTCCAGATCCCGGGCCTCAGTTTCTTCATCTGAAAAATAAAGGGGTTGGGTTAAATTTTCTCTAGGTCCCCTGCCAGCCCTGAAGCTGTGACTCTGATCACACCACTGTGTTCTCAGGCTCACCCCTACCTGCGGCTGCTGGGAACCTACCCTCCCTCCCCCCCCACCCCCAGCGATTGTTTCCTCTCTCTGTAGCTCTCTCTAATTTTCAATCATTCCTGATCAGCTGGCTTCTTCACTGTGGCTTACAAACAGGTCCATCCTTCCAAAAAAAAATCCACAAAAACAGCAATGACAATACCCCTCACTTGACCCGAGCATCCCCTCAAGTTGTCATTCTGTAGTTCTCCTTTTCA
Source organism: Vombatus ursinus (assembly GCF_900497805.2). Classification (NCBI taxonomy): domain Eukaryota; kingdom Metazoa; phylum Chordata; class Mammalia; order Diprotodontia; family Vombatidae; genus Vombatus; species Vombatus ursinus. The sequence continues at coordinate 7,733,716 of NW_020954551.1, read as the reverse complement.
CAGGCAAAGGACTGACTTTTCTTGGAAAACGTCTTCTCTATTTCCTGCTTCCCTATCTTCACCAGGTACTCACTTCACAGCCCCTTCTGATCTGGCTTCTTATCCCATCACTAGATCCAAACTGCTCTCTCCAGGGATGTCAATGATCTCTCAGCTGCTCAATCCAATGGCCTTTCCACGATGTTTATTTTCTTGGTCCTTTCTGCAGCTTTTTACACTGTTGACCAACCCTTTTTCCTGGGTGTTCTTCCTGGGTTCTCAGCCATCTGTCTTCTCTACTGAATCACTCGGTCATCTCTCAAGTGTGGGGTGTCTTCCAAAGCCGGATCATGGGTCCTCTCCTCTCTGCAGGGTCTTATCAACTCTCAGGGGTTCAAATATAAACACTGCAGACATGATTCCAACATCTATAGATAGAACTCTAATCTCTCTCCTGAATTCTGTGCTCACATTACACCAGCTACCTGCTGGACAACTCCATCTAGATATCCTACCAGCATCCTAAATTCAACATGTTAAAACCAGCAAGTTATTATTTCCACTCAAAGGAAGCATGCTTCTAAATATTCATTTAACCTTGGTATCATCTTCAACTCCTCATTCTTACTCACTCCACATGTCCATTATCAAATCCCATCATCTCCACTTTCACAACATCTATCACATACGACCCTTTCCCTCTGCTTAACAAGGCCACTGCCCTAGTACGGGCCCCCATCACTTCTTGCCTGGACTAATGCAACAGCTTTCTAATTAGCCTCTACGCCTCCAATTTCTCCCCACTCCAAGTCATCTTCCACTCAACTACTAATGTGATTTTTCCTAAAGCACACGTTCCGTGATGTCATTACTACTTAATATTGAATGCCTTCCTATAACCTCCAGGAATAATTTAAAAATACTCTGTTTGGCATAAAGCTCTTCATAACCTGCTCAATTCCTACCTTTCCAGTCTTCTTATACTTTACTTCCTTCTACGTGATCCATGATCCAGTTACATCGGCTTTTTCTAGCACATGACAATCCACCTCCTATTTCGGTCTCCTTGCCCTGATTGTCCCCCATGTCTAGAATCCTCTTTTCTCACTGATGAGATGGAGAAAAATGAGTATGAAGCACTCACCATGGTCATACAGGTTGTGAGAAGAAGAGTCAGGATGTCAGCCCAGGGCTTCCCTACCACATAAAGGTCTGGTTTTCTTTATCTTTTATACACTCCTTTGTCCACTAGGGTTCAGACAGAAATGGTCCTGGGTCAAGTAGCTGCCCAACTATTATTCTTTTATATTTAACGACTATTGGACAGGTGGACAAAATAATGGCTTTTTGCAGTTGAATAAAAATGTTAGCATGAAAAATCGTCTTCTGTAGGTTCAAAGATTCCTCAGTACAGATGATTTAACAAGGGATGATGTACCCCTCTCCTCTTGCTCTCCCCTGAAGTCGATGTACTCTGTCATGTTTATTATTGCTGTTGTTATATTTTGTTTGTTTCTTTTTCTTCTTCTTCTTCTCCTCCTCCTTCTCTCATACATTGGGATTTACTCCTCATTGCATTGTTTCATGGATTTAAGCAATCAACAAGTATTTATTAAACCCCTATAACGTGCTAGGTGCTGTGCTAAGTACTGGGAATACAAAGTAAAAAATGTCCCTACTTTTGGGAGCTTAGAACCTACCAGTTTTTGCTTTGTCCCTGGGCCTGATTGAACCTAATGGCTCAGGATACAGCAGTAAAAATAAGAATTGCTTCGGTGCCTTTGTTGTTCCAGGCACTGTAGTAAGTGTTAGGAATACAAAGAAAGGTCAATGCTGGTTTCCATTTTGTTCCTCCTTCTGTCCAGTGCTTTGCATTTTGTGGCCTGCATGTAAAGAGTCAGATCGAAGAAGTCACTCAATACTTCAGGGACCACCACACTAATTATGCCTTGACTGTTAAATAGGAAGACTACCTATAGGAGATGTCTCGCTTTCTAAGTATTTCATGAAAATCATTGTTTAAATCAATTCCTCAGGGAGCTCAGTTTCCAAGATAGAGCCTTTATGGGTGACCTCCACGTAGGCTGTTTTGGGAAAAGTTTGCATCTAACTCGGTTATTTGGAACTGGAAGTCCATTGGTCTATAGAATGAATTATTGATAATAGTTAAGAATTCCCAGACCGGTAACCAAAGCCTCATAATCAAGCCGAATGAGGAATGATAGACCAACTGTGGATAGTTGAGAGCTAGTCAAAAATGTATCTGTTCCTTACTTGGGTAATGCCCACTCACGGAAAATGGAAAGAAGAATGACTGCATTTCAAGCCTAAAATCTTAATGGCCTACATTAAAGAAGCCTTCCATTTAAAAAGTCTTAATAAATGCCCATTCTATGCCGTCCTTAAAAAAGGGTGATGGAGATCTGTGATCATCTGGATGGCCTGGAACATTTCTCTTCCAACTTTTATTCCAATTAGCCATCTGAATTCAATATACTTCCATTCTTACCACTTAACGAGTCTGGAAAAATATTTGAAACACTCCACTTGCACCACCATTCATTCCATTGAGCAACAGTAAGCAGGTACTGCATCAAAGGACTATAAGAGAACGAAGCTCAATGGTGACTCTCAAGGATTCTTGGTCCTGTATGCAGACAATATTATATTTTAATAATTAATTGTTCATCAGAGGGAAAGATGAGGAACAGGGATGCTAAATTCAAAGTTATTCGAATTGCAAAAATGAATTATGTATGACTTTTATATTAAATACACACTGTATTAAGCAGTCTACATTTCATCCAGCTCTGTCTTTCATTTTTAAACATTCTGAACTACAATACGAATAATCAGTCAGGGGAGGTTTATTTAGAAAAAGAAATGGTTTATTGGAATGCAAACCGAGTATTATCTGGGTATGATTAAATTTTTGTCATCAATTAGAAATTTTTAAAAAATGTCTGGAAAGTCATGGTCAACTATTAAGCCCTAAGATGACCAAACCCACTTGCTGATTTTTTTTCACCATCAAATTGGAAATGATTAAATTCTGTCCAACTTTTTATCTCTCTGAGCAATGTTGGGAGGTAATTTTTAATTAAAGGAAATTTAAAAGATGGAAACTAAACACGCATAATGGGATTAAAAATGTGATAATTAAAACATTAGATGATAATCATCTATTTTATTGCATTTTTCAGGGGGTTAATAACCTAATATTTTGAATGCTCCAGCTACAATGCGAGAAATGGGCATTATGAAATATGGTGCTTGAGAAAAGCGTGTAGTCGCAAGTGACATTTCTGGGCCGCAGCCCTGAAAACTAAATTATTGCTAGATGGTATTCCTTCAGTGGTGGAGTAAACAGCCCTAGATGAGTGGGAGACAAAAGACTCCCACTAAACAAAGCAATTCTGTACAGGAGATCAAGAAATAGAAAAGAAAGGCGCTTAATTACCTGACAACAGATAAGAGCATTGGGTCTGGGACTGGAAGACCCTGGTCCATGGCCTGACTCTTACACTCCCCAACTATGTTACCCAAGAGCACATTATTCAACTTGTCTGAGCCTTAACTTTCTCATCTGTAAAATAGGCTTAGATATATTTAGCCTACCTGCCTCACAGGTTTGAGCAGAGGGAAGGACTTTGGTATATCATTTCTCCGATGTACGTAGATAATACTACCTCACATTTAGATAGAACTTTGCAGTTTATAGAATTTTGAGAGACTTGAAACATCACTGGATACTAGAGAACCCAGGTTTCTGGGCACTCAACTTACCCCAATCTTTTGTACAGTAAGTTTTTTGTTTATTTTATTATTATTATTATTATTATTATTGTTGTTGTTGTTGTTGTTATTTGGTGAGGCAATGGGGCAAAGTGACTTGCCCAGGGTCACACAGCCAGTAAATGTTAAGTGTCTGAGGCCACATTTGAACTCAGGTCCTCCTGAATCCAGGGCTGTGGCTCTATCCACCACGCCATCTAGCTGTCCCCTTGTATAGTAACTTCTGCAAAGGCCGAATAAAGCAAGACTACTGCCAGCCTCCTCTGGAAGACGGCATCTCTTAGTGAGGTTTAAGATCACATTAGTTTTGTTGGTTGCCATGGCATAGGATCACAGCATCAGGGGGCTGGACGGAACCTTAGCCACCAACTTTTCACAAATAAGTGAACTGAAGTCCGGCGTGGTTACATGACTTGCTTGCAGAGACAAAGTTAATGTTAGGTGGGATTCAAACTTAGGTTATTGTGACAGCAAGTCCAGCTCTCTGTCTATTACGTCTCATGGTTTCTCACCAACACACTCACGCTGCCCTTGTGGTCCACTAAGCTCCCTAGATCTTTGTTGAGTAAACTGGAGCTAGCTATCCTGCCTCCGTCTTGGACCTGTGAAGTCCATTTTTTAAACTCAAGTGCAAGGTTACACTTATGCCTATTCCATTTGATTTCATTTGACCCCATGTTCTAGACTGAAAAGATCTTTTTTGTATTATGCCTCTCATCCAGCGTGAGCTATCTTTCCCAGCTCTGTGTCCTCAACAAAGCTGTTAAGTTAATGTGGGGTGGGGAAAGTCATTCTAGGCAGAGAGAAGCATTTGGGCCAAGGCAGAGAAGGACAGAATCAAGGGCTGGCTTTGGGGAAGTGTGACTATAATTGAGGTTGGTTAGCACGGAGGAGTCACAGAGGGAATCCTCAGAAATAAGACCATAAAGGTAGGCTAGGGCCAGATTGTGGAAAGAGATGAGCTGTTCCAGGCTTACCAAGGCAGTGAGGAGTTGTTGAAATGTCTGAATCATACCCCATAGGCTGCTGCCCACTTCCCATATGCATAAAGTTGAGCTTCAATGGGATTTACTTCCAAGAGGAGATCAGACATGCCTCCATTCTAATGGCAGGAGCACGAACGTCAGAAGGAAAGGGTTAAGGACTAGACCGGTGATTTCCTTAGCCAGGAACTCCCAGGTAAGGAAACTTCCTCTACTAAAGCAGGTAAACATCTTCTCTACAATGAAAAGTCTTGGAGATTTCCCTGAGACACCAAGAAGATAAATGACAGAGACATAGAACAAGTGTGTGCCGGGTCTTCTGCAAGGCTGGCTCTCAATCTACTAGATCATCGGTGTCAACCTCAAATAGAAATGGGGGATGCTACACTGGATGAGAGGATGTCTGTGTTGACATTTTAAAAACATAGTATTATCTGTGTTTTATCATATTTTTATTTTGTTAAATATTTCCCAATTATATTTTAATTTTGTTTGGAGGCCCCCCAAAAGTATTGTGGGCCATGTCTTTGAGATGTCTGCACTAAGCCACGCCCTTCAAAAAGGGTGGTAATAATCAGAAGAATTGTTGAGGGCGGCTGGACTAACAGGCATGGGGGTAGGTATATCTCTGGCTCAACACTTTTCAGCATCTGAGAAGCTGAAACAAGCTTTGCTCTACTTTCTGAAACCCTCCACCACTAAACACAGAGTTAGATGAACAGGATGGCTTTTCCACCCTTATAGACCATATAAAGGGTAGCGGGGAACGGAGCGTCGGCCCTGGAGTCAGGAGAACCTGAGGTCAAATTCGGCTTCAGACATTTACTAGCTACGTGATCCTGAGCAAATCCCTCAACCCTATTTGCCTCAGTTTCCTCATCTGTAAAATGAGCTGGAGAAGGAAATGGCAAACCACTCCAGGATCTTTGCCAAGAAAACTCCAAATGGGATTAAAGAGTCAAACACGACAGAAAGGACTGAACAACAAAACAAAAGTCATATAAACTCATACCTTCTTTGCTTAGCATTCAAGGCTCTGAATGATTTAACACTGTATTAGACTACTCACATTGTCTAAGTAGACACAGCGTGTTCCTGCCTTTCAGCCTTTCCCCATTGCGTTCCCTATGCCTGGAACGCCACCTCTTCCAATAATCAGTAATAATAAGAGAAGCAGCAGGAAGGCAATATGGTACGGCAAGATTCCTTTGGTTCCTGTCTTTGATCAATGTGTTAATTCTCCCAGTGTTGTGTCATCTGCAAATTTGCTCAGCATCAATTTGTGCAGGTGGAAAAGTAATTTCAGGACTTAGAGCTCAAAGGGACCTTAGAGTTTAACCCAACCATTTTACAGATGACGAAAATGAGGTCTGTGTTGCCCAAGGTTACAGGATTCAAACTGAGGTCCAATAACTCCTCCAGGTTCCCAAGTTCTGAGCTCTTTCTGCTTTTCCTTCTCAAGACAAAAGTCGTCAGATCTGGAGTCAAAAGACCTAGGGGTTCAAATACCACTTCTGATACTGAATACCTGTGAAATGGGTAAGTTCACCTCTCTGGGCCTCAGTGTACTCATTCATAAAATGAAGGATTTGGATTAGATGACCTCTCAAGTTCCTTCCAGCTCCCATTCAAATTTTTAAAGTTTGTTTTTTATGGGTTGGTACAAGTTGCTCAGTCATGGGGAGTTTTAAGGACAACACGTCTGATTCCTACAGAGGCAAAACGAAAGCCTTCTCTGATCTCCCCCATCAGGATGGAATCTCTCCCTCCTTGGTCCTTTCATGACCGTTCTTTACCTCTTCTCATTACACATGCACGCACTCCCCTTCTATTATGGTTGTCTGGGTGCCCGTCTCCGCTTCCTTATCACAGGTCTGAGGACCAGGGCTCTGTCTTCTGTGTATGCCCCCCAAAGCCTGCCCTGGGTCAGAGAAGACGTGCTTCCCATTCCTCTGCTGGTTTGCGTTTCGTTCACTAACACAGCACTTAATTTAAGGACTGATGCCTGAATGGCAAGTATGTTGACATTAATTTCTCCAAAGGGAGGGCGCAGAAGTAACACAGCGTCATTGTCAACAATTAAGGAAACGAACATGACATTTAAATTGCATATTCCTATGGCGATGGAGGCACAATATTATTACTGAATTTTTCTAGTGCAGTGGCTCTCTCTCTCTTCATGCCTTTGGCAGGAATAATGGATATGGTGGATGTGATATACTCTCAATTTCCTTTGCAGAGTAGGAGCTCAATGAATACCTTTGATTATCTGGTATCATTCCCATTTCACAGTGGGAAAACTGAGGCAGGACAAGGTTAGAAGCCTTGCCCAAGATCATACAGCCAGTAAGCAGAAGATCCAGAACAAGGACAGAAGTCTTCAGGTTCCCTGCCTGAAGCACATGGACTGTTCATCAGTTTAAAATAACACTTAAATATTCATAACATTACTGAAATAATTAACAGTTGATTATTATATTATCTCTTAAGTTTGTGGACAATTTACAAAATGCTTTCAAATACATGGTCTCATTTGTTCCTCACAAAAATGTTGGAGCAGTAAACAAGAGCTTAGCACAGTGTCTAGAACACTGTAGGTCCTTAATACATGTTTACTGACTGACTGAAGAGGCAGGAATTACCATCCTCATTTAAAGGAGGAGAAATTGAAGTTCAGACAGGTTCAACTTTCCCTCTGTGCCCGTGGCTGGACAGCTCAGACAAAGAGGAAGTAGGGCTCTTTCTACTGAACCAGGCTAGCTCCCCAAGTCATGTTCCTCACCTCTAGAACTGCCTTCTTGTTTGCCTTTCCATTGGATTTCTGAGAATCACAAAACTGTAGAGCTGAAGCTGCCCACCTCTTAAGGCAGTCCATTCCACTCTGGGAGCAGCTGCCATGGTTGGGAAGCTTTCCTGACATCATGCTCAAATCTCTCTTTTCTGCAACACTCACTCACTATTCCTAAGTCCTTCCCTGTGGGGTCTTTCATTGGCACTCGCTGGAAACTATGCATCTGTGCCATCCAGAATATCTATGGAAACATCTATGCCAAAGTATTAATAAATGCCAGAGGTCAGTCCCAAAAGTGGTCCCAAACATGCTGGTGATGATGATGATGATGTTGATGATGATGATGATGATTATAACTGGCATTAATACAACAACCTAAGGTTTGCAAAGCACTTAGTAGATTCTCCTTTGATAATAAGATTCTTATTTATTTTATTTTAGGGTTTTATTTTATTTATTTATTTTTACATTTATTTTAGGTTTTCAAAGTTGATCCTCACAACAATGCCTGAGAGGTAGGTGTGATTATTATCTCCATTTTACAGATGACAGAACTGAGGCAGACAGATGTTAAGTGACTTGTCTAGGGTCATACAGCTAGTAAGTGTCTGAGGTGAGATTCAAACTCAGGTCTTCTTCACTCCAGATTTAACCCTATCCACATACAATAGGAAACCTAAAGGCCATCTTTTAAAACAATGACTCTCTCGGTCTCTCTCTCTTTCTCCCTGTCAAACACACATACACTCAAGATGAAAATGTGTCTTCTTTGTAGCTTTCAAGATTCTGTTGCGATAATACATTGACAAAGGAAAGGAAGTTTGGCAGATTAAGTGAGAAGCACCCTCCTAAGTGAACCCAAGCTGAATGCTTTTGAAGTCTTTTATGTATTATGCTAATAGAAAGATAAAAATATAAATAAACCACACAGCTTCACCTTCTTAGATAAGAGTTATAAACTAGTCCATATGCCTCTACTGGCATTTCTGACCCATTTGAAATCAGGAAACACTGGAAATCCCCCAAGTGAGCCCCTTTCTCTATGATTTTCTAGATCAAAGAGTTGAGATAAGCATTTGGGCTTTCTGGATCCTTAAGTGAGTGAAGCCAATTAGCAGTGATGGGATTGTTGCATATTTATAGCCCTCCTCAGGAAGGTTACATGCAACTGAGTGTTGGAAAAAGGAACTTCAAAAGGGAAGCTATGTCTTACATCCTGACCTGAAAACCACCACCAGGCCAAAGTTGATATAAGTCACAATATTTTTCCTCCCTAAAGGAAAAGCAATTCATTGTTTTATAATGACTGACTCATAAGAGAAATACAACCCCAAACTCATCAATTCATATTTCATTGATTTGTCACGTGTCTGAGGCAGGATTTGAATTCATGTCTTACTGAATCCATGTCAAGTACTCTATCTCCTGTGCCACCTTGCTACCACTATTTCCATTTTATAGATGAGGAAACTAAAGCTGAGAAAGTGATTTTCCCAGTATCATACTGCTAGGAAATGTCTGAGGCTGCCTTTGAACTCGGGTCTTCCTGACCTCAGGTCCAGTGCTCTACCCACTGTGCCATTTAGCCAAAGGTTTCTACCATATATAGGCACTAGAATTCCTTAAAGGGCTTTGGAATTTTCATGAACTCACAAGGTTGAGTTGCTAGTGATAAACTTGAACTCTCAGAGGCGAGTGGTTGGTGATGACCCTCCTGACATCTGAGCTGAAATAATGAACGAAATCAGAAACCCCTGCCCTGGCTGGATGCTAGTGGTTTACTAGAATGGCGCCTTCCATGTCCTGGCCAAGATCTTCCTTGAGAGGCAACATCACTCAAGGATCAGTCTATAGAGGACAACTGTCTGACCGTCAAGGAGGAAGTGGTCTGGGTGGAGAAGGTCACCACTACCTCCATCCTCCAACAATATATGAAGACCAAGGTGCATTTCTAGTCCATGCTCATGGAAAGCCATAGGGGGGTATGTGTAGTGCCATGACAAAGAATTCATGCAGATTATGATGGTGGGGGTGGTAGTGGGGAGCAGAGAGAGTCAAGGTGGCTATGACTGGTCCCCACAAATTACTCCTGACACTCGGCTGAGTGTCTCCACCAATGCTGTAGCTTGGGCAAGGCATGCTGAGTTACGAGATCAAAGATCACTAAAGTACAAGGTAAGAGGCTATCTGGGTCATTGTGTGCTTGGAGAAGGGGCTAACATTTAAATTATGAAAAGTTTCAAGCCTTTTAGAAACACCCATCTATTGTACCAACAACCCTCTGTTAGCATACTTCCGATCAAGGTGAATTTATTTTAAAAGTTAATGAAGGAACAGCTAGGTGGCTCAGTGGATGGAGCACTAGTCCTGGAGTCAGAAGGATGTGAGTTCAAATCCAAACTCAGATACTTACTAGCTGGGTGACCCCAAGCAAGTCACTTAACCTAGACTGCTTCTAAAAAAAAAATTAATGAAAAGGCCACTACATGTTAATGCATCAAGTTTTAGTCCTAGAGTCAGGAGGACCTGGGTTCAAGTTCTATCTCTGATACAGGCTGACTATGACCACATGAGCTTTCGGTGCCCCACGGCATTTTTTGACACTGGCATCTGAAGACAAAAGCACTGATTTGTGTGAGGGGAGCGAGCTTATATACCCGGAAGCTCTTCATACCATTGAGATCCAAAGGCCCCAATTGCCTCCTCTTTTGTAAAAAAAAAAAAAAAATCTTAAAAATGATAAAATTATATTGATTAGATGAATTCCTACTATTCAGACTTGCAAAAATTAATTCAGATGAATTTTTCTTATCAGTCTGAATTCATGAGGCTTTGTTTTAGAATTCAAAATTTCTGAGGACTTTTGGGTATTAGGACCAATAGTGGGTTGTTGTCCTTTGTTCTCAAAGAGGACCAAAATAACATCGCCATGTTGGGTCAAGGCACAGTGTGTCCGACTGTGGCTGATCAGAAGGCTTCACCACAGGTTAGGCATAAATAGTCCATAGATTGAAAAATTATAAGAAAAATTGTCCATATACTAAAAAAGAGATGAAATTCTGTGAACACCCCCTTTCCCCCTCACTATACCTAGCAATGAGTTCTCTTTGTACTCCCAGGGTCCAGCATGTTATCTTCCATATAACAAGCACCTTGGTCAACAAATACTTATTAAAGACCAACTATGTGCGAGCTCGTATGGTTTTCCTCAATTTTATTCTTCTAGTTTTATATTAATTTTGGTCTTTGTTTTAACAAGTCGGCAGCTTGATTGTACACAGTAAGCTGCTATAGGGAGGACTCTCACATCAGTAACATGTTCATTCCTGTCTTTTAAAGTACAGTCAATTTGATTTTTTGGTTACATTATTGGGAACTCACCATGTCTAGTGCCTGCTGACTGTCTGCCTGGAGAAAAGCTCTCATGCTGTAGAGGGGTGACGTTTCTGTGTGGGCCACAAGCCTTTGGACACTCTCATTTCTTATTCCTAAACCATATTTTCTGATATGCTTTTATTTGCTGTCCTACTCTATGTTCACCTTTGTATCAAAGTCAATGAGTTTCAAAGTATAAACTGATTTGATTTTTCCGCACAGTAGACTGTAAAATTCAAAAAATACTGTAAAATGGGATAATCAGCACAGCGGTGAAGGCCAGGGCCATTTTGATTTTGTCTGTGTACCTCCAGAGACTAGGCAGCCCAATATAGGACTAAATGAGTGATGTTCTATTTGGGTGCTAGTGGTAAAAAGAAAAAAAAAAACAACATCATACAATCCCTGTCCTCAGGGAGCTTACATTCTATTCTATTTAAGATTCTACTTACATTCTGAATATTACATTCTGCTGTATGCAGTTACTGAATTTAATTCAACAGGTGATTATTCAGACCCTACCATGCGCCAGGCAATGGAGACATAAAGACAAAATGAAACAGTTCCTGCCTTCAAAGAGCTTATATTCCATTGGAAAGATATAACCTGGGTACAGATAAGTACATACAAATTGGGTACAAAATGATATCAAGAAGGGGGGACCACTAAGGATTGGGAGAAATCAGGAAAGGCTTCCTGCAGGAGGTGGAACATGATGCTTTTCTTCCTGCAAATTCTATGCTCTAAAACACAACTCCCACAATCTGGCTACAATCCTCTGAATGGCTTTTAACACAGTGTTTATAAACTTTAAAAAATGGTGTTTTATTATCATCGGTTTCATTTGTAATCCTATGAACTTAATTGTATGCATCTAAAAACCTTATTCTGAGAAGGGGGTCCACTGGCTTCACCAGCCTGCCAAAGGGATCCATGATACAAAAATGATTAAGAACCTTTGCTCTAAGAGAAACACATATAACAATGTGAGGAGAAAGTCTAGAAGGGAGATCGTAGTCACGTGGACTATAGAAAAGGATGGGTGGTCCAGAGAGCTCGGACCCAGGACCCACTCCCCTGCTTCAGTGCCCTTGGGACAGGCAGCTTTCCTATGCAGAGCTCTCCATCTTCTCTCCTCCCTTATAGCATAGACAAGAAACACTGTGGTCTGGCAAGACAGGCAGGAGTGAGCAGCGATGTCACTGAAGAACATCCCAAGGACAGAAAGACAGAGAGATAATGTCCCTAGAGCAGCCAACTATCCAGTTTTTGGCATATCACCTGACACCCCATCTCATGCTCTTTTCATTCCCTTTCTCAATTCCAGTAGAAAATTTGCCTCACAAGTCTTGATGGAATCCCAAGACAGCCACCTTTCTTTCTTCAGCTTGCAATTACTCTGCACACAGAGCAAACAGCTTGTCAGGGGTCGTTATGGTAAAAGTTAAAAAAACTGTCACACTGCTAACTGTGTTTTCTTGTTGTGATGCCTGATGGCAAACGGCGAATGGATCCACTGGGAAACCAAGCCAAGGATGCCTCTCTCTCTTCTTAGTGCTACTCTATTTTTAACTATATCACCATTGCCTTTGGGGCAATGACACCTTTTATAGGGAGGTATATTCATCCTAAAAGAAACTTCTTTTCCTTCCTTGCATATAAGATCACTTTCTGCTTCCCATTGCCAGCCAAGAGATCTCCCCTAAAACTTGGCTAAGCAACCAATGTCAGTACTAGACTGGAGTATCCTCTTTTCCCCTGACACATTCTCTAGGTGATCTCATCTGTTTCCATGGGACCAATTATCACCTCTACATACATGATGTTGAAATCTACATGTCAAACCCTAATCTCTCTCCTGAAATCCTGTCCCACATTGTCAATGATCTACTAGACTTCTCCACCTAGATGTTCCATCATCATCTCGGACTCAGTATATCAAAGGTAGAATTTATTTTCTTCCCTCCTACTCCCAAACCTGCAATATCTGCAAATATTCTTTTGCTTTAACGGGTGCCACCAACCTTCTGATTACCTCCTTCAAAACCTTCCAGAGACCCATGTCTCCACATTCACCTTCACCAACTACATCCAGTCCATTAGCAAGTCTTGGCATTTCTACCACCACAACGTATCTCACCACTTCCATACCCACCACACCTTAGTTTAAACTGTCATCCGCTCTTTCCTGGACATTTGCAATAGCCTCTTAATTGCTTTCAGTCTCTCTCTTCTGCAGTCCATCCTCCAAAGAGGGATAGCTTTCTTATATAACTTTATATATCTTAAATAACTTGCTTAACACATGAATCTGACTATATCACTTTTGCTCACAAGCAGTTAATGGTGCCTTCATGGATCCCTGGGATGCACTTCCTGATTCCTAAATTCCCTATCTTAGAAATCTTAGCTTCATAAAAGGAGAACGGGAAGTGATGGGAAAAAGCATGTATTAAGCACATGCTATGTTTCAAGCACTGTACTAAGCATTTCACAAATATGACATCATTTGATCCTCACAACAACATTGTGAGGTAGGATTATTAATTTCCTCATTTTACAGTTGAGGAAACTTAGGCATACAGTTGTGAAGTGACTTATACAAGGTCATACGTCATAAGTGTCTTAGGTGGGATTTCAACTTTTTTTTTTCTTGTTTACAGAAATTATTTGATAAAGGCCACATTTCTCAAATATATTGGGAATTGAGACAAATTTATAAAAATAAGAGCCATTCCCCAAGAGATAAGCAGTCAAAGGCTATGAACAGGCAGGTTTCAGAAGAAATCAAAGCTATCAAGAGTCAAATGAAAAAACGCTCTAAATCACTACTGATTAGAGAAATGCAAATTAAAACAACTCCGAGGTACTACTTCATATCTATCAAATTGGCTAACATGATAGAAAAGAAAAAAAGACAAACGCTGGAAGTGATGCAGAAAAAATGGGACACCAATGCACTGTTGGTAGAGCTGTGAACCAGTCCAATCATTCTGGAGAACAATTTGGAATTATGCCCAAAGGGCTACAAAATTGTGCATATACCCTTTGACTCAGCAATGCCACTACTAGGTCTGTAATGAAAAGAAATCAAAGAAAAATCAAAAGATCAAAGGATCACATGAACAAAAATATTTGTAGCAGCTCTTTTTGTGGTGGCAAAGAATTGAAAATTGAGGAGATGCTCATCAGCTGGGGAATGGCTGAACAAGTGTATATGATTGTGATGGAATATTATTGTGCTGTAACAAATGATAAGCAGGATGGTTTCAGAAAAACCTGGGATGGCTATATGAACGGATACAAAATGAAGAGCGTAGAAGCAGGAGAACACTGTACACAGTAACAACAATATTGTAATGATAATCAACTGTGAAAGACTTAGCTACTCTGATCAAGACAATTTCAAAGGACCCATGATGAAAAATGCCATCCACCTCCAGAGAGAAAACTGATGAACTCTGAGTGTGGACTGAAGCAGACTTTTTTCATTAACTTTATTTTTCTTGCCTTTTTTTGGTTAACATGGCTAATATGGAAATGTTTTGTATGATTTCACATGTATAACTGACATCATGTTGCTTGCCTGGGGGAGAGGTTGGGAGGAGGGAGAAAATTTGAACTCAAAACTAAAAAAAGAAGAATGTTAAAATCAAGTATAATTATTTTAAAAATAAAAAAGAAACAAAGTCAAAATTTAGCTCTTTCTGATTCCAGGTTCAGCACTCTATACACTGTGCCTATATACTATGGCTTACATGCCATAGTTTCCATGAAATCTTTCCTGACCTCTACCCAATCTGAGGCAACAAGTGAACCCCTCAGATGAGTTTCTCCAAGAACTGGGATTTTGTCACACTCAGATATCCAAGGCTGGGTTTTGAGAAGGAAACCTGGAATGGCCTCATTTTGCAAGATGATTAGATGAGTTTTTTCAGGTGCTAATCAATATGCCTTATCACTGATCACTGTCTTCTGAAGACTTCGGGGAAGAGAGAATTACCATCTCACACTCTCTCACTGGTAGGAGCTTTTAGGGGAGCTAAATTCTGTCCCTCTCCCCATTTCTTCTTCTTCCCAAGAAAGAGAAAGTCTTTATAGTTTACTAAGGGACCCACAGGGCAGGAAAGTAAAGCATTTTTGGGTACAGGGATGTGAAGAACAGAGGCAAGGAGCTATATTATGAATCTGTCAATCCCGGCAAGATTTCATTTCAAAAAGATAAAAGTTAGATTTTCGAGTGACAGACATGAGGGAAGGGGATAATATTTTAATACCTTTTAGTTTGTTGGAACATGGAAACAAACATGCTTTCAAGGGGGGAGGAGATTGCTAAAAATAATAGCAGTGAAGACTAGACCTTAGCTTTAAAAATACGTATACTTCTGAAACTTTATACCTTTCTCTGTCTGATCAGAGATCATCAAAGATATTGGGACTGACTACATTTCAGTGCCAAATCACTTGCCTGGGGTTATTAAAAGACAATGGATAAGTCTGGATGAGCAGTGAATGGAAATAGTTAATTTAGCTTTCCAGATCTTCTTTTCCTGAATCAATCCCAAGACTTTCAAGCCTTGACTTGTGTCATTTGTGACCCAAGGACCTCCCCATCTCCCAGTTACCCCCCCCCAAACTATTCTTTATTTGTTAAGTGCTCAAAACATATACTTTGCATACATTCCCCATTCATCTTGTATTTATCTTGTTTACTTTTATTCTACGTACATAGAAAGTAAGTACCTAGAAGGCAGATTTTTTTGTTGGTGGTGTTTTTTGTCTTTATCCCTAATATATAAGCAGAGGCAGTTGAGGAATATTTCCTGAATAAGGAAAAGAATTCTTCCTGCACCATAAGTCCAGGTAGCACAACAGATAAGAGCTGAACAATCTGAAATTATCTAATAAAGTGACTATAGCACTCATGTCTTTGAGCCAGAAATTCCACTGCTATACATATATATATCAAGGAGGGCAATGACCAAAAGAAAGGGGCTCCCCCTCTCTCTCCCTTTCTTCTCTCTCATTTTCACTCTCCCTCTTATTTCTTTCCTTCCTCCCTTTCCCTCTCTTTCCCTCACTTTCCATATCTCTCATTCTTTCTCCTTTTTCTTTCTCCTATTCTCTCCCTCCCTCCTCTTGCCTTTCCATGTCCCTTTCTCTCTCCTCCTCCTCCTTTTTCTTCTTCGTCTTCTTCTCTCTCTCCACACACACACACACACACTCTCTCTCTCTCTCTCTCTCTCTAAATTCTCACATATATGCCAGCACTTTTTGTGGTAGCAAAGAACTAGAAACAGAGTAGACGCCCATTGATTGGGGGAATGGTTAAACAACCCGGGACCCATTAATAATAATATAATGGGATATTACTATGCTGTAAGAAATGACGAATATGAAGAATTCAGAGAAGCATGGGCGGACAGGAAAAGTGATGCAGAGTGAAGACAGCAGAGCCATGAGAACAACACACATAAAAATGAAAAGAACAATCACAAAACAATTGAACTGGAATGCTGAGAAATGATTAAAAACAAGCTTGGATCCAGGAAAGGGCTAGAGAAGACATGTCCCCCAGCTCCTCTGCAGGGGTTGGGGTCCAGATGCGAATTCACTGCATCTCAGATAAGACCTCTTCAATCTGTTCATTGATTTTACCAGACCTTTTAGAACATAGAAACTGGAGTCAGGAAGACCTGAACTCAAATCCAGCCTATGACACTTTCTAGCTCTGTTACCCTGGGCAATTCACTTAACCTCTTTCTGCCTCAGTTTCTTCATTTGTAAAATAGGGATAAAAATAGCACCTACTTTGCAGGGCTGTTGTGAAGCTCAGATGAGATAATATTTGTAAAGTGTTCTCAACACCTTAGAAGGTGCTATATAAATGTGAGCTATCATTATTCTTCCACTTTTTCTTTCTTTTACAATTCCTTGTTTAAGGCATGGCTCTCCTGGAGGAGGAGGGCATGAGGGGAGTGAAATCTATTTGCGTAAAAATACAAAATAGAACAGAATTTTTTTCAATAAACAAATAAAACCTTATACTCAGGTTATACTTTACACATTTTACAAAGTTATCTCCTCCTCTTTACTTCATCTCTGCTGGGCTACACCCCTTTGAGATAAACAGAGCTGGGGTTATTAGCCTCATTTTGTAGATGAGGAAGCTCAGGCTCACAGAGGGTAAAGGGAACTGTATCTCAGTCAGTTCACAGAATCAGAAGACCTGGATTCAAATCCAAGATTCTTTCTGCTTCCTCGTATCACCAGGGTTCTTTCCATCACATCTAAGTGCTCTGATCTCTAGGTCCAGAGAGTTACTCACCTGGAATAAATGGTGATTTATAAGACCTACTGGTTACCATGGAAATTGGACGACTAGAATTAACTGTGAATCACTTCTCTCTTTATTCTTATGGACAATAATCTACCCCATAAAAAGAAGACGTTGAGCTCCCCTCAGGACCATCAAGAACTCAACGTGCCAGGGTAGAAGCTCAATTCACCATGTCTCCTCTCACACACTACTAGGGTGCATCATAATTTAGGGATTTTATGCAGTTCTTCCTTTTTAAAAACAATTCTTAAAAAAACCCCTCTAATGTGATATTCAGACTCTAAGGTACCAGTATCGGAATCAGAGGAAAGAGGGCCAATACTGAGCAGCAGCAAAATATGTATTGATTTTCCTGTGCAAGTTTTTCTGTCATCATTACCAAGCCAGGAACACCATGAAGGGCATAATTGTTTATGGTCCGTCAAATTAGCAAGTAACCCAGATTCCTTACCCAACTTCTGATGAAAATCCCTGCTGTTCCTGAAGACAGTATTTTGACAATTTAAACATTTATTTTTTTTTGGGAAGGGTAAAATAGAAAGACCATCAAAAACTATAGAGGGTAATGATACCGAATGAATGATTGGAGACCTATTATTTCTCTCAAATATGCAAATCTAATTTTTACTTCTATATTCTTCCCCGCTATATGGGAATCTAATATTGACAGATTGTACATGTCATTTTATTTTCTTTTTTTCCCTCCTTCCTTCTCTTCCTCTGCCAAATATTGGTTTGCTAAAGTCATTTTAGGAATCTTCTCCCTCTCTGAGTCTCAGTTTCCTCATCTGTAAAAATAAGACGGTTGGACTGGGTAACTTTGAATTGCTATCTAGTGATAAAATTCTATGCTGATCTGAAATAGTCTCTTGGTGTTTAGTTAGAATGTAAGCCCAACGAGGGCAGAGAGTGTTTCATTCTTTGTATTTATATATCTCACACAGTTTTCTAACTATCCCCTTCCTTCATTCCTATTCACATGCTACTTAATAGAGGAAGAAACTAAACAGATTGCTGAATAAGTTCAGTGAGGAGCTCGCTGGCAAATATTTAACAAACAGCTCTACTGGAAACAAATGGTAAACATTTAACAATCAATTCTCCAGGGGAAAAATGCCCTGATTTATTGTATTTGCCGATTTCTGAGGAGTAAATGCTACCACTTTAAATTTAACAAGTGAGACTGTGTGAGTTGTCTCTAGCATACCACCGGGTCCACTACAGATTTATGTTATATAATCCCAGCGGGGTCCTCAGTTATGGGTGCCAATTATAGAGAGAGATGAGGACCAAAGTCACAGGAGTATAGATTTAGGGTTAGCAGAGATTTGAAAGTTGTTTTTGATCAGCCTCCTCATTTTATACACAGCTGCCGAAGTTCATTTCCTAAAGCACAGATGTGACCACGCTACTCCTCTGCCTCAGAAGCTTTTATTGTATAAAATATATAATACAAACTCCTCTGTCTGGTATTTAAAACCCTTCATAATCTGGCTCCAACCTACCCTTCTAGTCTTATTATATGTTTCTTTATGTGTTTTTCTATACATGCTTTGGCCCAGCTAAACTAGGCTTCTTCATATAACACTACATCTCTTACTTCTGTATCCCTAGTGCCTACATCAGTGCCAGGTATACAGTAGGTTCTTAATAAATGCTTACTGATTGTTGATTGAGTGATGGTAGATGAGAAATTTGAGGCCTAGGGAAAAGAAATGACTTTTCAAGATCACAAATGTAGTAAATGGAAGAACTCAGCTTTGAATCCGGTCCTATGACCCCCACACCTAGCATTCTTTGTGCTGCATTATACTGCCTCTCCTACTCCCTCCTAAGGAGTCTAGTCAAATTGTTTTTGAAGGAGAATCTAAGCTCTTTAAAGGCATTTATGAAGGGCTTACTATGTGCCAGGTACCATGCCTAGTACAGAGTGGGTGCTTAATAAATGTTGCTGAATGACTATATTCTACCTACACACTCATATGGAATATTGGTTAGCAGACAGAAAATCAGGTTCTCAGGCTGCTAAGAACCAGATCTCTTCCCTGAAGAACTAACAACAGGTTTTTAAAATAGAAAAGATGCCAAGATGAGGCACAAAAAAAATTTTGAGAAAATTCCTTCAGTTATTGGTCAGACACCAATATGGTGGTCAGTGAATCAATGTAGATTCCATGAGTACCTTAGGGAACAGAGGGGACTCAAAATATGAAAGACATTAAGTAAAGCCAAAGAGACTTCAGATCTAAGCAACAAAATCCTAACAGTCAGGGGTATCCTAAAGAAATTTTTGCAGATCTATTATATTCTCTAGTGAAACCTACATAGTGATTCCATTGTGGTAGAAACCAACCTACCTTCTTGCTTTAGGATATAGGCTTTGCTGTACAGGTGAATTCTGTAATTTACAGAATCAAGGAGAACTTAAGAGTGATTTCTTCAAAGGTAGGCTTTCTGAGGGTGTTATAATATAACCCCAATTTTTCATTTCTGCCATTAAATGACTCTTAAAAGAGGACAATTAATTCCTAATGCTATTTGTTTCCATCTAACACTGTCTGCTGGTTTTAGACTACCAGTCAGAAGAAGAAAGAAAAAATGTTGGTTAAGCTTGAAGGCGTTAGCTAATGTCTAAAGACAATCCTCTGAAAAGGTGTGATGTTTTATCACAGCAGTATAGATGGAAAGAGAGATTTATTGTGGTACCTAACTGCCATTTCTGTTGACGCCTTTGGAATTCTAATTAGATTATTAAAACTTTGCAAATCATTACATTAAGCCCAGACTCCCACTGCTGGCTGCCACAAGGGTACTTTTGAAATTAGAGGATCTTGGTGTCATCGCTAATGATGCATTACTGATAATAAAGTTGCAAGAAAATTCCTCCAATAAAATTCAGTCCTAAGAGAGAAGATACATTCATCTTTCCTTCTCTACCTGTAATGAGCTTGGGGATAATAAGTTGGATGCAGGAAAACCAGCCAGCAGCCCAGTGTGTGCCTGTGTGTGTATGCCCACAGGTATACGCGTGTATATGTATACTACACATTGTTTCATATGTATATGACAGAATTATATGGCATAGTGGACAGAGAGCCAGCCTTGGAGCCAGGAACACGAGGGCACAAGTCTCACTCATGACACATACTAGCTGTGTGGCCTTGGACAAATCATTTAACCTCAGTGTTTTGGCAACTCTCTAAAATTATAAATTGCAGATAATGTGCTGACCTGAAGTGGTGGAATAGTCATTCCATACCAGGGAGTTCCCTATACTAAGGAAAGGACAAGTCCAGTGCTTAACCACCCTGTCATATACTACTAGAACTAATACTAGTACTAGCTAACATTTATATAGTTCTTACTATACGCCAGTCACTATGCGAAGTGCTTTACAATTACTATAACATTTGATCTTCCCAACAACCCAGGAGGTAGGTGCTATTATTATCCCCATTTTACATGAGGAAATTGAGGCAAAGAAAGGTTAATTGGCTTGCCTAGGGTCATACACCTAGCGTCTGAGGCTGGATTTGAACTCAGGTCTTCCTGACTCCAGATCTGGCACTTTTTCCATTGAGCCACCTGGCTGCCCCTAGTTTTCACATACTCATATGCATGCACATATATAATGTATGTATATATACACACATATTTTAGCACCCTAATGATGCTCATCAGCTGAAAAAAAAAGTATAATTTATTTATGTGATCAAATTGATGTTTCAGCATCAGTTCCCAAAATGTCAAATACAAATAAAGTCATTTATAAATGAGCAGAAACTTGAAAGGAGAGTATTTTTAGAACAAGTGTAAGACAAATATCAGGTGTGAAGTATCTGGTCCTAATAGGAATGATCTATGGGCCTGGCCTATAACTGATAAAGAATGCATTCCTGGGCAGAGACTTAAAAAAACAAAAACAAATGGCTTACTGTTAGCCAGAGCGCGTGGGGGAAATAACAAATGGGTCTACTTTTTACCAATCAAATTGTGGTGTGAATGCCCTTAGACATCACTGAATGAGGAATTTGTGCTTCCACATGTCCTCTGAAGGGTGACCCCATCCCTTCAGGCCGAGATTCCAGCCCTTCTCCTTTTTCCAGCCAAAGGAAGTTGAAGTATCTTACTTACCATGATGGACGACACCCTTCAATCCATGGATAATAGGGTCCAGTGCTGCATTGTCCCTCTGACTGACCTACAAGGAAAGGATACGTGATTGGTGAAATCTCTTTCGGCATCACACACAACAGTCTCCATTTAATCATCTAAAGAGAGGGTGGGGGGGTGGGGAGATGTCATCAAATAAGCTGCTTAGCTCTCATGCACACATACACACACACATATATGTATATATGTATATGCATATATATGATGGCTCCCACCAAATGTTTGAGATTTATGATGTAATAAAATAGAAGAAGGAATTCAAAGAAAAAAGTTCTAAGAATACATTATAACATGAGAAATTATTATTATTACATATACAAAAAGAGGCAAAAGACAGACCGTGCCCTGAAGGAAATCATAATAACAACAACAATAACAATAACATGAGATATGTCCCAGTCTAAACAAAGCACCTGGGATTTTTCTCCAGATTTGTGTGTGTATATGTGAGTTTTTATAGTTAAAGCCTTGTCAGATAAAAGTCGTTGAAAAGGTATCAGAATAATCCATTACTTGCTGAATGTTTTATTAACTCCTCAATCTTTTAACTTCATCCATTTCATGCCCACTAACTGCCTATGTCCCCCAAAGCGCGGGCCTGAGCCTTCTTCGCTTTTCTTTCCATAGCTCCTCATCAGAGACATCATCAAGTCCCCTGGGTACAATTATGACCTCTATTCAAATGATCCCTGGTCCTACATCTCCCGCCTCAGTCTCTTCCCTGGGCTCCAGGTCTTTATCATCAATGACCAATTAAACCATTCAAAGTGGATACTTTGTAGTCACCTTAAACTCAACATCCTCCAATCAGAATCCATTAATTATCTTCCTCTCCACATTCAACATAAGAAGACTCCACACCATCCTTGAGAATTTAATAAATAATCTGTTCTAGGACTGGAGTGTCACTCCAAATGAAACCATTAAGCACACACTGCTCCACCAAAATGAAAGAACTGCTTTTCTTTTTTTTTAAATAAACAGTAGTTTCCATACTGAATGTCTGTAATATCTCAATGATATAGAATAAGCTTTCAAAATATAGAGTCAGAGTGAAAAATCAAAATCACAGGGGAAACAAGATGGAGCAGATGTCGTCTTCCTAAAGATGCTTTCAGGGAACCTAAAGAAGATGCGCTTACATCACAAATGCTTTTAAGCAGCTACAAAAAATCAATTATTTTATTCAATTGAATAAAAGCAATATGCATCTATTTAGTGCCTACTGAGCACATATCGGGCACTGTGCTTGGTGCTGCCCCTGCTGCAAAGGGGATGAAGATGCCAAACATTAAACATGAAAAAATACTAATACGACGGTGACTTGTCCGAGGCATATTTCTAACTGAACTCCATCGAATTTAAGATAAGAACACGAATAATGACCAATAACAATAGGGGGTACTTCTATAGAGTCTTCAGGTTGGGGAACATATTATTAACCCATTTTCTTGTCGAGGAGGTTAAATGACTTGCCCAGGGTCATACACGGCTGGTGTCTAAGAATCTGAGCTCAAATCTTTCTAACTCCAAGCCAAAGATTTATTCCACTGTGCTGGCTTGCTGCCTAATAGCAATTGGAAGACTTCATCTAAGTTTGCATCTTCTCAACATCCTTGTGCCAAGGGTGCTCTTCTTTATTCAGTTATTATCTTTATTTCACAAAGCAGGAAACTGAGGCTCAGAGAGGTTAAGTGATTCTGCCCAGGATCACATAGCTAGTAAGGGATTTGAACCCAGGCTCCTTGTCTCCTTAATGACAGCCCTCTGTCATCTATGACATGGAAGAGGAAAATAAGTTTACCCTATCTCAGGCTACTTTTATTCTTCAATCTGAGATCAAATCAGTCCATGACTCTTTCTATAGAGAGTTCCTGAGGAAGAGTTGGATCACCATTTGGGCACCATTGACTTTGACTAAAAACAAAGAGGGAACATTTTTACTTGGTACAATAGAAAGACAAACATTCTCATGCATTCTAATCTAGGTTCCATTTCAGATTGCAGCAGGCATGAGGAGCTCTGTGCCTGATTATTCAGACACAGCCGCCTCCAAGCACAGCTGCCTGGACCCCAATTCTGAACAGGTGTAGAAAATTTCCTCCCCTTCCCCCCACCAATTCACCCCATCTGCTAAGCTTTGATGCTGAGTCCAACTCACTTCACTGAGTGGAGTTCAAAATAGGTAAGCAGAAGAAGAAAAGAAAGAATACCAGAAATCTGAGGCCTGTTTTCATGTATGAGAAGAACTTTTATTGTCTTTATCCTGTTATCATTCCTGAGTTCTTGATACTATGACACTGTAGTAGGGGCAATCTTAAGGGCATGCTGGTCAGTGCTTTACAATATGGCAGAATGGTGATCCTATCCCTTCATTCACTGTTTTAATCAGAGATGCACTGGCTACTTGAAAAGAGGAACTCTGACTCATGTATATGGGGAGAATGATTTGGACGGCTTTCAGTATCCAGAAAGAGAAAAAGGCTGTTATGGAAATCCATGTCCTCTGTGTGGGCATGATCTGATTCAACGAGCTGGGCCAAATCTTTTGCTCTGGTCATTCTGGCTTCAAAGAAACCAGGAGATAGAACAACAAAATGCTTTCTTTCATTTTTCTTTCTTTTAAAAAAAATATTTTTTTACTGAGTATTTGGCCATCAACTAAGATATAAAATATACTTCCGGGGAGTATAGCAATGCCGATTGCTTACAGTTTTAAAAAAGAGAAATATTTATTAATTTTAACAAAAAAGAAAGATATTACTTTTAATAAAATTGTTCCGTGTGTCTCCTCTGGTTCTTTCCCCTACTTCTGTGCATTTATAAAAATGACTTATTGGTGGTCTTCAAATGTGCTCTCATTTTCAGTCAAGGTAGAACATACCCACTTGATGTTTTACATCTTCATTTGGAACTCTCAGCTGAAGAAGAAATACGCCAATTTAAGTTTGAATGGAGGAAGTAGGAAACAAAATGTCCTTCTCACAGTAGGCTGAGGGGCTTGGTCTCTAGACTGCTTAATATACTTTAAAATGGTGGGAGTAAGTAAGAGTCTGCTATCATAGGGCTTGAGCTCTTGTTCTCTTCTCTGGAAACTCGAGGTAGTTTATGTACTGCCCACACACATCTGCCCCATTTCTCTTCCCACCCCACCCTACCCCACCCCACCAGCCACACAGAAATTTTTGAGCGGCTGAATGATGATTCATTCACTCTGAGAACCAAGGAGTGATAGAATGAGAAGGAGGAGGAGCTGTCCTGTACAGGTCCTTTATCAATCCATCTGTTCTTTTCTTTGTAAAACTCACATCTCAGCCCTCTGATTAGACAATTCTGAATAGTGAAATTTGCAAATTTGCAGATTCGTCCTTCTCTCCTTCCTTCTTCTTCCTTCCTTTCTCCCTCCCTTCCTTCTTTCCTTCTACAAACATTTATTTCCAGACATGTTGAAAGATGTTGGGAATATAATGACAAAACCAAAAGAATCCCTTTGTCTCAGAAAACATTCTGTTGGCTCATGGCAGGTAAGACTGAAGAGGAAATAAACGTTTTGGGGAAAAATACAAGGGAAATCTAAATTGGAACTATCCTGTGTTCTCCCTAACAAAACAAAAAAGATAACTTTGGTCAATACCCCAAATGAACAAATGAATGAAAAGCATTTAATAAGCACTTACGTAAGATATATTATAAAATACAGACCATACTTAGAGGGAGGAGCCCTGGGCTCAAGATCTAACTGAGGTGAGGCATTTCTTCATTTCTCCGCAACTCATTTTCATATGTAGGGAGGGTTGTGAAGACTAAATGAGGTACCATGTATAAAGCGCTTATATATACTTTTTTGGACATGGGGTGGACCTGTGATTTCCTTTGTTTAGGGAATTCCCAGGGTGGAATCTTCCTCCACAGTAGCAGATCAAGGCACTGAGAGGCTAAGTGATTTGCCCAAGCCTACACAGTGTGCATCCATTGGTCTCGGAACCTAAACTTGGGTCTTTCTTAACTCTGAAGCTGACACTCTATTGACTTATCTATATTGCTGTTACGTTTCCTCATTGGTGAAATCAGGACTCTAACAGATATACCAAGTTGCTATGAGGAATGAATGAGATAATTTATGTAAAATACTTATAGCCTGTTGTAAATGGGAAGGAGCACTCATATTCACTGTCAGCATAGAATAGGAGACAGAGCATCGATGTCTGAGTTAGAGGACCTGGGTTCATATCTTCTGTCATTTATTATTGATGTGACCTTGGGTGAGTCACTCAACATTTCTAAGCCTCAACTATAAAATGAGGATATTACATTAAAGTGACATCTAGGGTCCTTTTTTCCTATAAATTTATGACTGTATTCTGTAATAACAATAATAATATTTGACTCACATAGCACGTTAAAGTTTGCAAAAACCCTATGTGGTGGTAGCTATTATCCTAGTTCAGAAAGGGTAAATGACTCACACGGGTAGCGTCCGAAGTGGAATTCCAACACAAGTCTTTCTGATTCCGAGCCCAGGGCAGACCCACGGCATGCTGTCCCACACAGGTGGCATGACCGCAAGGTAGTCACTTAATTTATCAAAGTCTAAGCCAACTCTCTGAGAATAAAAGTTACTCATGAGTTGCCAATCTCCATTGGTGGAAGGAGCATCCACACCAGGAGTTCATCATGAAAACAAAATCCTAGATGTGAATGGCCCCAAATGCCAAATAAAATTGTTATTGTTTCTGTTATTATTTTTATTCTAAGAGAGGAAAAAAATAATCAATGATATCTTGTAAGGTGATATGGAACGTTACATTCCTATAGATTTTCTTCTTCAAATCATGCCCTGGTTCTGGGCACTGAGCACATTTTACCCTGGCAGCTTCCTTCCTCCAAGTTCATCAATGACCCTCAAGCATCCACGCATAAAGAAGACTGCTACTGCGGAGGGCATACAGCAATGGTGGCGCCATCCTCGAGCCGCGTGCGACTTTACTCAGGGCCATGTTCTAATTTACTTCTCTTGTCCACCGTCCCATTTGGCCCTTGCCTTGTATCCTAATACTTTTCAATCTATCAAGTCCTGGCCATCTGCTAAGTAGAAAGGCCAAGACAACCTGCATGCCATGAATGCGTTATCACCAGCTGCTCCCTGAGAACGCCTCACACCACATCCAGCCAATGTCCTCTTGTGGTGAAGGGGATTTCTGCCTGCTGAGGAGGGGAACGACTACCCTCTTACCCATGGCAGTGGAAGAAAGGGACGAACAGTGGGACCAGAAGGAAATCTGAGTTGAGCCCTGAAAGAAGCTAGGGATGCTCGAAGGTGCAGGAGAAAACAGAGTGGACCTCAGGCCATTTGCTATAATCCCCCACCCCCTTGTTCAGATGAGGCACGGCCTATGCAAAGGTCTCAAGACAGGAGATCGAGTGCTCCACATAGGAAACAGGATGCAGGCCAGGTTGGCAGAATGTGTGGCAGGAGATGTGACATTCATGTGCATGAAAGGGGGATGACATTTTGAAGATGCCCCCATAATTCCTTCCTTTTGACTCACCACAGGCAAGGCTTTGGTTTAAGAAATCAAATCGTACCCCAAGAGCAAAGACTCTCTCCATTTGGATATATTTTCAGATTGCACTTCAGTTACGTCTAAGCAGCACGCTAGTAAAAATTTAACAATTGACCCTCCATGGGGAAAAAAAAAGTATGCTTGATACACTTTTAAGTGTAATATATACTATTAACGTTTTCTCCATCGCTTTGTTTGGTCTCAACAATTAATAAAACCATCAATCCAGCTCCAATTTGTAGTGTTAACTGATTGCTGAATTATAAATGCTAACACTGAAAATTTAACAATCAGCTCTCACTGTTATGGTAATGCTAAAATACTACATTCCTTATGACAAAGGCTTTAATCCCATTTTCTGGAGGGGAGAGTTTTGATGTGCAAACAACATTTTGTCTTCTTTTCTCATTGTCACTGTTTTAAGTCTATTATAAAACAACAAATACTATCAAATATGGATGGGCCCTCAGCGCCTAGAGTTGTCTCATAGAAAAGTCATTAAATGGACAGTAAATCCACTTGGGATGAAGAGGGGCCAGGACATCTATCGAGCAGTAAAATGTAGGCATTTTAAGGGGAGGGACGCTTTATTTTTCATCTTTACATTCTTAGCATCTAGCATAGTATCTGCCAGATTTGAAGGTTAATAAATACTTGGTGGAATGAAGGAATGAAGTCAGTTTAAACAAATTGGAGAAATAATAATTTCGGGACGGGGAGGCTAGTCTACAATTCTATTACTAGAGCTCAGGAACTTGAGGCTTGCTTGGATCCAAATCCCAAGAGTTAAATTAATAGATATGCAAAACTTCATCCCAAGTAGCTCACAGGAGAGATGAGAGTTCCTCCTATCAGAGGGGAAGGGTAGACCATTGGATAATCATCCATTTTCCATCACTTGACAGGAAAGGACTCCTGGGAGCAGTTTCCATCAGTAGATGAGAAAACGCCTAATTCCTCAGCAGAGGGAGGGGATTAACATAAAAAGGAAACAAAATTATAAATGCAAATAAGATTCCTAACCCCCTTCAGATAGAGCAGGGCAATGGAGAGGGCTACTCACTGTTAATTCATAACATTAGTGGAAACCAGTTAATTCACGAGTTATTCATCTCTAGAGATTTAGATTAATAGCCAGAGAAGGCCACAGATGAAATAAATCTGGTGCTCTTGGTCTGCTTAATACTGAACATTTTCCCGTATCACCCTATGACCCCTCCTCTTTCCCCAGAGTATTTACAGCCTAATTGTCAGGCTTGGCTTAGGAGGAGTCCATTACTGGAAAAACCAGTACCCTGCAGGTCAGCACAGAGGCACATTGGCAAATCTGTGCCTGGCCAGCGTGCTGCCTGCCAGCTCCAGGCTTGGCGATTGTCATGGCAAGCAATTCCTCATTTTCAAGATTATCCAACTGTCCTCAGCCTCAAATGAGCATAGACCTCTTTGCCCCAGGCTCTCCCTAGGACATTGGCTTGGATTCCAGCAGCCAGAAACAGCAGGGGGAGGGCAGGCTGGGGCACCTTTGGAATGGAATTTCCACAGCAGCCTCCTGGGGTTTTCCTCCTTTGTATCTTTATTGCAGTGTGCTTAGAGGCCAGGGAAGTTCAGGGGGACATCTTTAGAGCAGCACATGGCACCTTCAGAGGACCAGTGCGTCCTGGCCCCTAGTGTCTGCTCAAAAGGAACATGGCTAATATCCTGGAATGAAGTAAGAAAGCTTCTCCCCAGCAAAACCTGACCCAGAGTCTTTTGCTAGAATGTGTCCCATTTCACACAGCTATTGTATGACCTTTGATTAAAAAAAAAAAAACATATTAGAGACCGGGGAAGCCTGGGGCAAGAGAAGCTGATTTCAGGTTCAGTGACTTGAAGGCCAGCTCTCCAAATCTGCCTGACGGCCCTGGACAATTTTGACTTTCAGTTGTTAAGAATGCGGCCACGAACAAAAAACCCCGACATATCAAAGGCTTAGAGGAGAAAGCAAAGCCCACTGTTTTCTCCTCAAGTGGGGACTTCTGTGGGAATATGAAATGTGAACTTGAACTTGGCCTCTTTCATTCCCAGGATGTAGGCAGATATTTAGGGCAGCATATTTACAAAAGATTCTGAGGCTCTAGGGTGCTGAAGAGCTCTGTTCTAGACATGCTGAGAAGAAAGAAAAGAGAGAGAGAGAGGTGAGGGGAGGGGAAACAGGTAGAGAAAGAGGGAGGGAGAAGAGAGAGAGGGAAGGGGGGAGGGAGGAAGAGAGAGGGTGGGAGGAAGAGAGGGAAGGGGGGGGAAGAGAGAGAGAGAGAGAGAGAGAGAGAGACAGAGAGAGAGAGAGAGAGAGAGAGAGAGAGAGACAGAGAGTCAGAGAGAGAGAGAGACAGAGAGAGAGAGATGGCTATAATGCTGACTCCAAAGATTAGGTTGACTGATGCTTGAAAAAAAATAAATCAATAAGCATTTACTAAGAGGTTACTATGTGGGGTAGGTGCTGGGGATCCAGCATCCAAAGAGTTCCTTGCTCTTGGACACTGGGGAAAGGCCATGCACACAACTAAGAAAACACAAAGTTGAGTCTACACCAAATAATTCCCCAGGGGAGGGTACGGGTCTAATAGGAGGGTAGTTTGTTAACAAGAGAACAGACGTCACAGAGGGCAAGCACAATGAAAGGGCAAGAAAGAATGGAACAGAAATCCTGAAGAGATGGGGCTGACTTCGATGGGTGTGAAAAGACCAGGAGCAGTGACTGGGAAAGGGCGCTTCAGTCTAGGCAGCCTAAGACTCATAATCTCAGGGGCTCTAAGTAGAATCCTAGTAGTCTCAGTAGTCAAAATAACATTGATTTGATAATTAATCCCCGTGAACATGAGGAAAACAGTGAGCAGATGTCCCTGGTCCTGCCTGATGGCCAACCGCAAGGGTCAGTGGATAAATAGGAGAAAGTTAGGGCATCACTGAGAAATTTACCGGTGTAGGGTAACTCTTCAGTTTTCCCCCACCCATCAGGGAAAGATGTTTTCCATGTAATGGGATTTTCCAGTTTCTAGAAGCTTTTCCCATGAAATCATCAAAACTGTCGCTTATTTTAAAGTCTTAGTGGAATTCTTTCAAAAACATATCATACGCTCCCTTGCTTTCTTAAAGGGAAACAGAGTCAAAGGACTTCCCTGTGGGAAGAGACATCGGGGCAAACCTAATTCAACCTTTGGCTGAATAAGATTTCCCTAGCCCAAAAAACTGACAAGTGGTTCCTCATGGCTGGAAGGCAATCCCCCTCCTTCACTACCTTCTTTAAGAGTTCCTGCCCCTGATCAAGGATCACTTTCCACAGAAGGCTGTTCTTGAATCCTACCCTTTCAAAGTGTTAGTACCTCCCTAACTCTGATTGGTTTGCATGGATTTATATTGTGGGGAAAATGATTTATTATACTGTTCAGGAAAAACTAATATATTGTTTAAATCCATCTTACATATTAAAGGTTGTCGGCACTCAAAATGTCCCTTGACTTCAGTAACTCTCTACTAATGCCAGAGATGGCTACAAGGTATTGTGATTCCCCCAGGCCCCAGATTGACCAAAAGCATTCTTATTCTGGGTTACCACACCAGGAACTCCTGAGGGGTTCACCCAAGCTCCTGTTCTAGGTTACAGTTGCTTGTATCTATCTCCATCGGGCTTTTGGGCTGCTCTCTCAGCACAACTGCTTAGCTGCTACCCGGTGTTCCTCTCTGGGAAATCTTTGTCAAAATGCTTTATGATGTGGATCTTCCAGAACCTGACTAGAGAAAGCCATTCCTTTGTGACTCTCTGTCTTCTACCAAACAGCCTAATAAACGTTATCTCTAAAACTATTTCAGATTTTGCGATCTGTTCTTGCGAACAAGCATATATACTGTATATTATGTGGATTTTGAATAGACTTTGTACTTACTTTAGCTGTGTACCTGTGTCTCCCCCTCACCCCCCAAAAAGAGGCTTCTTAAAGCTTTTTGTTTTATTCATCTCAGGCACCTAGCATGGCACCCTGAACACAGGAAGTCCTATATGAAGAATGAATGAATGAATAAATAAAAGAATAAATACATGAATGAATGTCATCCAGAGCTCCAATGAGGAGACACCCAGCATCCCTCCTGAGTGGCGAGTCCTTGCCCAGGATCACAGTCATGCTCCCTTCACTCTGGACTGCTCAATGACAGCCTTGCCAGTGTGACACCCTCCTTTCTTCTCCCACCTCCAGTTTCTAGTTCCCTCTTATGTTATGTCTTCTCCTATTAGACTGTAAGCTCCTTGACAGCAGGGGCCATCTCATGTTCTTGTAGTTGCCATCACCAATGCTTAGCAGCCAGTCAACCAACCAGCATTTATTAAGACCTACTATGTGCCAGGCACTGTGTTAAGTATTAGGGATATGAACAGAAGAAACAAGATGGTATCAACTGTTCTTAAGGAGCTCACAGTCTAATGGGGAAGATAACATGAAAATAAGATCATAATCAAACAAGATACACACACACAAATACACACACACACACACACACACACACACACACATATATGTACCATCAATTTCTTTCCCACATTAGATTAACAGCTCCTTGAGGGCAGGGGCTGTTTTTGTTTCCTTTTGTATCCCCACGTTTAGCACTGTGCATGACACATAGTAAGTGCTTAATAAATATTGATTGATTGATTGGAGATAATCTCAGAGGGAAAGAACTAGCATTACAGGAGATCAGAGAAGGCTTCTTGTAGAAGTTGGGATTTTAGCTGGGACTTGAAGGAAAACAGAGAAGCCAGGAGGCAGAGTGAGGAGGGCGAGAATTCCAGGAAAGGTGGCTAGCCAGTGCAAATGTATGGAGCACACAGAGTAAATATTTTGTCTGTCTATCTCTCTCTCTCTCTCTCTCTCTCTCTCTCTCTCTCTCTCTCTCTCT
>NW_020954551.1:7619790-7701780 GCF_900497805.2 Vombatus ursinus | reverse complement strand
CTCTCTCTCTCTCTCTCTCTCTCTCTCTCTCTCTCTCTCTCTCTCTCCCTCCCTCCCTCCCCATCTATTTATCTATGTACCTACCTACCTACTAACTAGCTATCCATCTAACTTCTCATCTTTCTATCTCTATCATCTAATTTATTACCTATCATCTCTATCTAATACCTCATTTCTATATATCTCTATCATCTATCTATATCTGTTTATTTATCTATGTATGCATCCAGTCTTAAAAATATTTTTTGATAATTATATTTCAGTAAATTGGTTTCCTCTGCAATCCTATATATTTTATTTTGGGAATCAGGAAGACTTATTTTCATAAATTTAAATGTGGCCTCAGACACTTATTAGTTATGTGACCTGGGTTAGTCACCTAACCTTGTTTTCCTTAGTTTCCTCATCTGTAAAATGAGAGGAGCTATGAACAGCAAACCACTCTACTATCTTTGTCAAGAAAACCCCAAATGGGGACACAAAGAGTCACACACAATTGAACGACAAAAACAACTTTTATTTTATGCATTGAAAACCATGATTCTGAAAAGGGTTCAAGGGTTTCACCAGGCTGCCATAGGGATACATTATACAAAAAAGCCAAAAACATTAAGAAACCCTGTTTTATATGAATCACAGAATCATCTATTCATCCAATGTGTATTTATTAGGCACCGACTTATGCAGAAGACTGTGCTAGGCACTGGATATAAAAACAGAAGTAAGAAGTAGTGGGGAAGCTAGGTGGTGCAATGGACAGAGCACAGGCCCTAGAGCTAGGAGTTCAAATCTGCCCTCAGACCAGACACTTGACACTTACTAGCTGTGTGACCCTGGGCAAGTCACTTAACCCCAATTGCCTTACAAAAAACCAACCAACGATCAAAAAACAGAGAAGTAAAAAGTAGAACCTGTCCTCAAGTAGTTACATTCAACTGAGGCAATATAACAGTTACGCAGAAAAGCAAATGCAACAAATAATGTCTCTATCTTTAGACCTCAACATTATCAATACCATAGAAAGAAAACTGGTTTTAGAGTTGGACAATGTGGGTTTAAACCTCACCTCTGAAGCAGAGGGCATAGAGAAGGTAAACAGGAGAGGATTCCTCATTAGGAATTGATACTAAAGTCAATTCTTGAAGAATGTCAGACCTGGAAAGGGGTCTTAGAACAAAGAACATTAGAATATAAAATTTTAGACCTAGAAGGGCCTTTAAAGACTATTTCAGCCCCTTCATTTTTGCAGAAAACAAAAAAAAAAACTGAGGCCCAGTGAGCAGAAGTGACTTGTCCAAGGTCACACAGATAGGATCAGATTTGGAACCAGAGGGGAACTTAGAAATCACTTAGTCCTCATCTTACAGATGAGAAAGCTGAAGCCCAGAGAGGGGAAATAGCTGTTCAGACGTTATGCAGACACGACTAGTAACGAACCTAACTGCAATAATGACTGGTGTATTCTTTGTACCCTAGCACACATCAAGACAATCACCATAACCATTACGGTTATGATGCATTTACCTAACTATACCCCAATAGCTTATTCAACAGAGTGGTATTGAATAAACACTGCCAGCTATGTGTCCTGGAGTGTCTACGGCCATGATGTGTGTCTGAGTTTGGGAAAGTATTGAATATGGAATACAAGCTCTGAGTTTAAAAAAAAAAAAGAAAAAGTGGAAAACAGAATGAGTGAACTCCAAATGGCACAAACCCATATCAATAATCAATTCTGGGACAAAGAGTTTGTAGTGGCTTTCATGTTTAAACAGAGATAGAAAACCAATAAATTGGAACGCGGAACATAAGACTTTGATAATGAAAGAAAGATTTCCCTAGGCAGGGCACCAGTGTATTCATTGGCACTAACTGCAAGTGCTTCACATTCAGAGCACAGAAGTTAAATGCAATCTAATTAGACATCAGAATATTTTCTGAATTTCCACCCTGTGTTTCTTTTCTGGCCCATGAAACTCCTGCTCATGTACTGTAGTCTTTGCCAACGGATTAAATATCAATTCCCTATACTGAGTAATACCTCACACACCACTCCATTCCACATTGCTCACTCTGAGAAGGGAGTCACATCCCTCATCAGTACTTTCAAAATAAATGTGTTATCTCTGTGAAACTTTGGACTTAGTCCCATAACAAAATGACACAAAGGAAATTGCTTTTATAGAAACATTATTCAGGTTGTCTCTAAATTAAGGCCATTAGATAGAATTGTTTTCACAAAACAAAAGATCATTTAAGACAAAACAACTAAAAATTTATAAATTAGGGCACCACCTTTCTAGTAAGGCAGAATAACGAGAAGAGGAATGCTTCTCTAAGGAGAACACACTTATTAATAAGAAATGAGAAGTTCAAGAGTGTTTAAGACAAAACAAAACACCTGCGCTCCAGAGGACAAAATTAAATTGCGAGAAGGAGGAAAGACAAAAAAAAAGTCTCCTAGAATAAGCGTGATTGATAGAATGTGCTATTTGTAGCAGAACAAAATGGAAAATCGGGAAAGTTTATTCCCAGCAATTTTTGCTTCGCTGTGCCCACTTTCTGTCCTTTGAGAAAATAATATGATTTTTCTTCATCAGGCATGCAGTCTACTTACTTAAGCAACAGTGCGCCAGATCTTTCCATCCTTCCAGCAGTTCAGCTGGAAAAACGGCCCACTGGGGGGTAACATTTTATCAGGATGAAGCCTATCTTATGAAAACCGCCATTGGCAATAAGCTGTAAATAATCAACTCCTTATGCAACGACCCAGATGGATCTATTTTAGTTTGGAGCTGGGAGTTAGACTTAGAACACGACTCGGGTGTGCAGAGTCGCTGTGCCCAAAACAGAACAACGTGGAGCGGGAATGAAGGGGGAGGTGGGAAGGAGGAAGAAAGGGAAGAGAATAAGCAGAGCAGCTAGGTCCTCAGCAAAAGAGAAAAAAAAACATGTGGAAAAAGAAGTTTCATTCCATCTAATGAGTCAACTTTTCAGAGTAGTCACTGGGTCCTGCTTCCAGATAACCAGACTCTAAAGGAAAAGTTCTTTGGTTTATAAGAAAAAGATGAGAAAGGGCAAATACAGGGAGCCTTATATCAACACTGTACATTTTTATTCAGTTTCAAGTAGGATAAGAGGTCAAGTGAGGCTCTTGAATCATATCACCTATTTGCAGTGAAGGTCAATCAAAGAATTATGGAATCACAGGAACTCAGAATTAGGAGGAACCTGAGAAATCATCTTATCTAACCTGTTATGATATGCTTAGCTTACAGCAAAGATCTCTATCTTTAGACCTCAACATTATCAATACCATAGAAAGAAAACTGGTTTTAGAGTTGGACAATGTGGGTTTAAACCTCACCTCTGAAGCTTACTGATAGTGTGATTTTGGACAAGTCATTTCATTTCCTCTGATGTTTTCACTAATGTTGTATGGGAATCACACACTGATATATAGATCCTTACATTAAATGGCACCAGGTCAACAGGAATTTATTAAGGGCATATTATGTGCCAGGCACTGTGCTAAGCATTGAGGATACACAGAAAGGTAAAAAAAAAATGGTTTCTGTGATCAAAGAGTTCACAGTCTAACAGGGAGAGAAAATGCCAACAACTGTATACAAACAAGATAAACAAAAAAGTTTCAGGGCAGTTTTAAGCTTTAATAGACTAACTGTATATAGGATAATTTTGAGATAAGCAGAGAAGGAAGGCACTAGCATAAAGAGATTGGGAAAGGCTTCTTTTAGAAGGTGGGATTTTAGCTGGTACTTGATGGAAGCCAGATTGCTGTGTTTCTATGTCTCCTTATGTTTTTTTCTTTTTTCCCCACTGTCAGCTGCCATTTTTTTTCTGGTGCTGTTAGTTATCTAACTCTAGTGCCCTTCTCTGACTCTCTCATAACTCACTGCTTCTACTTTTTCAGGCTCTGTGGACCAAATATTCAAACATTCACAGATTTCTTTATTATGTGTGGGTCCCTTACAGATGATCTAGTTCAATGCCTTCCTTTTTATAGATGAGGAAACAGGCCTAGAAAGGTGGAATGATTTGCCCATGGTCACATCAGTTCAGTGAGAGGCAGTGTTGCTCAATGAATAGAACAAAAGATTCGGGGTCATAAAGATCAAAATCCCACTTCACACACTTGCTAACCAGACAAGTAGCTTAACTTCTCTGAGCCTCAAACTCCTCATCTGTAAAATGGGGGTATTAACAGCAACTACCTCACAGCATTGTTGTGAAGGCTCAATGAGAGCACGTACATCAAACCTCAAAGTGTTATGTCACTTTCAGCTATTGCTATTTTAAGGTTAATTCTAAAATAAGAGTAAACAGGCTCTGAGTGAGGAGATCTCTTATGAGTAAAGCTTTGGAAAAATAACTTCATGACATTTGATTTATAAATTTGGAGGCATTTCACCCACACTTAGAATATATTCTTCTTTAAAATTTTTTTAAAAAATAATTAATGTCTTTGTTTTTCTAGAAGCTTTATTTGGAAATGTTTCCTTCCCCTTCTCTTCACCCCAGTGAGTCATTACTTGTAACAAGGATTTTAAAAAAGTAATACAGCTAAAGCAAGCAGTATTTCAATTCAGTTTGTAGTATATACACTATATCTGGGCCACATCCTCAAATACGGTTGGTGGTCTCACTGCCTTCCTAGAATTTGTGTAAGTTACGCCTCTGTTTCTGGGTCTGATTCACATGGTAGAGAAGGAAGACCTCTAGACTGGACATAAAGGAAACTGTTCTTCAAGATACAGCTTTGTCCCTAGCTGTGCAATGCCAGACAAGCTGACTGCTACTCTGAACCTCGGATTCTACATCTAGGATAAAAAAAAAGTTGGACTGAATGGTTTCAAAGATCCGTTATAGCTTTAATACGGATAATAACAACAGGGGGGCAGATCTACAAATGACATATTATTTTCTTCTCTAGGTTTAGCTTGTTAGTGGAAAGTTAATACTAGATAGACATTCAAACTCATTTTCTTTTCCTCCATTCATCACTTTCAGCAAAGCAGTGAACTACTCCCCACCCCCCACTCCCGTCCCAGAGAGTCTCAGCAGTCAAACTCTTGTGCTGAAACTCAGCAAGAAGCCCATGGTAAAGCTGAGCCTTCTCCCCTAGGAAGCAAAATACAGAATTTCCCAGTTGTTTTTCCCTCCATTGTTTTCATCTCAATTCTCTACAGTCGCCTTTAGGGAAGGCAATGCGGGTAGCTCAGAGATCCACCTTTTTGTTGTCCGCTCTGATGGTCGGGTAGATAATAACAGAAATCAAAGTAATAATTAAGGAATCCTCAAATGATAGCAACTGTGCTCCCCTCCTGTAGGGTAGGGGATTGTACAGAAAAGGAAACTGACCTGTGGAATAGGCCTCTACATGAGTAGAGGCCAAAGGCTGCCAAGAGCATCTCTAGAAGCAGAGAATAAAACTAAGCCACTAGAGATGTCCTAAGAGATCTGCCAGTCCAATGCCCTTCCCAAAACATGTATTATTTTTATGGCGTTCTTGGTAAGCAGCAATCTTGAGCCCTCTGCCTGAAGGAGTGCAGTGTCAGGGAACTGGCTACCTTACAAGGCTGCCTGTTTTATTTTTGGTATTTTGAATTAAGGTTTTTATTTTTTGAGGGGCAAAAATCTGCCCCACTATGACTGCCACCCACTGATCCTTGCTATGCTGTCGATACGATAAACAGAACAAGCATCATTGCTGTTCCACATGATCGTCCACCAAATACTTAAAGACAATAATCAGATTCTGCATCACTCTGTCATACTTGTTTTCTTTTGTCTTGGCTCAACACGGCCAGTTTCTTTAACCAGTTTTTTAAAACCTTTCAATAACTTTTACCCCATTCAGTTCTTCAATATGGCACCCAACAATAGGTCTAATGATCCAGATATATTTAATCAACATAGAGTACAGTAGAAGGATCACCTCTTTGGATCTAGACACTCCATTTCTGTCATTCTGTGCAAAAGTTCACATTAGCTTTCTGTGGCTGCCATGTGTTACTGCTGATTCATATTGGATTCACAGCTACCCTGAGAAGTCCTTTTATGTGTGAGATACTTTCTAGCCACACGGACCCTGTTGTTTTTGCTGGCCATTGATTTTGATCCCAAATGTAGGACTCTACAGTCATTCCTATTACCCTGTTCATCCCCATGGACCACTGGTTCAACCTCATGTGATCTTTCTGGACACTTAAATTCGGAGGTCCACTCTATTAGCTATCCTTCTCAGCTGTGTGCCCTCCATTCACAGGCGTTACGTCTATATATTTATTCATCTAAGCCATCGATAAAAACATTGAATATGATGGGCCAAGGATAGAACAAGGCCCTGTGGCATTCCACCAGACGTCTTTAAGAAGCTGACATTGATTAGCCGACTCCCACTCACTTGCTTAGAGTTGATCAATTTTTTCTTTGAACCTATGTGACTATTCTATCACCCAGTTCACATTTTCCAATCATGAGACACTTTGTCAAATGCCATGGAGAAATTGAGATTTGCTGTATCTGTGACATTTCCCCGACCTTTAGGTCTAATAATCCAGCATAAAAGAAGATGAGATTAATTTGGTATGACTGATTCTTAATAGAGTCATTGTGATTACCACTTAACTTTCAAAGTGCTCACAATTGACCCCTCTATTTTGAAAAAAAAAAAGTTGTATTGATGCCTTTTATTTATCACATCAAAGCCATTTTCTGCTATCTCTCTCTTGTAACAAAGAAAATACATTTAAGCAAAATTGACCTGTAAAACAATTGCCTATGACAGGCTAAACAAGTAAGATGTGGCACCTGGAATCCTTTGATTTTCCTTTTCACATCACTGACCTTCAAATACCTGGAAACATATAACAGTTTCCTCCTAAGTCCTCTGTTCTCCAGGGTAAACATTCTCACTCTCCTGAAAGGTAGGAATGTGGGTTTCATCATCTGGCCGTTGACCCAAGTTGTATTCCTTTTTCAGTACTGTTTTCATTTGCATTCTTTTATTCGTTTGAGATGGTTTCATACTTTGTATTTGTATCTCTGGCATCAACATGGTAGCTGGCTCATTGTAGGCACTTACGAAAGACTCGCTGACTGACTGTATATATTGTTCTGCTTCTGCTTGCTTTGCGCAGTATCAGTTCATACAAGTCCTTCCTGGTTTCTTTGAACTCCTCACACTCATCATTCGTCATGCTGGAACAATATTCCATTACATTCATATCCTATGATTTGTTCAACTATTCCTTAATAGATGACCTGCCACTTAATTTCTTCACTTTGGTGCCATGAAAAGAAAGTGCTACAAGGTATATTTTTGTACCTTAGGGACCATTTTTATGTCTTTGATCTCCTTAAAATATATGCCCAGAAGTGGGATTGCTGGGTCAAAGAGAGTGAACCCTTCGGGGACTTTTAGCATACAGCTTTAAATTTTCTTTTTCTTTTTTCTGGCTAGGCAATGGGGTTCAGTGACTTGCCCAGAGTCACACAGCTTGTAAGTGCTATGTGTCTGAGGCCGGATTTGAACTCATGTCCTCCTGAATCCAGGGCTGCCCCCCGGCGATTTTTTTTTCTTTTTTTTAAATTTTCTAGGATGCCAACTCATCCTCCTTTTTAAGGATGAAAGAAGCTATATAAAAATGGTGGTTTGTGGGGGGCGGGGAGGGAAGGAAGAAGTAAGTGTCAAATAGTGTTGAAGATAGTCTGGGGATCAGTAGAAGTTGCTGTGTTAAGAATCACAGAATTTCTGAGTTGAAAATGACTTCAGGGGTTACGTCATACAACCAATGACTGAAAAAGAATTCTCCTCTTGCCTACCACATATGCATCAAATGGTCATCCAGTCTTTGCCTGAAGATGTCCAGTGAGGGGGAATGCACCCACCGCAAACCAAGGCAGCCAGTCCATTCCACTTTGGACAGCTCTGATTTGGAGCAAGTTCTCCCTGGCATCAAGTCAAAATTGGCTTCTTTATAATTTCCTACTCACTGCCCCTGGTTCTATTCTTTGGGAGAAGAACAAGTCCAATCCCTTTGCCACATAATAATCTTCCCCAAACAAACAAACACTTCTCTTCTCCACGGAAAATACCTCTATTTCCTTCAACCAATCTTCTTCGTACTTGCATCTCTAGCACCCAGCACATAGTAGGCATTTCATAAATGCTTGTGGATTGATTGATATTACATGGATTGGATGCCCTTCAGTAAATCCATTGTCTTTCTTGGATAACCTTCAGCTTATCAATGCCTTTCATAAAATGTAGTGCCCAGAATTGGATCACAATAATATTAACAGTTAGCTAGCATTGATATAGCATTTTTAGGTCTGCAAAGCATTTTACGTGTTATTTCATTTGATCCCTCCCCATAAATAGGTGATATTACTATCATCCCTGTTTTATAGAAGAAGAAACAGGGGCTGAGAGAAGTGAAGAGATTGGCCTGGGGCCACACTTCTCATAAGGGGCTAGTTTTTGTGACTCCAGGTCGAGCTCTCTGTCCACCTGGTAGACACAGACACTCCGCATGTGCTCCGCCCACAAACTATTGCATTCTATTCTTGAGAGAAATATGGTGAGAGCTATGGGTAAGCAACAGTACAATTAATTGGATTTTGGAATGGCTGAAACTAAATCTGAATTAATATGATGTTACTACAATCTAAATCGAAATTTGTGTGCTAAAATTGGTTCTGAGGACCACAGCTACTACAGAGACCAGGATACACATTATTCACTAGGTTCTAATCATCACAATATTTAATTCAACATCAATTATCTGTTCTTGCAATTTTGTGAATTTCCTTTTTGAAAACAAGTTCCTTTTAGGCGTAACCTACATAACTTCCTGGTGTTGTGCGGCCTCAATCAAATATTTTATGAGCTATCTAAAGACAAATGCAGTATGCTGGGACCACAAAATGACAGAACCTTCAGGCTTGAAGAAAACTTAAGAAATCAACCAGTCCAAGTGTGTCAGCTGGGTTTAGCATCATAAATGGAATTACATCCTGGACAGGAGGGTAATACGATTCCATCCTGGAGACTCACTAGCACCATTTTTTCATGATGAAATCTTAGATGAGCTCCATTATTCAGCTCAGGATAAAGGTATGATTCTCTGCTCTCTCAGTCTGATTCCAGGCATCTGGCCTGAGTAAAGATTCCAAAACTAGAATTGCTTCACATAAAGCCCCATAATCTCCAAACCAATGACATTCTACAAAACCCTCATGTCTTCATCTTGCACAGCTGGTTTCCAGTAATTTGTACAGCAAATGAGAGTTGAGCTAAAGCTCCAAATGTGTGCATATTTAGACACAATTCCAAAGATCCAGGGTCATAAACTATATCTCTCCAGTGCTTAGGGAAGAAAGACCTAACAATCTGCAATATACAAATTCATTCTTTGCCAGAAAGGATCGTGTGTTTACTGGAAAGGGGGAATAACTGATGAGAAAATTGAAGGGAGAATGCCTATAAAATCAGACTGTAATCTACATTAAAAATACAAATAGAATCATGCATTAATAATCACTTGAAAAAATGGTCTCCCTGTTTCCCACAAGCTATATGGCTTTTGGAATTCTTTGGAAATCTCCATCATACCTTCCTTCCCTAGGAAACTCATCACTGGGAAATCTCATTATCCTGCAAGATTAAATCTGCCTGGTACTCACATCTCATCAGTCCCTTCTGTCCCTTTGATCAGAGCGTCTGGCTGGAGGGCAGAGCTATGAGCTTTAGCACCTCTATTTGAGAGAGGGGCCCAGCATAATAACAATAACAATCATAATAAAATTGATATAATGCTTACTATACTTACCAGGACCTGTGTTAAATGCTACATAATTATCTCATTTGTTCCTCTGAACAACTCTGGGAGGTAGGTAATATTATTATTCCAATTTTACAATTGACGAAGCTGAGGCAAACAAAGCCTAAGTGACTTGCCCAGGCTCACACAGCTGGCAAGTCTCTGAGGTCACATTTGAACTCAGGTCTTCCTAAGTTCAGGCCCCATACTATGACAGCAGCTGACCCATTTTTCACCAGCTACATTGCTTCTGCACTCCATCATGCTCTTGTATCAGTTACCCCCACCTTTTCCCCCCACCCTGATCCCCCTGATTTTCCACTCCTTTTTGTGTGTTGTCTTCCTCTGCTAGAGTGTAAGCTCCTTGAGGACAAGGATTCTTTTTTTAACTTGTATTTGTATCCCCAATCTTTAGCACAGTGCTCTACCCATAGTAGACGATTCATAAATGCTTATTGATTGACTTATTAATAACAAGGTGGTGCAAATGAAACAACTGTGTTAGACCACATCATATCTACCAGATTTGCAAGAATAATTAAAAGTAACAATACTCAATGTCAATGGAGCAGTGGAGAAATGGGCACACCCATTTGTTGTTGATGCAACCAGTAGACTCTTTTTTGAAAGCCATGTGACAGACCAGCCAAAGTTACAATACCTTTAATAGAATAATTCAATTATGGGAAACATACCATGAGACTGCTATAAA
Organism: Vombatus ursinus; assembly: GCF_900497805.2. Taxonomy (NCBI): domain Eukaryota; kingdom Metazoa; phylum Chordata; class Mammalia; order Diprotodontia; family Vombatidae; genus Vombatus; species Vombatus ursinus. Next base: position 7,691,220 of record NW_020954551.1, on the reverse strand, counting down.
ACAAAACAAACAACAAAAAGAGCTATTCAAAGATTTTTACAGAGATGTTATTCGCAACTGTTAAAAAAAAAACAGTAGCAAGACAATCCTTTCATTCCTCCCTGATTCCCCATCTTTCTCACTTCCCCATTGAGTCTATTCTAAACATTCTTTTCTCAAGCCTCCAACACCTCCCCCCCCAGTTCAGCTGAGGAACTTGCCTCTAACTTTACTAAGAAAACTGAGGTCATTCTCTGTGAGCTCCATCTTCTCCCTTTCTTTTCATCTCAAAACCCCTTGATGGGGCAGCTAGGTGGCGCAGTGGATACAGCACTGGCCCTGGATTCAGGAGGACCTGAGTTCAAATCTGACCTCAGACACAAAACACTCACTAGCTGTGTGACCCTGGACAAGTCACTTAACTCCAGTGCCTAGCAAAACAAACAAACAAAACAATCAAAACCCCTTGACATTATTCCCCAACCTCTCCTTTCTCCCAGTCTCTGAGAATGAGGTATCTTTTCTTTTGGCCAAGAACAGTTCCCTTTTTACATGCCTCTTAACCTCTCTCCTACTGTCTTCTCCAGCAGACTGAAATCACAACCATCCCCTGTCTCTAATCTCCAATCTTTCCATATCTGCTGGGTCCTTCCTCACTGCCTTCAAAATTGTCCAAGTCTTCTCCCTCCTTAAAATGCTCTCCCTGGACCTTTCCATCCCTTCCAACTATCACCATCATACCTTTCTTAGGCAAATGCCTAAGGGGAAAAAAGCTATCTACACTTACTGTCTCCATTGTCTTCTCAACTCTGTGTAATCTGTCTGTCATCAACTGAAATTGATTTCTAAGAAGTCAGCACGCATTTCTTATTGGCCAAATCTGATGGTCTTTCTTAGTCCTCATCTTACTTAGCCTATCTGATGCATTTGAAAGGACTGGCCATGCTCTCCTCCAGGATAACTTCTCCCTGGGTTTTCATGGCACTGCTCTCTCCTTCTGCCTCTCCCTCTTAGTCTCCTCATCATCTGGATCATTCCCCTTAACTGTGCACATCCCCCAAAGTTCTGTCCTGGTCTCTTCTCTCTCCTCTCTCAATTTCCCTGTTGGTGACCTCATCACCTCCCATGGGTTTAATTAGAAGATTCTCCTCCTCAGTACACTCCAGTAGTTCCTTATTGCCTTGAGAATAAAATATAAATTAATCAGTTTGTCATTTAAAGCTCCTCACAATTGGGACTCAATTTTTCAAGCCTCATGACTATTCTTCCTGCCCCTATGGTTCAGCCAAAATGTACCCCATCTCCTATATCTGTACCTTCAAGCTGGTCATCCTCCTTGCCTCCATTTCACAGAATCCCTCACCTCCTTTAAGCCACAATTCAAGTACCACTTTCCATGCAAAGCATTTCCTGATTTCCCCACAACTAACAGTATCCCACCCTATCTACTTTATATTTAACAACCTTGTATATTTACTTAAGGACTTACATGTCACCTCCTCTGATTGACTGTAAGCTCCCTGAGAGTAGAAATCATACCATTCTCTGTGTTTGTATTCCCAATACGAAATATGTGCTTAATTAATGTTATTGACTGATCTATAAAATTAGGGGGTTGAGTTCTATTCGACTTCTCAGTCTATGCTGCTATGAAACATCATGGGCTCCCCTCGAGAGCTGAGTCTTACCCTAGAACGGATATGGAACATGGTAAAATGTTCATAATAAGTCAAACCTATTCTATATCCTGCAGAAGGATAGAAACAGGTAAATAATTAAACAAGGCTTTTTCCAAATAAAACTGCTATGAGTGAGATACCAATACTGAATGTAACAGAACATTTTCTGTATAGTATTAACATTATTTCATGCTACCAAACAGTGTATGGCTATAAAATGAAGGTGGTCCTACTCTTTCTACCTTGAAAGGCACACAATTTGACCAGGGTAATCCATAAAGAAATACATTCGGTTTACTCTGGAATTACAAAAGAGATGCTTAAGCATATATATATGAGGGCCCAAAGCTCACTTGCTTCTCTCTGTTAGCCTTGTTCTCCACCTTTAACAAATCATATTTAAGTTCAAGCATTTCAGGACAGAAGTTTAATACGGAATCCCCTTTTCCTGTGTAGTACCTATATTAGGAAAGCTTAGCTCCCATTTTGACAATGCGGCTTCATCACATTAGATATCTTTATTGGAGATTCACTTGCTGCATGGTAGTTTATGCCAGTACTGGTTTTTCCTATGTTTTTCCTTGCTAGAAAAGAAAAAAAAAACTTGTTGAATCTAATAAAATTGCAACAGTAATTAACCTAAATCACATAGCAGAATGAGGAGGGAGCTGCTTGGCCACTGTGGCTAATTCAGATGCCCTACAAATACAATGAATGGACTTTCCAAACTGATAATGAATAAAACAAAACCTTTTTCTTAGCATAGCTGTAACTAAATATTTTTGGGACAATCCCCCTTCCAGGTCAACCTCCTTCACTGTAACACCTGGAGTACTCTATGCAATTATTCTGATCTAACTTTTGATAGCAGATCTGTAAACTCAGAACTAACTGGCTTGAGCTCATTCAAATGTGTTTTTAAATGAGTTCTGCCTGATATTGGAAACAGACCCGATGAAGAAGCAGATAGCTAAAATACAGGCTGAAAGCAGTTCTTGAATAACTATCATTCACTATATTAAACATGCACAGAAGTGCACACATTAAGTACTACAATGTAGGGCAAAAGGCCCATGTTCAGTACAAGATGGTTGAGGTGACGGCAGCCTCCCATAGTAGGGGATCAAATTTAGACAAAAAAACAGGGAGGACGAATGCACTTTCCTCCAACTTACAAATTTCATTTCCATATCTCAGCTTCGAAACTTAACATAGAGAAGGAGACGAAAATGCCCATGAAATAAATGCAGGCTAATCCAGGAGGAAAGGGAGTATATCCATTGATATGGCATAATCTCACTATAAAGGAAAAAATTGTTGGGGAAATCTCTACTCAAAAAGGAGGCTAGATGGTCCTGTAGCAAGAAACAGGGATAGCACAAGTAGTGCAGAGGTACTCAGGGACCCTTAAAAGGCCTAATGAGGATCTAAAAAAGATGCTTCATGGAAGGTCAATGGGAGGAAATGGACAAGAGTTGCCCAGGATAACAAGACATGGATGGGTTGAGATCAGCACAACCAGACTGAAGGTCAGTGTCAGTGAGATTAATGAATCATGTAATGATGATGAGGAGGAGGAGGATGATGAGGGTAATGATGAAGTTTCAGAAATACATGTACATCATCTAAAATGAGGGCCACCTGTTTATTTCCTCTGGAATTGCATAAATGTGCTTCCTGCTTTAACTACAAAACAGGCATCACATGGCTGACTGGAGACAGTTTGCCCACTCAGTTGCCATCCTTGGTTCTAAGTGTGGTCTGTGTGCTTGGACTCCCCAGTGACAGCTGCCATAAGCACACAGTGACAGACCCTGGGCCACCTGGCTTGAGCATACTGTATTTATTCACCACCTGTCCAAAGATAATATCAGAATAAAAAGACGAGGGACTGTTGGAAATGCCATCCAAAGCATCTTATTCCTTTCTGGGCATTAGAGAACATATGGGACATAGAAGGAGGAGAAATGTTGTGTTTCTCCCATTTAGGCTGGAGTCTCTAGGCACAAGCAGGAGAAGTTACAAATACTGACAAATTAAGAGAAACAAATAAGTGAGACATCTTAGCTGTCTCACTTTCAGTCCTTCGTTGTAGAAGTCTCTGGAATGATAATACTAGCAAGGCTTTCTATAATGGTTGAAGATTTACAAAGCACTTTCCTTACAAAACTCTGTAGGGTAATATAACAAGTGCTGGTTTTAGAGTCAGATGATCTGATATTAAATTCTGGACCTGCCATTTACTATCTGTGTGACCGTGGACAAGTCACCTCTCTGGGCCTCAGTTTCCACATTTGCAAAACGAGGACTTAATGGTCTCTGTGGTCCTTTCTAGATCTAAATTTAGGATCCTGTGATTAACATTTGGGCATTTTCATCCTTATTTTACACATGAGTAAACTGAGGTCCAGAGAGGTGTAGTGCTTTGTCCAAGGTCATACAGTTAGTGGCAATATCAGACTCTAATCTAAATCTCCTGAATCCTAATCAGGGTTTCTCACGCTAGGTCATTCTTCTCCATTGAAAGTGGAAGTCAAGTTGGAAATGCTGTGGAAAGAAAGGTTGGTGGAACTGTGAAATCACCCAGTCATTCTGGAAAACTGTTTGAAATGATCCCTCACTCACTCAACAAGCATTAAGTGCCTACACTATGTGTCAGGCACTGAGTTAGCGGCTGTGGTTTACAATACAAAGAATGAACTCATCTCTACTTTCAAGTAACTTATCCTAAGCAACTGATGGAATATGTTCATGCTCTTTGACTATGGGGCCCAATGACTAAGTGTATACCCCCCAGTAAAGTCAAAGAGAAGAAGAAAAGGTCATCCAAATATTCACAGAACAACCTTTTAGGGGAGCTAAAGACTGGCACAACATAGATACCCATCCATTGTGGAATGGCGAAACCAAATGTGGTATATGAATGTAATGAAATACTAATGTGTTTTAAGAAAAGGCAAAATGAAGGATTCATAAACCTGGAAAGACACATGAACTAATGGAGAGTGAAGAAGTATTTGGAAATAAAGTGATGAAAAAACAAAAGATATCAACGAAAATTAAAAAGGGAAACTGGAGCCCATTTACACAATTCTTTGCAATTTTAGTTGAATGCATGAACTAAACAGGGGTCTGGCAAGGTTAATGGGGCAACGTGATGTAAGATGGATGTGAAGATTGAGGGAAGGACAGAGTGGAGATAGATGCAATCAGTCTGAAGGCTATTGTAATAGCCCATGCGTAAGGTAATAAGGGTTTGTAAAATAACTAAGAATGAAGGCCTTCTATAACTTATATAATGATAGCAAAACAGCTTCTCAATTTAGTCACTGAAATGAAAAGCCAAACTGTTCATCCACTACAGTGTAATAAACACATCATAACTGATTGCCATCATTTCTCCATTTTCAACTGGTTGTTGTGTAGATCCAAATAAGCTTCAGCAGAACTTCCCAAGAAACAAAATGTGTTGCAATAATTCTCTGGAAATTATTTTAATACCAATATTCTCATGATACAATACATGGCTACAAAATACGGACCTCAGAAGAATCAAAATCATAGGTACACAGAGAGGTAAGGAGTTAGGGAAAGGTGTTGGGAGCAAGTTGTGGAAGGGAAGTGAACAAACATTTTTTTTCCATTTCTTTTTTTTTAATTTATTTATTTTTAGTTTTCAACATTCACTTCCACAAGATTTTGAGTTCCAAATTTTCTCCCCATCTCATCCCTCCCCCCACCCCAAGATGGCATGCATTCTGTATACCTCTTCCCCTAATCTGCCCTCCCTCCTATCTCTCCCCACCTTCTCTTATCCCCTTCCCCTTCTATTTTCCTGTAGGGCAGGATAGATTTCTATACCCCATTTCCTGTATGAACAAACATTTATTAAGTGCCTACTATGTTCCAGTCACCGTAAATTACCTCATTTGACAATATCCAGTCTATTACCAGGGAGCCCTCCATGTAAAAAGTGGCACAAATGATGGTATCCAACCTATGTAGGTCTGAAAAAGGAGCTGGCTTGGTCACGTAAAAACACACAGGAAGCCTGAGGGATTCCCTGCTAGCCAAAAAGCAGTCCATCAAATCCTATACGTTTTTATTAGCACATGCAAGCCTCTCTGTTAGGTGCTGGGGATTTTCAGACAAAGAGAACAAGATTCCCTGCCTTCATGGAGTTTATTCTTGAGAAGCTCTCAAGAAAGACTACTAGCACACTGGCTGAGATGCTCTATGGAAGGACCTGAATTAAAGTCTCAGAGGCTTAGAAGATAAGTTGGTTATGTAGCATATCAGTAGATGGCACACTCACATCATCAATGAGATACAGAGCCATCAAAGACCAATGGGTTTTCCATCATCAGTATGCTGAGCCTTACCCTGATCAGCAGCTAAGTATCTTTCAAAAGAGTATTTGGGGGCAGCTAGGTGGCACAATGGATAGAGCACCGGCCCTAGATTCAGGATGACCTGAATTCAAATCTGGACTCAGACACTTGACACTTAACTAGCTGTGACCCTGGGCAAGTCACTTAACCCCAAAATAACAAATATGATAATATATTATTATATATTACAATATAAATCACAAAATAATCACAAAAAAGTAATATTTGGGGGCAGCTAGGTGGCAGAGCGGATAGAGTACCAGCCTTGGATTCAGGGCTGGCCTCAGACACATAACGCTTAGTAGCTGCATGACTCTGGGCAAGTCACTTAACCCCAATTATCTCCAAAAAAAAAAAGGTTTGGCATCTTCTATCACAGTAGCATGATGCAGGGGCAAGAGCTGGATATAAAAATCTGAGGACAAGGCTCTGAATATCAACAATCCCCTTTACTAGTCAGTCAAGAAACATTTATTAAGTGCCTACTATGTGCTAGGTACTATGCTAAGCACCAGTGATATAAATACAAGTAAAAAAAAAAAGATAGTTCCTGCCCTCCAGGAGCTTACTATCTAACGAATTACTTACTTATCTTACTTCCTACCTACATGACCCTGGGTAAGTCTAGTAACCTCTCAGTTTCTTTATCTAGAAAATGAAGAGATTGGGCTAGAAGACCTCAAGGGTTCCTTCCAGCAAGGGAATCCAATTATGCAGTGCTTAGCACACTGGACTGCTGACTTCACTATGATTACTTCCAGTTTTAAATCTATGGCCCTATGAACCTCCTTCCCATTACCAACTTTTAGAGAGGTCAGTTTCAATATGGCAGCAAATTCATCAGGTAGGGAGGTGTGCCATCTGTGGTCTTCTCTGAAAGAGTATGGCCATGGTTTAAAATGCCCATTTGTACACATCTCAACAGAGAGAAGTCTTCATGAATCCAACTCAAATTTGCATGTAATTGCACATGTCTTAAATGCTCACACTGGCTTTCTTTAGAACTTGGAAGCTGGGTCTGCTATAAAATGAGATAAAGGCATCCACATTCAAAGTTTTATTTTTCACTTATATATCCCTGTCTATTCCTGCTCTGGCATTAAGGTTTTCCAACATGGACATGAGGGTACAGCTCCCAACTCCAGATATTCAAACAAATGGAAAAAAATGTGACTAGAGAAAAAATTGGGTCTGTGTCCACATCAGCTCCCTTGTGCCCAACGCCCCACCCCCATTACTCCCAGTTGTAGTGTTGCCAAATTAATTGTAGGGCGGCCAGAGCTTCAATGTGCAAAATCTGGCTGAAATATCAAAGCAAACGTGACAGCGGGTATAAGGGGCTGCTCATAAGTAATGAAGCAAACCTGGGTTCCAATTGAGCAAGCATTTTATAGTTAAGGAACGTTGGAATCTGCTCCACTGTTCTTTGGCAGCCATTTGTGTGGTTTACCTGGATAGGAATCTGGGGCAAAAGCTAGTCATTCCACTGAAGTGTAAAATTAACCTGGAGTTGGAAACAGCCTCAAAGGTCAGCCAGTCCAATGTGCTGCAAATGATAGCCTAAGCATAAAACACTTCCAGTGATGGTTAACTCACTACTTTATTAAACTTGTTTTATTCTGGAACAGACAAAAGCTTGTTTATATTGAGTCAGCATTAGCCAGCTTGAAATTTCTACCCGGCTAGCCTTAGTTTGGCCCCCAAGAGTCAAACCAAGGAAGTCTGATGCCTGTACCCTAGGACAGACCTTCAAATATTTGAATATGGGAGCAGTGTGGTATAGTGGAAAGGATTCTGGGTTTGTAGTCAGAACACCTGGGTTAAAATCACAACTTTCTTTCTTGGTAAATAAGTGGCCATGGGCAAAATCATCTCCCTGGACCTCAGTTTCTTCATCTGTAAAATGGCCTTTGAGATCCCTTTCAGCTCTAATCTATGACCTCATGTCACTCCAAAGTCTTTGCTTCTACAGGATAAACTTCCTCTTGAGAATCATCACCGACCTGATCCCCTCTGAAGGAGCTTGTCTGGCAATCTCCTATTCTAGATATAGAACAGGAAGATGTAGGCTCAAATCTTGCGCTGGACATTCAATAGTCATGTGACCCTGGGCAGGTCAATGAGGCTGTCTGAATATCAGTAAAATGTGCAAGTTGAACTCTGACCTCTACAATCTTTTCTAGCTCTCAGTCGGATCCTATTATCCCTCATAAAATGTGAACCTATGAACTTGCCATCTTAATAGTGATGCTGGGGATCCTTTGCTTTAGGGTCTCTCTAGGACAGCCAATTTAAAAAGTGAAATCACAAATACAGGTCTTATTTGTACAGCAAATGATGGAAAGTAAAACTTATGGATAATCCAAGAATAAAGTAAGGGACCTGGAGCATTGTGTCTGGGGATAATGCCATGGGGAACTCTGTGCTTGAGACAGTGTGCATCAAGATACGTTTGAATGTTGTAATTTGTGCATTCAGGTTATTTACTATTCTCTGTTGGGAGTGGGTAACCTAAAGTCCTGAAACCTTTGCCTTGGGAGTCTGGAGACAGTTTTTATTTCTTCTATCTTTTTCCGGGGGGAAGGGAGAGGGGATGGCAGCAAGTAGGTAGCAATAGTAGATAGAGTGCCAGGCCTGAAGTCACGAAGACTCATCTTCCTGAGTTCAAATCCAGCCTCAGACACTTATTGGCTGTGTGGCCCTGGGCAAGTCACTTAACCCTGTTTTCCTCAGTTTCCTCATTTGTGAAAATGGCTGGAGAAGGAAATAGTAAGCCACTCCATTGTCTCTTCCAAGAAAATCCCAAATAAGGTCATAAAAAGTTGAATGTGACTGAAATGACTGAACAACAAAAGTCTCTTTCCAGAACCAGAAGGTGCTTCTAAGACTGATACCTTAATGTTCAGGAATAGAATGCTGTAGCACTACCATCTGCTTGGAATGAGTCAGATGTTGAGAAGGATGTTTACCATCACCCTATATGACTGCCCTTGGTCTAACTACCAATATCCGAGCAACCAACAGGAATGTTTTACCAGCTGGCCCTTCCCAAGGGGTCCAGGAGAGGGCATGGAGCTAGAAGCTGAGGTGGTTGGGTGTTCTCCTTGCACTTTTATTCATGAGTCACTTAGCCTGTTTGTGTCTTTGTAACAACAATAAAAATGATCACCCATTAGGATCAGGGCTCCTCAGAGATCCCATTCAGGTCTGGAAAATTACAATGGTGATTATCATTCGGAGACTTTCACGGTTTATCTTAACAAGTGAAAATAACAACAGCACATTTTAAAAGTCATTTAAAGGAATTTTCAAAAGTGAAATCATCACATATTTGGCAGCCACTCAGTGAGCTAACACTTTGCTTCCCCTCATCATTCCACTTAAATTTTTAAAAAACCACATAAACAATATTCTTCATATACTTACAATCTAAAAGAAATGTGAACTATGTTTTTTAAAAAAGTCATCTTTAGTGGAGCCAAGTTGGAAGAGTGAAAGTAGTGACTTGCATGAGCTCTCCCCAAAACCCCTCCAAATACTGTAAAAAAATGGCTTTAAAAAAGTCATCTTCATTCCTTAGTATTAAAATGCAAAAAAAAAAATTGCTTATAAAGTATGATGATTATAACGCAATAAAACCAGAACTGGGAACTGCTAGGTGGTGTGGTGGATAGAATGTCAGGCCTGGAGTCAGAAAGGCCAGAATTCAAATCCAGCCTTAGATACTTACTAGCTGTGTGACACTGGGCAAGTCACTTATTTTCTGTCAATCTTAGTTTTCTCATCTGTAAAATGCAGTTTATAACAGTACCTACCTCCTAGGGTTGTTGTAAAGATCTAATGAGAAAAATAATTATAAAGCACTTTGTATGGTGCCTGGCACATAGTAAGCACTATATAATGTTATCTGCTATTATTATTATTATCACCTCAAGTTTGCATAACAATCTTCTGGTTAATTTCTAGTTGACTCAGGGTTAATGTAAAAAAATCCTTCTTGACTTTAAACCTGTATATATATATATATTTTGGTTAGGCAATGGGGTTCAGTGACTTGCCCAGGGTCACAAAGTTAGTAAGTGTTATGTGTCTGAGGCCGGATTTGAACTCAGGTGCTCCTGAATCCAGGGCTGGTGCTCTATCCACTGTGCCACCTAGCTGCCCCTAAACCTAAATTTTTAAAAGTTTCCAAAGTGGATTAGTTTACATGATAATTTTAATATAGTACGTGTACAGGATGTACAAAGTATTTTATAAACCTTTGAGTGCTTTATAAATGTTAGTTATTATTATTATTGCTGTTGTTGTTATCATCTGCCTCTAGCCTTCATGCCTTTTCATTGGTTGACCTCATTCCTTTATAACTAATTAGTTCTCTGAGATGCAACTCAAGTACCATCTTCTGGTACTTGAGAAACCTTCTGGATTCTCCTAGTTGTTACTGCTCCCTCTACGCAAAAATATTTTGTACCTACCTTGTATTAACACATTGTTTCCCATAAACTTTATGCGCCTTGATGGAAGGCAATGTTTTCTCTTGTCATTGTATCCTCTGTGCTTAGCAGTGTTTGGCATGAGTAGATACTTATTAATGATGGTGAGTGAACAGAATTTTAAGGACAGAGTATATTACAGGACCATTGTTTAGATAAAGGAAGAAACTGATCTAAATCTTCCATAAAGATTGATTTTCTAGCTAAATTATTAACAATGATTTTTTTTTCCCTTTTCACTTGCCTCTTTCTCCTAAATGTAAGGTTCTCCTCCTTTCTCCCCACTCCACTTTCTGATCCTGATTCCATGAACTGTGTGATATGATTGGTTGGGTTGCAATTAATTGAGATTTTACCTTACTAGGTAAATAAATGTCAGATTACCTGAAAGACTTGCTTTCATTTGCTGATAGACAGCTACAGCCCTAGCCTAACTCCAGGTATTGTTATGGGGCATGACTTTTGATCCACAGAGGTCTACTTAGACAGTCTCTGGCAGACCATATTACCTTTAATATGAAACATACCCTCCTATAAATTCTGAATGAGAAGCCTGGATATTATATATGAGACATAGAAGGCACTGTGAAGTCGCTGTTACCCAATTCTATTTCCCATAGTTTTCACTGGCTATCTCTTCCATGGACCTAAGTTAGACAAACGCTCCTGAGCACGCTCTTTATTTAACGAAACTTTACCATTAACTACAAGTAGAGACAATAAATAGCTTACATAGATTCTGACAGTCAGTTGCTAATGAATGTTTCGGATGATATAGTCTTGAGCTAGCTTGGCCCCATAATTTCAATTTTAAGATGGTTAGCTTTCTCTTTTTTGTTTTTAAGATGGGCTGCTAAAACTGATGCATCAAAATAAATAAACAAACCTTCAGTGTTGCAAATCAGAACCAAGCCGATACTCTCTGGAAGTGTAATTTGTAAAAAGCATAAAATGCTTGTGGTGTTAAAGGCTGCTATAGCTGGGGAATATCTAACTAATTTGTTCCCTTATTTTGATAATTATAATCAGCATTCAGCCTAGCCATCAATCTTCCCTAAATCACACAGGGTGGGAGATAATATAACTGCTATGAGTGATGACTGTAATGTTTATATATTAGACATTTAAATACTGCTTACAGAGATACCCTAAAGAAAGTCCTATGAAGCATATTCTATGGGTTTAAAATTTTTACCATATGGATACAAATGAAATTTCTGATTTTTTTTTTAAGATATGGCATTTGTAGCCACTAAGAAACAATTGGTTGAATTTAGGATGAGGCTAAGAACTGATACTAACAGTATCTCATACTAACTTATCAACAATAACGTTTAACAAGGAGGACACCCTCTATGTTCCCAAATCAATTCAATCATGGTTTTATGGAATAAATGGCAAACAAAAAAGAAATCAGAATGAGATCGGATAAATTGCTGTCATGAAAACTTTATGCAAGTTATTATTCTATCAAAGCATATGTAGGGATTTGGCGTAATACCACTGACACAACCAAAGGTATAGAAAAAAACGTGTTTCTAGACATAGTTGATGTTTATCTTGACTAAACTTATTTGTTAAAAATGAAGGCTTGTATTTGGAGAAGAGGGTTTGAGCTCATGGGTAGTGATAGAGATGCAAAATAAAACAAAAATAAAAACAATAAAAATAATTGAGAAGGGGAAAGAATTTAATAGGGAAATTTTGTTACTAGTCAATAGGCACTTAATATTCATTTACTATGTTTTCATTCTTCAGTTGTTTCAGTCTTGTCAGATGCTTTGTGACCCTGTGTGAGGTTTCCCTGGCAAAGATACTGGAGGGTTTGGCATTTCCTTCTCTGGTGCACTGACTATGCGCCAGGCACTATTTAAAGCCCTAGCTAAATGATCCAAAGAAAGGCAAAAGATAGCGTCTGCCCTCAAGTCTAATGAGGGAGGCAACATGCAAATAACTGTGTATAGATAAGACATATATAGGATAAATGGGAGATCATCTCAGAAGGGAAGGCCCCAGTGTTAAGGGGAATTGGGAAAGACTTCTTAAAGAAGTGGGATTTTAGCTGAGACTTGAAGGAAGCCAGAGAAGGCTGGAGGAGGAGATAAGAAGGGAGACGATCCAGTCACAGAGGGACAGCCAGTGAAAATACCCAATTCAGGGATGAAGTGTATGCGAGAAAATGAAAGAAGGCCAATGTCACTGGATTGTAGAGTACATAGAGGTACTAGAGGTATAGAGATACCCAGAGCTGTAAGGTATAAAATGATTGGAAAGGCAGGAGGGGACTAGCTTATTAGGGAGCAGCCAGGCTGGGCCTGGGATCAGGAAGACTCATCTTCCTGAGTTCAAATCTGGCCTCAGATACTTACCAGCTGTGTGATCCTGGGCCAGACACTTAACCCAATTTACCTCAGTTTCCTAATCTGTAAAACAAGCCAACGAAGGAAATGGCAAACCACTCTAATATCTTTGCCAAGAAAACCCCAAATGGGGTCACAAAGAGTTGGATGTGACTGAATAACAACCTCTGCCTCTCCTCCAGTAGAATGTGAGTAAGCTCCTTAAGGGCAGGGACTCCCTCATTTTTAGGTCTGTATTTCCAGAATTTAGCACAATGCCTAGCCCACAGTCAGTGCTTGAATGCTTTTGAGATGACTGAGGAAGGGGGGAGAGAAAATGAAAAAAAAAATGTGAAATATCTCATTTTCGTACGAAGTTCAATCAACACAGGCACACCTGAGGAATCGTGTAGAGAGAAATTGAAGCCTGATTTATATTCAGAGAAGACTACTGTGACAGCCTCATCCACTGTCTTGTTTTACTCTGCCCAGAAACAAACAAGTGGCCTGACATTGAGCTCTGGAACTCCCTGTTGGCTAACGTCTGGACAGGAAGGGTCTTTTTGCTAAGAGCCACCTTCTCATAGACTTGATTAAACTGACCTCTAACTTGGTCTTGGATTCAAGTATTTCCAAATCAGGCTCTGAAAATGGATCTCTATCCTTATGATTCTAGAACAATAAAACATACACAATGATTACAATAATGTAAATGAGAGGAGTAAGATGAAGCAGAATGCTGGACCAATCTGGGTCCCGGAGAAGGAGATGAGGAAATACACTTCCTTCCTTCCACTGGAGAAGTGGAGGACTGTGGATATGGACTATTGTATAAGTTGCCTGATGTAGCGGTTGTGTACTTTGCTTAACTGTTAGAAGGGAAGGTTCATAGGAAAGTGGTAAGGATATATCTGGAGATGATGGTCCTTATGATACAAAAATGGCGGCTCACATTTCCAATTCCATTTCAAACTACATCATACCAAAGGCTGACAAATTCATGGATCATAAGATATAAAATAAGTAGATTATAACACAGATAAGTTAACTGACTCATTCTTGATGAATAAGCAAAAGCAATCAATAAAACTTAAAAATAAAATGAAATAAAGCTTTGACAGTAATCTGACATAATAAAAAGCATGCTACTTTGCAGAAGACCGAGACGACTTAGCTTATTTTTTTTTAACTAAACTTTTACAAATGCTATGCAACTTTTAATCATTTATAAAGCAAGAGAGGAAAGGATTGCTATTGCTTTTGCACTGTGGAAGCTAAGTACTCGGCTGGCAGAATCTCATTCTCCCCTGCACAGTCAGCCTGTGGATAGAAAAATTCCATCACTGTGGGTTGCAGTTGTTCCAATCTAGAGACTGGGAATACTGATAAACGCCTGTTGGCAGCCCAGAGACAGACTTGGGAAGGAAGATGTGCTGCTTTCCAAAGATGATCTGCAGAAGCAGCAGCCTCAGCAGTCTTGTTGGGCGACTTTCTGGGAGGATCTTCCACCTTATCCACGTTTTTATATGCCAGAGATTCAAATATCCATCGCCATCGACGTGCCAAAGCTAGTTTTCAGTACAGAGGATAGATTGCCTCAAAGGTGAAGTCAGGTTGGGGAAAGGCTGGCTTCATGCTCACTGTTCTTTGGCTGGTACAGCTCAAACCCATGTACTCTGCCCAGTCTGTGCCAGGAAAGCCAGGAACTAAAGCAAAGCATCAGCCTCTATGGCAACGGCTCGAAAATCAGAATGCCCCTGAAGTTGGGGCTACTTGAGAGAGAAAGTCAATTAAAACACGTCCTTTGGATGAATTCATCTGAAAAGCACAAAGCCTTTGCAAACTTACCCCTCATTTAAATTTCAAAGACAGTGAGTGACGCACTAGAGGGGAGACTGGCGTAAAAATAAGATTCCCTTTGAGTGACTTGCCCTAAAAGCTTCTGGGTGTGCCTGTGGAGCCGGGTCATTTATGTTTTGCTTCCCAGTACCTCCCAGCCTTCAAATGGCTCAATTATTAGATCCCACATGACTATTAGGGCATACTTAAGGGGCAGTCGGTAGGCAATAGATAAAGTGCTGGACTTGGAGTCAGGAAGACCTGAGTTCAAATCCAATTTCAGACGCTTATTGGACGTGTGACCCTGGGCAAGCCGCAACCTTTGTCTGCTTCAGTTTCCTCATCTGTAAAAAGGGGATAAAAAGCACACCTATCTCCCAGGGTTTGTGTGAGGATAAATGAAATGCTTATAAAGTCCTTTGCCAACCTTGAAGTGATGCATGACGATGTTCTTCTAATCCATTTCAACCTTGCCCAATCCTCTGAGCAGTGTTAGGCTACAGTGGAATTGCTGAATGGAAGCGTTTCTGGTGGCGTGACCAAAGACTGAAAACCTGAACAATGTTTGTTCGATTTGATGTAGTGAGTGTTTATCAAGCCTCTACTATGACCTGGTTAAGGTAGCTTGGCATAGGGGCTAGCGCTGGCCTCAGAGCCAGGAAGACCTGGGTGCATTTCACTCCCACACCTGCCACCCTGGTTGAGACCCTCATCACCTTACTCCTGACTTACTGCATGGATCTTCTGCTTGGTCTCTGCCTCAAGTCTCTCCCCACTCCAATCCATCCTCCACTCAGCTGACAAGGCAATTTTTCTAAAATGTAACTGCTCCAGTGGGTCCCCATGGCCTTTGAGTCAAATATAAAGTCCTCTGTTTGGCATTTTCAAAGCTCACCATACCCTGCTTCCTCCCCACCTTTCCAGTCTTACCTCTTGCTCCAACTTCTTCACCAACTATGATTCAGCTTCAATGGCTTCCTTGCAGTCCATAGACAATAACACTCTTTGATCTCTCATCTTCATGCCTTTCTTTGCACTGACTGTTTCTCATGTCTGGAATTTTCAGCCCCCTCATCACTGCCTCTTTTTTTCCTTTTAACACTCAGCTAACATACTGTTTCTGCAGGAGGACTCCCTCAGTGGTTCCCCCCTGGCCCCAGATGCTAATGCCTCCCCTTTTCAGATTATGTTTATCTACCCTGTATATAATCTTGTAAACACTGAAGTATTTACACTGGCATGGGAGCTCCTCGAGGACAGGCACTAGTTTTTTTTGCTTTTCTTTACATCCCCAGTGCTTAACACAGTGTCTGGCACATGAAGGTGACAGTAATGCCTGCTGACTGACTTGATTGGCCAAGTACAGCCTCTGATGCATCCTGGTTGTGTGGCCCTGAGAAATCCCTTAGCCTCTCAGTACCTCAGAGAATACACTCACCTACATTAGTAGAGAAAGTTCCCTTGACCAATGAAAGCCTAGCCCCAGCCCTCTCTGTGCCCTGCGATGTCCTAGGCAAGTAGTAGAGGTAGCATAGCATGGTAAATGGGGAGCCAGACATGGAATCAGAAAGAACTGGGATCCCACCTCTTGACACATACAACCTTCCAGTGCCCTAGATAACTGTCAAAACTATAGGCTACATAAGAGCTAGTTGCTCATTCGCACTGGGGGAGACAGTTCCATAGTGATGAAACCATACATCCAGTCCAAAATCAGGCCTAAAGCAATGTTCTAGGTGCCAGTGAAAATGGCAAGGAAAGAGACCCTGCCCTCGCGAAATTTATAGTCTATGGGAGACACAACATGTCTACAAATAAGTAAGCATAATGTAATTGGGTATAAAGGTGTCATGAGATCAAGAAAGGGCTCCTTTCTTCTCAGAATTCCAGCTACAGAACAACAAAATAACTGGCTGAGGGAGTGGGTTGACTACTTTTTGAGGAAAGATGTGATTTCAGGGTGCTTTCAATCAGAAATCAGCAAATGAGTTCCCTCATTCTGCCCATATCCTGCTTATGCATATGATACTGGAGACCTTGCTGGGAAGGGTTAGGAGGAATGTTGTGATGTAAAGAGAAGGAAGGGGAAAGAACAAATGAGTAGCGATCCGAGAATTAGGAAAAGGAAAAGGAGGGAAGAGGAGAGAGAAAGAAGAAGGAAAGTTGGGAGGCAGTGTTCTATCTGGCCCAAAATAGGAGAGAAAAATCTGAGCCTGAAGTCTAATGAAGGCATATGTCTCCCTGAAAAACTGCCTACTGCCCCCAATGCCTAGAATAATGAGATGACCTCTGTGCCCCACCCTCAAAATTAACAATCTACATTATTTTTGCCTGAGGCTCATATCATTATTGACTGCATTGTTAGCTTCTCACCATCTCAGGGATCACTCTAATACGGATAATTTACATTTCTACATAGTGTGGATTCAACAAGCATTTATTAAGCACCTACTATGCACTACAAACTATATTTGGTGCTAGGCACACAAAAAAACAAACCCAGCAAGCAAGCCTCTGCCTTCAGGGAATTTACATCCTACTGAGGAGAAGTGACATGCACACAAGTAAGTATGTATATCTATCTATGTATCTATTGCTATATAGATAGAGTAGATAGATGGAGATATACAGA
The DNA here is from genome assembly GCF_900497805.2 of Vombatus ursinus. Classification (NCBI taxonomy): domain Eukaryota; kingdom Metazoa; phylum Chordata; class Mammalia; order Diprotodontia; family Vombatidae; genus Vombatus; species Vombatus ursinus. Next base: position 7,673,868 of record NW_020954551.1, on the reverse strand, counting down.
TAAAGATCTATGTGATATAAAATATAAAATATACAATATACACAAAATTATAGAGAGCACAAAAGATTTTCAAGATGGGGGGTACCTGGGAGACCAAGAAGGGTCTGTGATAGAAATGGCCCTTGAGCTGAACCTTAAGGGAGGAGGGATTGCAAGGGGTGGAGGGAATGCAGAAGAACATTCTAGATAAGGGGGAAGGGCTAAGACAAAGCATTAGAGGCAAGAGATGGAACTTTGCGTAAGGAAAACATCACAAGGGCCAGTCTGGTGGGGACATATGTTTGGAAAGCACTTTCCTCATTACCTTCTGGGATGAAGGCAGTGAAAGCCTGATCGCCCCCATTTCACAGATGAGGACCCTACTGCTCAGGGGTGTTCAGTGACTTGCCAGTCCTCTTAAAGGCAGCAGGTTTTGAAAATGGCGGGAGAACCTAGATTCGGTTTTCTTTTCATCATGACAGGTTGTTTTAGACAGCCGAGATCCTGCCCATCTGAAGACTGTCTACGTTGCGATTCTTTCCTTGGGTGCACTGAAAGGTCTCGCCAGTCAGGGTTTAAGGAGCTGCGTGGGACCCGACCTGCCTAGTCTACAAACTTCTTGCCTGTCCCCACTACCAAACGACTCCACAGTCTCTTTCTGCCTCTTCCTCTCTCCCCACACAGCATGGGCCTGCCATACTTTGCCCTCAGCTAGCATCTCCAATTAAGCAACTATTTATTTTGCCACTTGAGGCATGATGACTAATTACTTTGGTTTCCCTTTAAGGCCGGAAGAGAGACGTGCAGCTGCTGCTTGAGGAAATTTGAATTGGGTTTCCTCCTCCTGAATTACTGAGTTAGGGCACTGTTAACGAGCACTTGGAGGCATCCGCGTCGTATCTTTGTGCAGCTGAAATCAGAGCCCTGAAGCACCCTCACCCTAATGAAGACAAGCTTAGGGGACAAATAGATCTCAAACATGGAAGCAACATGTTTATCCAAATGTGGACCCCCTGGGGCTGGGGGAAGAATAAATGTACCTTTGGTGGAGCATTTTTTATCTCAATATCGTACACAGGAACTCTCCACTCATGCGGCAGGTGGTTGAAGGGATGTCTTGGTTTCAACAGGGCATGTCATACAGTCATAGAGATCGAGCTAAAAGGGGGCCATCTTTTTGAGCTCCGTTGTTTTGTCATCATCAATAAACATTTATTAAATTGTGCTAAGAGACGAAGCTACAAAAAAGGCAAAAAACATGGCCCTTGTCCTCAAGGGGCTTACATTCTAAAGGAGGTGACAACATATAAAAGAGAGGCAGTATAAACCCGAGGCAGTCTCAGAGTGAGGGCACTAAGCAGAGGAGACGGGGAAGGGGACTGAATACCAGGAATGGTTTTTGCAGAAGGTGGGATTTAAGATGGAGAAGCCAGGAATACGAGTTGAGGAGACAGAACATTCCAGGCCTGGGGGACAAACAGTGAATACATAAGCACCAAGTTGGGAAATGGAATCTGGTATGAGAAACAGCAAAATGGCCAGTGTCACTAGATCACAGAGGACACAGAAGGGGAGAAAGTATAAGCAGACTGGAAAGGTAGGAAGGGAGCAGGTTGTGGACAGCACAAAGAGAGGACCATATATTTGATCCTGGGGAAAACAGGGAGTCAACGAGGTTTATTGAATTGGGGGTTGATATTGTCAGACCTGCACTTGAGGAAGATCACTTAGGCAGCTCACAGATGAGCTGAAGTGACTCACCTTGGGTCACATATAACATCAGAGATTTAGAGCAGGCAGAGACTTCCAAGGCCAGCTAATCCAACTCCCTCCTTTTACAGCTGGGGAAACTGAGGCTGACAAAAGTCTCACACACACACCAAGCACAGAGACTGCTGTTTCTACTGTATCTCTGCCTCCTCTTTGGCGAAGGTGAAGCCAGCCTGTTGGAACCCAGCTGGGGCCTTGGAGGGTGAAGGTGGTAAATGAATAATGATAACAATTCACCTTCCCTCAATGCTTGATGGTTTTGCAAAATGCTTTCCAGACATTAACCCACTGGATCACTTTCTACCTGTAAGATAGAGAATGTGAAGAGATTTGGGGCCCCAGGTGGAATGCCTCAAAAAGAGAGCATTACAGGTCCCAGGAGCACTGATACGACCTCATGCACCCCTTTCCTTTCACAGAAACGTTTAAGGATCACCTCTGAGGGAACAGCGTGCAGTCTGAAGCATCTGGCTCTAAAACCCTATAATCAGTTCAGGGGGAAAAAAAAAAGAAAACTGGAGCCTGCCAACCACCTTTAGAGGGTGGCTAAAATTAGAACGCTTTTCCTGAAACCTCATTATAATGTTGCTCAAGGGGCCAAGCCAGTTTGAATGTTCTATTCTTGAAAACACTGGATGGGAAAAAATACAGTCACTTCTCACTAATTCGGGCCATGTTGGGTGGGAAGGCACGATGTGAATTAGCAGAAGGTCTGAGTCATGTAAAAGGGAACAAAGGCTTTCAGAACTGGGACTTTAGAAAGACCTCTGAGGTCATCTAGTCCAATGCCCTCTTTATTAAAGATGAGGAAACTGAGGCCCAGAGAGGTATAAGTCCATATTGGTAGTAATCAATCAAACTCTAGGCATTCACTCAGCACGTGCTGAGTGTCAGGGAATGGGGACACATAGACAAAGAAAGACTTCCTGTCCTCAAGGAGCTTATACTCTGTTTTCTGGATTAAAAGCCAGCGTGTGAGACCTGCTTATGAAGAAAGGCATTTTTATTACTCTCTAGGACATGCAGTAAAATGTACTAATAACTTAAAAAATATTTTCATGTGAAGGCTCCAATGATAAGGCTTGTGAGCAATGAGCAAACTGTCGATATAAAATGGGTATTATAAAACAACATTTTTTTCCCCTTTCAAAAGGTTAAACATTATCCTTTCCCATCCTGTAATATTGTTCATAGTATTAATTGACTAATTTGGTCTCAAATCATAGTGCAAAGAGAAATGATGTGGTCGTAAAGTGGAATCAGATGTGGCATTAGCGGATCAGGGTTCAATCCCTGTCACTTTTTGTCTGTGGGATCCCATGAAGGCAAGCTTTCCATGTTTTTCATCCGTAAAATGAAGGGGGAGACCAGGTGACCTTTCTTGTCCCTTCCAGATCTAAATCTATGATGCCCAGAGGAACAACACGTTTAAGTAAGTAGAATCCAAATTAATAAAACCTTAGAATATCACTTTCAAGGCATCTGCCCAGGGGTTGGCAATCTACAAGAAGGAATGAAAAGTACTGAAAAAATCATTACTGAGAGTAAACACAGGGCTGGGGAGAGCAGAGATGATACAAAAGACAGTCTGAGAGCAAGGGTCCATGTTAGATATAGCTTCAAGGCACAGAAAGAGGGGAATGAAAATGCCAATAGTGGTCTTGATAGGATGAATTAGTAAAGAGATAAAGAAAGTTATAGGTAATGGTGCATTTTACTGTGCCCATCTTGGAACATGATAACCCATCAGTATGATACGAGAGCAGGAGTAAAGCTGTCCTGGTAGAGCAGATCTCGATGTGTGTTCTGCACAGGTAGAATGTAAGATTCTTGAAAACGGGTGCTATTTCTTGTGTTTATTTTTTGGCTTCCCTAGCACCCAGTATGGGACCCAGTATAGAGCTGATGCTTAATAAATTCTGTTTTTGAATTATACTGGTATTAGCATCGCTAATAATGATAACAACTGATACTTATATACAAAACATTTAACAAAATAGTTTTCTTCCCACTTCCTTGAGGTAGGAACTATTATTATTTTTGTTTTATAGATGAGGAAAATGAGGCATAGAGAGAAGAAGCACTTTTCATGGGGTCATTCGGCTAGTATGAGGCAGAGAACCCAGACTGCCTCACTCCAAGTCCATTGTTCTTGGATTCTGTCTAAATAAGCATACATGGAATTCTAAATAACTGCAGTTCTGAGCAATCAGAATTTTATTAGGTTTAATTAACATTTTTTCGGTAACATATATTAATTAATCAGTGACCAAATAATTGTTCAGTCCTCTATGTCATCTTGGCAATCTATTTATAATAACACTATTTATTCATATCAGTTTTTCTTCTGGAGTTTGAGGTTCTGGGGTCAAATCCTGACTGTCTGTGACCCTAGGCAAATCACTTAGTCTCTTTGGGTCTCAGTTTCCTCATTTGTAAAATGAACGTGTTAAATCAGATGGCTTCTAAGTTCCTTTTCAGCTCTGAGTCTCTGATTCTGTGAATCAACGCTCAAAGGTCCAGGGTATCAGAGAATAAACTGAATTTATAAAATGGTCCCTGGGAGCAGAAGCTAAGAAATTCAGGTAGGCAAAATCTGACAGGAATTGACTGAGTCACTCTGCATCGTGGCCAGGTAACAATGGAAATGTTCAATCATGACCCACAATTTTGGCATTATGATTACTCATTATAATGATACCTGAGCCAGAACAATCCTACCAAAAGTAAAAAGGAGAACTACAGCAACTATTTTTTTGCTGGTATTGACAGAGAACTTTGGAGTTGCACGCACAGATTATCTCATTTGAATTTCACAGCAATCCCATGAGGTCAGTACTACTGGCAATGGCAGACGCCTCATTTTACAGACCAGGAAACTGAAACTTTGGAAACTGAGATGACTGGCTGGTGATATAGCCAGTATGCATCAAAGGTGAGATTTGAACCCAAATCTCTGCTCACTCTGAGACCAGTATTTTATCAACTGCCTCTCAAAAAACGAATATACACACCAAATTACGTGGCATCCATTAAATTTTTTAAAACAAATGTTCATACCTATATACATATATATGTATATTTTCTTATATTATATATATAAATTTTAATTATATGTAATATTATGGAAATGAAACATTTTATTTACCTGTATTTATGTGTGTATATATAGGTGTATATATACATGTGTACATGAGCTCCACTAATGCCACACACACGTGGTTCTTCCCTGTCTAGACTATAAGTTTTTTGAGGACGTTTTTGCCTTTGTATTCCAGTACCTGGCACAGTGCCTGGCATACAGTAAGTATTTAATAAATGCTTATTGATGGACTGATTGATCATAGAATTTCAGAGCTAGAAGGGACTTTAGAGAAAATCTGGCCCAACTCGCAACTGAAAAAGAATCCTTTTTATATGACACCTGGGAAGTGACCACCAAATCTTTCCTTGAAGACCTCTGCTTAGGTGGAACCCAATACCACACGTTTATGTAAATTTTCTATATATCAACACATTAAAATCAGATAGGAATTGCATTTTAATCTGGTTTGGACCACATTTGGCAGTGTGATCCAGCTGCGTGTCTGGCACCTCTGCTCAAAGCACATACAATGAACTTTATCTACAAGAGGCCTGTAAGGTAGATAATAATATATATTCCCATTTTTCAGATGAGGTTACTTATTAGCTAGGTAATGGTAGGCAAATCACTCTACCTCTTAAGTCTTAATTTTCTCCGGAAAACTGGAATTTTTGCCTTAATGATCCATATTGGCTGTATACCTTAATCAAATTCCACAAATAATTATTTAATCTTAGTGGGTGCAGACCGCTCAGATTTACTGCTAGAATACTTCTGGAAAAGGCAGGTAAATTTTATGTATTTATGTATGTATGTATGTAAATTTTATTGTAAACATGCTCAGAGGCCAGACAATATTATTAATCTAAAACGTTTGTGAACTTTTAAAATCTGCCTGCATTGCTGAAAGACATAGGGACAAGAAGGTGATAAATGACATCCCCTTACAATGCTTGGCACATTACAATGATGCCTCTATTACACAAGATAAAGTTAGGTTTTTTGGGGAAAGACTTTTTAAAATTTCCTTTAGAACCCGTGGCTCATTCTTTTGAATATCATTTATTGTGGGACTATCTCTGTAATTTCATCAATGTAGAGAACTTCCAGTATGGAAACCCCCTCCAGTCCTGCAGATCGGCACCTTCTCAACAACTTAAGAAATGCTTTAGTACTGGGAGGATAAGGGGATTACACAGGCTCACAAAGCCAATAGGTATCCTAGGCAGACTGTGAATCCTGATGTCTTGACACTGAGAAGAGCTCTTAGATATTATATCTCATCATTGCCCTTTTCTTTGGCAGTGACGAATTTTCATTCCCTGAGGGAGGATTGGATTTTTGGATGATATACTATGTTACAGCATCCTCTTTCCAAAAGGCAATATCAGGAAAGTTAAAACATTTTCAGTAATAGAAACATCACTGGATTAAGTTTTCATCACTCGATTAAGTCTCCATCACTGGAAAAATTTTGGTATTTTGAAGGCCAACACTCATTTGGATGAATTCTAATATGGCTGTTTAATGTGGTCTTAATAATTTATAGTCAGACCAATCTTTGTAAATATACGTCTCCCTGGATAGAACGGAAGCTCTTTGAAGATGAGGATTGTTTCAATCTTTGGATTCCTGGCCTCATCTTAGGATCGGGCACATAAGAAAGAGGAATGGGCATGCCAGACATGACTGTCTTTAGATCCCTGGCCTCATCTTATGGTTGCGCACACAGCAAAGAGGAAGGGGACAAAATATTGATGAAGTAAATGCCTACAACATTCCAGGCACTGTGTCTTTGGATTCCTAGCCTCCACACAGGATGCAGCATATAAAGAAGGGGAAAGGGAACAAGCTTTTATTTAGTACCTACTATGTTTCAGAGAGTAGCTAGTGCTGGCCTGGAGTCAGGAAGACCTGAGTTCAAATATGACCAGACACTTCCTAGCTGTGTGACCCTGAGCAAGTCACTTAACCCCATCTGCCTCATCTGTAAAATGAGCTGGAGAGGGAAATGGCAAACCACTCCAGTATCTTTAAAAACAAACAACCAACCAACCAAACAACCAAACAAAAAACAACACCAAATGGGGTCACGGAGAGTTGGACATGCCTGAATTGATTCAACAACAATAACGACTGTGTGTCGGACATTAAGCACTTTATAAATATTATCTTTCTTGATTTTTACAACATCCCTAGGAGGTGGTTGCTATTATTATCCCCATTTTACAGTTGAGGAAACTGAGGCAGAGAGGAGTTAAATAATTTACCCAGGGTTGCCCAGATAGTATGTGTCTGAGGCCAGATTTGAACTCAGGTCTTTCTAACTCTAAGCCTAGTGCTCCACACAATATACCACACAGCTGCCTCATAATAGGTGCTTAGTAAATGCTTCTTGATTGACATATATTAAATTATACAAATCCCAGATGTTGGCAGAGGAAGAGCCTGATTTTAGCCTCTGTGTGAAACACTTGGCGTGCTATTATCATTGCCATATGTGAAGAAAAGAGAATTCGTGTAAAACCTCGGGGTGTGTGCCTCCTACTGGATAAAATAAAGTAGAGAATTATGGAAAACTAGCAAATGGATCATTTTGTCCTCATCCCATTCAGGAATAATGCCTTGTTGGGTACAAAGAAGAGACGAGTGAAAACAAGCTTTCCCACTGAGTTCAACATTAAAAACAATAGGAAAAATCCCCAGAAAGAATATGAAACTGGTTTTCGTAGGGAAAAAAAAAGTCCTTTTAGAACATGGTTCTCATCCTGAATCAGACTAGCTGTGTGACTTTGGCTCAGTCTCTTCACCTCCCTCCAGGCCTCAGTTTCTTCATCTTTAAGGTGAGAATACCTTCTTCCGAATCCAAAATTCTTACTAGAAATGATCTCAAAGGAAAGTTTTAAATCCCACCACTCTGCCAAGTTCAGATTCTCCATACTTAGCAGGTGTCCTTGAAATGGAATGATTTCATTAGAGAGAATTTTCCTATGGCCACATTCACAGCACTGAAAGTCCCTTAATCACATCATACTTCACCAAGAATGATATGATTCTTCCTAATGTCCACTAAGAGGGAAAGCTGAATGAAAGGCCATTTGCAAATAGAAGCCTCACAGGAAACACCTGGGAGGCCATAATTTCAAGACCGCACACCCACAAATCTAGCGCAAATGTTGCATTAAAACAGTGAGAATGGTTCTGGCCTTCAGTTAATAGAAAATTCTATCAAATCAGTTAGCTGTTAAAAAAAGTAAGGAGGAACATATGTACTTTAATTTTCATGTGTGTATTAAAAGAAGTGTTCTTAATCAATCCAGAACATGGTGCCTTGTATTCAGAGGTAATGCAGTGAAAGAATTGAACTTTTAACTAGATAAAACCAAGGATGTGGAAAATGTGAGCTGTCTGGTAGCCAAACATGAGCTGCTGGGGAGTAGGTAGGGACATTAAATTAGTTGGAGCGTAGGGCTATCCTCCTAAGAAGTGATTTTTTTCCTTACACACACACACACACACACACACACACACACAGAGTCACATGCACGAACATGTCATTCCCCCCCCCCCAATGTTCTCACTCCCAAAAGAGGTAATTTTTAATTTTAAGGAAAAGCTGCATCCCTAAAGTTCATTTGTGAAACTCCTGAGGCATTTCCTCACCGAAACCATGTTACACAGGGTCGTTGGGATGGATCCCAGGCCAGCCCACAAAAACCTGTTTAAGCCATAATTACACTATAAAACAACCACCATATATGACACTGTTTCTGTGGGAATTGCTTTCAGAATTCCAGTGTGGGAGGCCAGGAATACATCTCCTTCCGTCACCTCCCCTGACTGTCATTTCCGACCTGTGTAATGTTGGGGCATATCATTACTCCCTTCTGGGCCTCATCTGCACATTTGTGAAATGAAACGATTGGAGTCAGGGGACCCCAGGTCCAAATGCTGGCTGGCACAATGGACAGAGCCCTGGAGTTGACATCAGGGAGACCAGAGTTCAAATCCAGCTCTGGGCACTTACTAACCATGTGAAACTGAGCAAATCACTAAATCTCCCTCAGTCCCAGCAGTCTCATCTATAAAATGGGGATAATAATAACACCTACCTCCCAGGGTTGGTGTGAGGATCAAATGAGCTAAAGTTTGTAAGTTTCAAAGTGCTAGATAAAAGCTTTGTTGTTGTTCAGTCCTTTCCGTAGTGTTTGACAATTTGTGACCCCACTCAGAGTGTTTTCTTGGCAAAAATACTGGAGTGGTTTGCCATTTCCGTCTCCAGGTCATTTTTGTTGTTCAGTCATTTTAGGTGTGTCCTACTCTTCATGACCCCATTTTGGAGGTTCTTTTGGCAAAGATACTGGAGTGGTTTGCCAGCTCCTCCTCTAGCTCATTTTACAAATGAGGAAACTGAGGCAAACAGAATTAAGTGACTTGCCTAGCATCACAGAGCTAGTGTCTGAGGTCAGATTTGAACTTGAGTATTCCTGACTCCAGGCCCAGCGCTCTATCCACTGTGCCACTAGCTGCCCCTATATAAATGTGAGCTGTTACATTTGTGACTTTGGACAAGTCATTTAATATTCCCAGGCCTCTAGAAGACCTATGGGGTCCCTTCTAACTCTATGCTTATGATCTCAGGAGCCAAAGCCCAAGACTGGCCCTGTGCTCTTTCTCCATAGTTGACAGATGGTTCATTCATTCATGAATAGCCTCCCTCTTTGCCTCCAATTCCACTGCAGTATGAAAGGGCACCTGGAGGGCTCCTCCAACATTTCAGGAGGCAAGGACCTCTCTGGAGCCAGGCCTGTCTGCCAGGGTAAATACCTAGAAGGCTTAGTCTAAACTGGTTCCCTCTCCTCTCCTTTCTTTTCTTCTGAGAACAGTCCCAAGACTTGGTGTGTCTTTTTTCTCCTTTCCACAGCTACCATGTTTTGCTTCCAGCTCAGTTCTCTATCGCTTCTGGCTTACTAAAAACCAGAAAGCAGCAATCTCATAGGTTCTCAGTCCTGCCTTTCTATCTCTAAAGAAATCATATAGCAATTTTGTGGCTTTGAAAGGTTTTTTTATTGTTAGCCAAAACAGGGAAGGCCTCGTCGTGTTTTCCTTAAAAGAAAATTCAGATTCTCTTTCTCATTTAGACCTTGACAAAGACATACATGTATGGGTGATAACAGCAAGCTTTGGGGTTCTCCAAGTAGGGATGCTATGATAAATGGTGGTACCTTGTGTTAATATGACATTTTGTAGTTTAAATCATCTTCAGACAGGTACACTTCTGAGTGACATCTAAGATCAATATATCTTCTGGCATTTTTGTTTTAATAGAAGTTGAAGGTGGGGCCTCTGGAGTAAGGAACAAGATGGCTTAGGGGAGGTGACAGAGGGGGAAAGAGACCCTCTTTGTCTTTTCAATTTTTAGCAATTCTCCTAGGTGTGGCCATTCAGTTAAATGAAAACCACATAGACAACACTCTCTAATGATTATGCATCTTGTAACTGTGACATGAAATGAAAGAAAGGATTGGTAGACTGAGAGAATGTCCATGTGGTGGCTTGACTTTCAACTAGGCAATGGTAGCAGATGCAGAGAGGATGCCAATGACTTAAATATGGACAACAGAGCTGAACTAGTTAGCACATTCATATTCTGGCTCCAAATAAAAATGTACAGGAGTGAAGAGTCTTAAAAATCTATGTTACAGCTGCACAGCAAACATGTAAATTATGAGGCAGCCAATACAGTTGTCTAAGTTAGGGTGTCAGAAATAAACACTAAAAAAGACATCCCATAAATAAATCAAGCATACTGTGTATTTATTCTTTCAATGTTTGAAAAACATGCCTACGGCCCAGATCTCTGGGTATACACCTTATAAAAACTGCATATCTCTGTCTGATGCAATGATTCTGAAGTAGCTGTATTTGGAACACAAGTAATACCCAGAAGGAGCAGGGGCAAGGTAGAAGCAACCTTTGGAAGGCACCAAGGTTTTAAATGCATTTACTTTTAAAGAATCACATATTTGTACCCCTCAAAGTTCAGAAGCAGACAGGATGTAAAAATACAATTTCAGACATTCAAATGTTAATTGTATCCTGGCTTTGAAAGATATGAACAGGAACTTCCCAAGAAATCATAAATTAAACATTAATTTTATGTTTCATGGAAATGCAAGATACCCAAAGCCATAAAATGGAAATGCCAAATGGTTGACAGGATAAAGGAATGTGAGATGAAACAACCGTCAACTGCCAACTTACAGCTACTAAGTTGTTAGATAGTTAGAAAAAAGGCTCAGTCTTAATACAAAATAAGTGACTAATTCAAATCTCTGCTAGATCAAATCCCAGTTGTTACAAAGTAAAAGTACTAAGCTAGTGAAAAGTGACTAATTCAGACCAAGTGTGAAGGACATCATTCGGGAATTACAAGGGCACCTAGGCAATTAGATGGTTAAATCAAAACTTGTAAATTAAAGTTGATTGTGAACCTTTTGAAAAAATAAACGTTATTCTTCAATTTTATCTTTTATATAAAACTTAGATTTTCCAAGTTTAGTTGAGTTTAAGTAAGGTCCCCATGTAGGGTAAGATATGAATTATGGAATATTGTGGAAAAAAATGAAGTTGTATTACTATTTCTTGGTCCAGACTTGTGATATCATTGTTGTGGGGAGTGCATAGTAAGTCTGTGTCTTAGAGAATTGTTTGGGCCACTAATAGCTTAAGTGACTTGCTTAAGGTCACACAGCCAGGATGAGTCAAAGATTGGACTTAGACTCAGGTCTTTCGGTCTCTGAAGTCAGCTCTCTAGCTAGGACTGATACCAGGGTTATTGCTCAGTTTTATTATTATTTTCAAGTACACACAACCAACAAGGATACCCCCCCCAAATACACGTGTAGACCCATGTATATGTGTGTATATACCCACACATACATATATAACTCCTATAAAAACACACACATTTATATCCATGTGCGTGTGTGTGTGGTGTCTAGCAAAAGTTCTCAACAGAACTACCTTTTAAAAATAGATAAGAATGTTTTACAATTAGCATAACAAGATATTTTTAAAGTATCTCTAAAAGGCTTATTTTTCTGTACAGTTTAAATCTTACCCAAATCTCAATTTCAATTATAATTTAAAAAAAATCTTTTCCCAGTTAGGGGACAAGGGAGTTTCAGGCCAGCAGCCCTTTTTCTTTTACACCAAAATTCCAAATGAGTGAAATCTGAATTAGAGTGGCTTTACTACATCAAAAACTCTTTGTTAAAACATGAAAGGAAATTCACACTCCCAGACTTACCCATTACAGTCAACAGGCTCTGATTTCACAGATCACAGAACGAAGGACTGTAAGATTCTCTCATAATGAAATAACAACAATGCTTTTTTCCTTACTCACCACACACTATCCTATGAATGAAAAAGCTTTTTATTAAACTTGACTATGTTTCTGATACCTTGCTAAGTAAGCACTGGGGATTCAAACACAAAAGGCAAGATAGTCCTTCTCCACACATAATTTACATTTTAATAGGGGAAGATAATAGGGAATGGTGGCCAGGTTGGGGTTTCTTGGTTTGAGCAGTCACAGGTCTGGTGAGTGGAATATTAGGGCAATTGATTGATGCCATTTTGAGAAATGGCAATTCATATTGATTTAATTGCTAATCCTGGACAAGATGGGGGTGGGGATGGAATTCACAAGGCAGGAAAATGGCCAGAGTACATCATGGTGGGTCTGGAGGTACCTTGATATGGTGAGCTCTCTTCAGTCATCTGCATTAGGACCCTAGGTTAGAATAGGTGCTCTCACTCTTGTCAAACAAAGGGATACCTGACTCGCCTGTGAAATAACTCAAAATGCCTAAGATAGAATAAAGGAAACCAGACCAGCTGAGCTCTGTTAGAACTAGAATAGCAGTAGGTTAACATCTATTAAGTAGCTACTACGTGTCAGGCACTATGCCAAGTGCTGGGGATACAAAGAAAGACAAAAACAGTCCCTGCTCTCAAGGAACTCACAGTCTAATGGGGAAGACGACATACAGACAACTTTGTACAAATACAATATGGACAGGATAACTGGAGGTAGAGGGAAGGCACTAGAATTAAGAGGGATCAGGAAAAGTTCCTGTAGAAGGTGGGGTTTTAGCTGGGAATTGAAGGAATCCAGGGAATCCAACAGGGAGACATGAGTTGGAAGTGTTCCAGTCATGAGGAACAGATAAATAAAAAAATTCACAAGTGGGAGATGGAGTGTCTGTGTAAGGAACAGAGTTTCTTATTTCTCTATATTCGCTATTTGGCATCTGTAGTTCAGGAAATAAACATTTTGGGAAGGATTTACAAGATAAATATTCACCTTAGGTTCTTAGCATGGGAAGACATTCTGCCTTAGAAACTTAGATTGGGGTGGGAGTGGTATGTCATAGGCTTGGAATTGGAAGGGAATTCAGAAGGTATCTCGATAAATGAGATAAAGTGGAAACCGAGGACTAGGGAGGGCAACTGACTTCCCAAGGTCTCAGGAGTAGTAATGGACAGACTTTGGATTTGAACCGAGGTCCTCTAACTCCAAATTCAGGATTCTTTCCAACTGCTTCATTTTTGAGGTCAAGAAAAAGGATTTGTTCAAGGTCACCAGGCTTGGAATCATCAGGCGGGGATCTGAATCCAATTCATTTGACTCCCAAACCCAATACTCTACACTGCCTTCCCTCTGTTGATTTCTCAACAGAAATATTTTACTGGACCATAGGGGATAATGGACAGGGATTAGACCTATGATTTTATTAGTATTGAGAACTCCCAGGGAAGGAAATTCTCTTTACCAATACATGTTGGCCCCTTTTAATCTTAGAGAGCTGCCTAGAGAATTGATTGTTTAAGTGACTTGCCCAGGGTCGGGGGCTGCTATGTGTCAGAGGTGATGGGAACTCAGGTCCTCCTTGCTACCAAGCCAGCATTCTACTCACTGCTCCATGTTACCACATAGCAAGTACTTAATAGAGGCAGTTAGGTGGCCCAATGGATAGAGTGCAGGACCTGGAATCAAAAAGTTGTTGTTCAGTCATGTCTGACACTCTGTGATCCCATTTGAGGTCTTCTTGACAAAGCTACTGTAGCGGTTCACCATTTCTTTCTCCAGCTCATCATACAGATGAAGAAACTGAGGCAAACAGGGTGAAGTGACTTGCCCAGGGTCACACAGCTAGTACGTATCTAAGGCCAGATTTGAAATCATGAAGATGAGTCTTCTGGACTCCAGGGCTCGCACTCTATCCACTGTGTCACCTTGCTGCCCTGGAATCAGGAAGACCTGAGTTTTAATCTGGCCTCAGACACTTATAGCTGTGTGATCCTGGGTAAGTCACTCAAACTGTTTCCTCAGTCTCCTCATTTACAAAATCAGGATAATAAAAGCATCTACCTCCTAAGGGCTGTTGTGGCGATAAAATGAGATTATATTTGTAATGTGCTTTGCAAATTTAAGGAGCTATGTAAATACTATTATTATTATTATTTGCTTGTTGATTGATTTTACTGTGGTAAGAAACAGTTTCTCAACAAATGTCACCTGACTTGCTTTATAATACCTCCTTAGCTTCTTCTTCTGTCTTACCTTGAACGTTCTCTTTACACTGATGGAAAGGAAGGGAAAAAATCATTTTGCAGGTGTTTGAGATAAGGCGTGCTCTCCACACAGTCCACACTTGGAATCTTCCTCTCATGCCTCCATCTTGACTTCCTAGCCAAACCTAGCCTGTCCATATCCCCATAACGTCATGCTTTCCAAATGGCTTATCTCATTTGATCTTGATGCCACAGTGGATCACAGGGTCAAAGTCATCGGAGCCCAGATTTAAATCTAGACAGGACCCCCGAGGCCATTTTACACAGGATAAGGGATGTCGGTGTCAAGCACAGGATTTGAACCCAGTATGCTTCCCATCGTACCACTCTAAGAAGGAAAAGAGGAAGAAGAGCTATAGAGAACATTCCTAGCTAGTCTTGACATCACGGCAGAAGTAGAATGAGCCATTCTCTTCCTTAAATTCAAGGTGAGCAAATTTATGTTCTTATACAAGAGCTTACAGATATTGGCTTTCAATGCCTAAGTTGACAGGACATGAGAAAGATCACCTGTGATATACACTGAATCAGCGACTTCTTACAGCTTTCTTTGGCCCACTCGAAAATAAGTTCCTATTACATATACTTTGCAAAGCTT
The DNA here is from genome assembly GCF_900497805.2 of Vombatus ursinus. NCBI lineage: Eukaryota > Metazoa > Chordata > Mammalia > Diprotodontia > Vombatidae > Vombatus > Vombatus ursinus. The sequence continues at coordinate 7,658,791 of NW_020954551.1, read as the reverse complement.
CATCTGGCTCTATGTCTTAGCTCACATATTCAGCTCATTTTGATACTCACTGGTCTTGTCTTTGTGTATATATCAACCATCCTGATATATTTCTTTCCACCCGCCTTCCACTCCAAAACCACAGCTCTTCTTCTCATCTACACATTGAAACCACCCTGCCCGACAATCCTTTAATTGGACTTGGCTCCATGGCATGATCAGAAACCCACTCTATGGAGTACAGCAGAACTCTCTGGGTGCTGAACCAACACGTTGGTAAAATGAACATTCATCTCAGGAAAATGCATTTTTTAAAAGGGAGTACATAAATTCACTGACGTGGAAATCTGGTCTCAATAAAAACTTAAGTTGCCATGGAAATGGAAGGGAGGGGGGAAAGAAGGTCTCTACAAAAGAGGCTGATGTTATTTATTAATCTACTCACAAGCAAGGTCTAATTTTAAAGTCACCCCCAAGAAAACCACTTCTTACATCAGCCTCTTAATATGCTAAGAGAACCTGCTTCACAAGCTTTAGCCAAGGAGTAAGATGTGCTCTCCAATCTGGGTACCAGTCAGGTGGCCATAAAAGCAGAATAATTCATGCCAAAATTTTCATTATGTTTCTAAATGTACTTATTTATATTTTAAATCACACATCCAACAATATGAAATATCTTTCATTTGGACAGGTGTGAACAAGAAAACAGATGCATCCATTAAACATGGAACAATTCAATGAATGAAAAAAAGTAAGTAGTTTGAGAACTCTCTGGTTAAAAGTACTTCAGCTACCAGTTCACTTACTTGAAAAAATACAGCCATGGCTCCTATTATTCGGTTTTCAGAAATTGCTGTCTGAAAGCTGTCAAAGTCATCAGGATTGTAAAAGTAAATCTGCATCTGTTGAAAAAAAAGGAAAAAAGAAAAATTAAAGAGTCAAATCCCTTGGACAGGTTGGCTCCAGTCAAGTGTATTAAGGCTGATAGCCCAGGATCCAAGTTAACTGACAATTTCAACCAACTTCTAGTAAATATAAGGCATTGTGATCTCTATGTATGGGGGTATGGGTACAACAGTATAATAGACTCAGATCTTTACAGAGTTACTACCTAATGACTAATTATGCTACAATGCAGAACATGATCAATTCAAAGAAAAAAAATCAAGGCACAGTGATATGGAAATCTGGGGAGCGAAATTCCTTTCATCAGGATGAGGAAGGTGGTGAGGGAATGAGGTACAGAGAAGGTCACCATCTTCCTTAGGCCTTGAGGGAAAGGTGGGACTTTTACTGAGGGAGATGAAAATGAAGGATCTGAACCTCTGTCTTGCTGATACCAAGTCCTGTGTGCTACCCTGTTTTTCCAAAGAGGGATGCACCAGAAACATAAAAGGCATAAATGCAAGAAATCCCTGGGAAGCACAAGGATGGGGAGGGGGCAAGAATGATGGGAAAGGGGAACAGCTGGGAGTCCTGTTGAGCTTCAGGGATGAGAATATGAAGGGAAGTGGTATAGAGAGGGGCAGGAAGGCAGGCCAAGTCAGAGTTCTAGGGTCAGCCCTGGAAGAAGCCCAAAAGATTATCTCTTTTGACTCCATTTTACAAATGAGGAAACAATAAGTTAACTGACTTACCCAAGGTCCCATGGGTAGTAGAGGGCAGGAAGACTGGAATCAGGACATGGAAGACCTTAAATACTAGGATCAAGATTCCTACTTTTTTTGGCTAGCACTGGAGAGGGGAGCCTCTAGCTGAAAGGTATTATTTAATTAGAGTAGTGCATATCACGTGATCTAGCTTCCTAACCTCTCAGGACTGTTTCATCTTCTGTAAAATAAGGGTCAGGAGGAAGTTAGGTGGCTCAATGGATACAGAGCTGGGTCTACAGTCAGGAAGACCTCACTCACACACTCATTAGCTGTGTGACCCTGGGCAAGTCACTTAACCTCTGTTTGCCTTAATCCATTGGAGAAAGAAGTGGAAAATCACTCCAGTATCTTTGTCAAGAACACACCATAGACGAGATCATGAAGATTTGGGCATGACTGAATGGTTGAACAACAACAAAAATAGGGGGAGGGAAGAGGTAAATTAGTCCTAAGGGAGGTCCCTTCTAGCTCCAAAATCCTACAAGTTCGCAATGGAAACGAGTATTGACTAATCTTTCTAAAATTTGAAGACAAGGAAGATGCCGGAGAAAGCTACATCATGCAGGAGACAGGAGAGGATGCAATGGAAGGATAGAGGGAAAAGAGATTCTCTTGGCAAGTAGGGAGGCCCCCTTTTCTTCTGAGACTGGGTAGGGAGGAAAGTGTGGCAAGGACAAGGAGGCTTAGAGGAGAGCATTTGAAAAAGTCTGCATCAATCCTGTCCGAAGTCAGGTCATCTATGAAGAGTGAGTAGGTGGAGTGGTGTTGGTGACTGCAGGGGAAAAGAGAAGGGCTGAAAGAGCAGTAAGGGCCCAATTTGGGGCTATAGAGCATAAATATGCATAAAAATGCAGCAGATTCAGGGCAGTATCAGCCTTGCCTCTGGCAGCTTTGGAATTGGATCAGAGCATGGCAGTAGTTACCCAAGGGTGAAAGGTGGTGGGGCACTTACAATGGAGGTTCAAGGAACTGGGACATTTAAGAACAAAAGGGTGAATTATGGACATGTATGATCATAGAGACAAGATTGGTTAGAGAGAAAGTAAGGCCAGATATAAAGAAGAGGTGAGAAAGTACACCCTTCCTTTGCAGAGGTGAGGGATGATAGGTGTGGAATACTGCAGGTAATATCAAATTTGGTTGAAATGTTGGTCAGTTGTGCAGAATTGCTTTTTACCCCCTCTCGTTTTTTTTTCTTTGTTACAAGAGATGGCTTGCTGGGTAAGGCAAAGGCAAATGATATGCTCAGAGAGGAAGGTGGTGGATAAATAAAAGTTATCAATGAAAATCAAAAATTTAAAAAGAGCAATCTAGAATAGGGATGATGGATTTAGAGAAAAAAGCAGAATCAAAGGAAGAAAGGGCATGAGGGGCAAAAAGAAACATAACAGCAAAGCAGGAGAAGAGGTGGAAGCCCAGGAGATTGTAAGCAGAGAGGGCAACAGTGAAAAGCAGAGTCTGAGAAGTTGAACAATTTGAATGACTGTGATGGCTGAAGTGTAGCTAACCTGGCATTGGCTGATTAAGCTAGAAATGGAGTCTTAGCAATTGAGGAATCTGAGGAAATGAGAGCAGTGTGTTAAATGGACAATCTGGGTGGATAATGAAATCTTTTAGGAGAATTTTAAAAGAATATGGATTACTTATATGTTATTTTAAAATTATTTATTTATAGTTTTCAATATTTTATAAAACTGTGAGTTCTAAATTTTCTCCCCCTCTGTCCCTTTCTCTGTCCCCACGACAGCATGCAATCTGATATAGGCTATACATGTACAATCATTTTAAATATATTTCTACATTACTTGTATGATGTGTGTGTGTGTGTGTGTGTGTGCATGTGTGTGTGTAGGACTGACGCTTGAGGAAGGGCTTATAATGTTTACAGATACTTAGATAATTGTAAGAGACATACTCAATGACATACATTCTGATAACTGAATCAGAGTCTTAAAAAGGGCAAGACAAATGGGACTTAATCTCAGGTTAACAAAATTTAGAGGCATTTGACATCATGCTGGGATATGATCTGCAGCCCTGATGGCCATATATTCTAGTAATCTCAATACATGTTGAGGCTACGTGTCGTCCCCCACAGTAGCTGAGCTGCTGAACCCCTACCTTACTGCCAGCCCTACCATCTTCCCTCCTACCTCATCTGATCCTTCAGCAATGAAGAAGCCTTTCAGTACTGGGTGGGGTACTCAAACCCCTTAGTAGCTGTATACCCCTGGTGAGCTCTCTGCCCAGGTATAACAATTTCGAGTTATAGCTCCACTCTTCATCAAGAGTCCAAACAGAGTCATCTGGAAATATTACATAGACGTGAACTGGGGTCTGCCATTAAATACTGGTATTTTACATTCTCTTTCTTAATAATGCCTTATTTAAGCAGTAAATAAATCAATTTAACTTTACAATCTATTTTGGCGAACATGACCACCATCTCGAGGTGTTTGTATTTAGATCGATTCAGGAAACAAACAGACAAAAAATCAGAGCACAGAATTATTTTGCCTTGACTCCTATCTTACAAGTTCCAATAAAGATCTGGAGAACTAGATTTTTCAGAGCTCTTCTGGACCTGAGAGAAAAGCACTGATACTGGCCAATTCTCCTGCTCTCACTTCTCAGAACAACACTTTCCAATTTTCTTCATAGAGTTCTCAGTCTCAAGATTGAGTCAGTTACTTGAAATTAAACAAAGGAAGTCCCAGTTCCCTCTTTACACACAGATCTAAGCTATGTTTACTGGTTGGAGCAGTTCATTAGAGCACACTGATTAGAAGGTTGAAGGTCAAAAGACTGTGACAGATATTGAATACAAGGAACAGCAGTTAGGACTAGCAGATATTCCTGTTTTTAAAAGTGCTGCCAAGAGGCAAATTTCTTAGAAAGGAAGGATGGGTAGGAGGAGGGTTGAAGTTGAGGAAATATTGTCATACAGTATTTTCTAATATACACAAGTTAACACGTATACCTCCCCCTCTATTCTCTACTTATCACTCCTGCCCCAGTCCCCAAGGCCCTCAGTTTCCACTGGTTCTGTCAGTTTCTTACAAATGTGCTGCCTCCAGGTTTGGACAGCTTTAGCCTTCATGAATTTACACTGAGAAAAATCCATTCATTGAAGTTCAAATTAAAACCGTTCAATACTGGGTGAATTGCTTTAAGTTCAACTAAGCCAGGGAGAAACTCCTTAGTTTTCAGTAAATTCAGAAAATTACATTTCACTTTCTTGTTAAAAGGGAGGTTCTCCAGTCTGACCTGTTTGCAGAATGCAACCCTAGAGTGAAAACAGGGAGAGAAACAGCATTGTTTAATACATGTCTTGTGAAGCAGGGGATGGAAAGCATTTTAAGTTTTGTTTTCAAGGGCACTTTCATCTACAACTTTGGTTATTTTTTTTTAAAAAGGAAGGGATTTTGAGAATTATTTTGGATGATGTGGATTAGGAAGGATCTTATCAGAATACCCTACTGGGGGCTAAGATGATTATTTTTTTTTTCCAGACACAAGTCTCCCACAAAGTGAACTGTTGAATTATGTTAGCTTGGGACAGAAAAAAAAAAGACGAGGGAAGAGAAAAGAGGCAATGTAAGATAAGGTAAGGGTATGGGTGAGAGGTGGAGAGTGAGGGGAGATCAGGAGGAAGGGGAGATGAGGAAAGGGAAGGGGGTGAGTAAAGAGAGGCATTTGGTATTTTCAGAAAGGGCTTGACAGACTCTGGCACAGACCAGTTTCTGAGGTGTGCAGGAAGGGAGGAGAAATTATTACTTCAACACATTCAGGGTAAGAAGACAGGCACCATTCAGCCCTCACATTGCCCACCACAGCTCTGCTAAATCCAATTGTCCTCCTTCCTTATCTCCCTCTGATCACATCTTGTTCTCATGCAGTCATATCCCACCTGCCTCAGCTTAAAAAAAAATCCCACCTAGTGGGAACTGAATGGTCATCAACCAACATAAATATTTCAATATCTGAAGAAGGCAGCTAGATGGCACAGTGAATAGAGTGTTGGATAAGAACTGAGAGGCCAGAACAAATCTGGCCTCAGACACAGCTGTGTGATCCTGGGCAAGTCATCTAACCCTGTCTGCCTCGGTTTCCTTATGTGTAAAATGGGCTGGAGAAGGAAATGGCAAATCACTCCATTATATCTGCTAAGAAAACCCCAAATGGAGTCAGGAAGAGTTAGACAAGACTGAAATAACTGAATAACAAAACAAAGAAGGAAAAGGAGTGTATCAGTCTATCAAAGGTGGACCCCTTCAGTTACTCATTAAATTCCAGTTATTCAAGTAACTATGTGACCTTGGGGAAATTTCTCATCTGTAAAATGAGGAGGTTGGAGTCAATACTGCTGATGTCCCTTCCAGTTCCAGATCTAGGACCCCATGATCTTCTAGGAACCCAAGGAAGAAGCCGATTCATTACAAAAACAACTGTGCTAAACCTGTTCATGATAACCAGTGTTTATATGGTGCTTTCAGGTTTGAAATTCCATCTCATCTGAACCTCCCAACACCCCTGGGAGGTTGGTAATCCAGACAGCTAGTCACATTCCAGGCACTGAAGAAGGGAGGGGGATAGGCTGGGGAAACATGTATTAAGTGTTTAGAATTCTGTTTTATGACAAAACCAGGGGTGTGCTGTTAAATGCTTAGCAATCAGCAACTGGAGGAGGCTATTAACATCTTCTCCACAACTTTCCTAAGTCTAGACAATGAACAAAACAATAAAGTCCTGATTTGTGGCGTTTGCTGTTTTCCCAAGTGTAAATGTCTACACTGAAAATTTAACAACCAGCTTTCTGCAGCTGGTTTGAGCTGGCTCCAGCATACTTGGGTATACACATGGATATTTCAATGGGCCTTCCTGAGTCTTTGTGAGTGACTCTTCCTGACTGGCTTTTCTCCCTCTCCCTACCACACCACACCACATCACTCCTCCCTTCCCCAGCTGTCCATGGTATTTTTATTCCACAAAGGTGAGTTTAACATGATTATCACCTGACATTATCATGGCATTACAGAACCGGACTTGGCAGGGTAGGAAACAAATTGGATCACAAAAGCCCTCATCACTGAACAAGCAGGAGCTGAACTATAGATACAGACAATGTATGATAAAGGCATAATGAAGCTGTGACTATGTAGCATTTCCCTTCTACAACAGGGAGGCAATAAGGCTTTCTAAATACACAGTTCACATCAGTCAATGTTACAATATTGTAGGGTACAAGGATAATGCACACATCTAGACATGCCAAAACACTTGTTTCTTTTCTCATTTGTCCTTAAATTTCTCACAATTTTTTTTCTTCTTCTCTTAAAACAAGCCTTAAATATCAAGTGCAATACTAGAAATGTCCTAAGAAAATACATTATTTAATGGTCAACTAGACGGGAAGCATGGCTGATGGAAGGATTCTCCAAAAGGCAGCATGGTACAGTAGGAAGGGGGCTGGATTGGAGTCAAGGGATCTGGGTTCAAATCCCAGGTCTGTCACTGGCTACTGTTTATGTCAAATCGCTGAACCTCTCTGGGCCTCAGTTTCTTCATCTGTGAAATGAGGGAGTTCGAATAGGTAGACTTGCAGGTCCCTTCCAGCTAATGAACTATGACCCTGTCATAGATTAATACTGTTATTCTTTTGTGCTACAATTGAGTCTTAAAGTCAACTGTCAATTATGTGTACTAATGGAGGCAAAATTCAATTAATCAATCAACAATCCATTTAAGCATTTATTAAGTGCCTAACATATACCTTCTATAGGAAGACTTTCCTGATGCCTCCCCACCCTCTCTAACCATCTTCATTTTTAACTGCGTTTTACTTATTTGTAAATGCTCTTCTTGTCTCCCTCATTCAAATGGAAGTTAGTTGTGAGAAAGGATTATTTCATCCACGGTCTTTGTAACATATATAACATTCCCTTGCTTTGCTTCGCTGAATCATTCTCTCGGATCTGTGTCCAACTGGTTTCCTTCCTGGCAGTCTCCATTCTGCATGCAGGGATGGCTTGATTTTAGAACTATGTCATTCTGATATATCCATTCCTGCTTGCATGGCAGGGTGCATCAGGACAAGATGCACCCGTTAGGGACAGTCTCCTTCCTAGCCATATACTCCCTCTTTCTCTCTCTCTCTTAAAATCTATTTATTATTTTTTTAATTTATGGAATAAAAAATAAGCATTCCTATAACATAATAGAACAAAAAAGATGATTTCATATGTAACTGCGAATCCACTATGTACAACTTGCTATTCCTTTTAAATACACAACAAAGTTATCATGTAAGTTTCCTCCCTCCTACTCCCACCCCAGAGATGGCTACCATTAGACACTCATTTCCAAACCCATCTCTCTAAACTCCATAACTAACCACAGAAGTAAACTGTCACGCATGCTCTATTCTCTGCATGTGCCTTCATGCCCCTCTTAACACACAACCACAAATGCACAGAGGCTGAATCTCACACGGCCATACCAAAAGGGACCAGAAACAGGAGAAAGATCTGAAACTTTATGCTTTAATAGCCTGGGGAAAGTTAAAAATTATAGGCAGCCAACCTGCTTCCTTTTCACTGGTACCTTCCTTTCAAGTCAATCATCTAAGATTCTAATCACAGGTTTCTCATAAGACCATTCACACTCTTCCTCTCTTGCTTCACTGCAAAGCCAACAAGCATCTATTGCTGTGTGAAGATGTGTGAGAAGCACAAGCCTGGAATATAAGTTGTCCCAAAAACTTTAGTGTGGTTTTAACCTATTAAAGTTTTAAAATGCACTCAGACTTTTGGAACACACTGTAACATACATGACACTGATGATTCACACTAAGTCAGAAATTCAGTTGACCCTAACTCCCTTTTCCTTTGTACCAAGAACAGCCACAGAAAAGAAAGTTAAAAGTAAAATATTCAAAAGGGCTAGCCAATTTCTGAAAGCTTTTGCCAGGTAGGTGATGCAAAGTTTTACTTGTGCTGGTATCTTAGACCTCAAGTAGGGAGAATATTTTTAGATGAATATAGCTCCAAAGAGTAGCAGATACAGTGTTTTTTATAGATTCAGTAGCATTAAAATAAACATTCAGAAATATTTGCTTTTTATAATATTGTTAATTCTCGAAACATGCTAATCCTTGTTTATTTCCCTTTTTTCCCCCAGCTACATCCCTGTAACATGGAACTGCTCTTAACCACCTTACTGTTGGATTCCATTTTTTTCCTTTAAAAAAAACAACAACAACAAAAACCAAAATAAAAACCAGTAACAAAATGCATTGATGTTCTGTGACTTAAACAAAACCAAACATGCTGGGATAAGGGAAGGGGATATTGGTAGATCTCTATCCTTTCTCCGTTCCCCACCCCCAATGCCTACATGGAGCTGATTCATTTTAATTTAATGCATTCACATATTTTTAAGAAATTGTATCTTCGGTGATATGGCTGATAAATCAAATAAATACTTAATTTTAGCACCTTTCTCTAGGTGTGGAGCACTCCTAGTTATTAATACATATCTACGGTAAGAATCCTACTGTGTTCTTCTGGATTTTTACTAGGGTGTGCTTCATTATAAATTTCTTTCAGAGCCAAACAACTGAAGGCAAAAATAAGATATTTTGAGCAGCTGGGCTACCTGAGCATAGAACTGCAGAATTTGAGAGCTGGTAGGGACTTCAGGGAGCAGAGAGGCTAAGGGATGGACCTGGGGGAATGGGGTGGGTGGTGCTTAATAACTGTCTTCAAGTATCTGAAGGATGTGGAGGAAGGTTGAGAGCAGTTCTGCTTGGCCTCAGAAAGCAGGAGCAATGGGGAGTGGGGAAGGGAGAGAGTCAAATTCTGAACAATCAGGGCTGTCTCAAAGTAGAATGGGCCACTTCAGGAGGTCTTGGGCTCTCTCCCCCTTAAGGTCCTTCAGCAAAGCTTTCATGATCACTTGTCCAGTATGGAGTAGATGGGATCCTTCTTCAGGTGCCATTCAGACTAGACGGTCTTTGTGGTCTCTCCTAGGTCTGACATTTGGTGATTCTATAAATGCTTCTTTGGATGCCTCATGGAATGGCAATTTTGGCCACTCTCTACTCCTATTTCATGAATGCAATCAACTCACTGAACAGTGATACCATATAAGTGCTACCGTTTGGCAATCGGGGCAAGGAGGAGCCTAGATTCAACATCTAGTAACAGGGGCTGGGCACTGGGAAGTCTGACATTTGAGCTCTATGACTGAGCCCTGACCCAGCAGCGTGGGTCACAATGTAAAGTTACAAAGACTGCTCCTTAGTCTATAGGGAGAGCCTTTCTCCTTAGCTGTCATATGAAAGAGGAAAACAGAAAACAAAGGGCATCTTTGATATCTACTCCACCTCCTGCTAGGAAGCACTGTAGTTAGTGCATTGGGTTTACAGACCTGAGTTCGAATCCTTCCTCAGCCATTTACAAGCTAGGTGACTTTGACAACATCACACATATGTATGTGTATGTACACATACACATATATGTGCATATATATACACATACATACACATATATAGTATGTATATAGATACATAAATATATACATATATATATATATACATACATATATATATATTTCTAGATTGATCAATCTATCACATAACAAACTTTAAAGCATTGTATAAATGTTAAGGCAGCCAGATGGTGAAGTGGATAGAGTGCTGGGCCTGGAGTCAGGAAGACTCATCTTCCTGAATTAAAATCTAGTCTCTGATACTTGCTCATTTTGTGACCCTGGGCAAGTCATTTAACCCTGTTTGCCTTGGTTCTCTTATCTACAAAATGAGTTGGAGAAGGAAATGGTAAACCACTCCGATACCTCTGCCAAGAAAAACCCAAATGGGGTCATGAAGAGTTGAACACTACTGAAAACAACTGAACTAAATTAAACTGATAAATGTTAGTTATTATTATCTATTATGGGGGGGCAGAGCTGTTATTGGGAGAAATAAGGATGGGGATAAGTCTTTTCCATGAACAACATCTACCAAAAAATTTTCATTTGCATTTTGGCAGTCCTTTGGCTTTTACTGACATTCTTTCAGACACAAAAAACCCCTTAGTTTCCAGTGTGTATCTGTCACATGTACGGGGAGCTGCTGGGATGCACAATGGATAGAGCTCTGGATCTAATCAGGAAGATCTGAGATCAAATCCAGTCTTTGATCCAGACTTACTAACTGGATGATCTTAAGCAACTCACTTAATCTCTCTCTACCTTAGTTTCTTCATCTGCAAAACAGGGATAACAATAGCACTTCCTTCCCAAGGTTGTTGTGAGGATAAAATGAGATATTTATAAAGCACTTCGCAAACCTTAAAGAACTATATGAGAGGGTATTATTAGTGTTACTATTATTTAGGTGGTTATGTCATGAGGCCAAGCTTAATATCCTAGGAACATTGAGGGGAGGAGAGGGGAGAGTTGTGTCTCCAGCTAATCTTAAACTCATTTGTAGTTCACGAATAGGAGAGTAGCCTCTCTGGTGTTTATGCTCTTTATAATATGAAACTTTTTAGAAATTGCTTTGTACCCAGAGTAACTGCCACATGATTCACCATGAAATGAAGTCTGGAAAATCGTTTTGGATAAATGGAACTATAAATTCAATAGAATTTCCATGACAACATAGATTGCAACACTCCACCACAAATAAAAGGTTATAAATCATTCAAAATCCAACTAGGAATCGGCGATATGTCTTCTGTTTTGAAATACAAGGAATCTTTGAAATATGGTCCGTTGGTTCCCCACTCACCAAGAGTTCTTCCTAACTGCTCTCTGCTCTCACTCTGATATTTCATTGGGTATTTCACTGAAGGTATTTTGGGAGGGAAAACAATAGTGCCATGAATTTATAAATAAAATCTTTTTTTTAAAGATCACAAGTGTAATGAGTTGATTGCTCCGTGTCTCAAAGTTGAAGTACCTCTCCGTAGAATGTGAAAAAAGACTAGCTACACCTGGATTACCTAGCAAACTAAATTTCCCTGAGCAGTCAAATGTCAGAAGGCTCAGGTATCCATAAGAAAAAGATTAGTACAAAGCAGATGCAGTGTGCATGTCTCCTGGCAGGGATTTCCAATGCTTTAATTTATATAAATCAAGGAAATCAGCCTTGGGAAAGCTATGGGTAATATTTCCTAGGCAGGCTCCACATAGCCATGTGGTCCTCCGAAGAAGGGCACTACCAAATCAAGCAGCACAGTGGCTCTTTACGTAGCTCCCTTTGGGAACTAGCACCAGCCCTGAAGTCAGGAGGACCTGAGTTCAAATCCAGCCTCAGATTAAACACTTGACACTGACTAGCTGTGTGACCCTGGGCAAGTCACTTAACCCCAATTGCAAAAAAAAAAAAAAAAGTTCCCCTCACCTGAATGGGCTGTTTTTTTCTTTTGTTTTTGTTTTCTTTTTTTTGGTTTTGTTTTGTTTTGCTTTGTTTTTGGCAAGTGAATTGAACCTCATTGCAAGATGTCCTAGATATATAAAGATGTGTTCCAGACACACTATGAGAAAGGCATTCCTACTGAGCCATTTTCATCTAGGACTGACAAGTTTTTTCAGTGGTCGTGTCCACATCTGTTCATAGAGACTCCCTTAGAACCCCTAGCCTTAGTAAGAGAACTAGCTGGGGTTGGTAATGACGATGAATGGTCATGGACCAGAGGAGAGCTAGCTGGCACAGATGTGGCCCATGCTTCAGATCAAGGGCTTCTTCTATATGATATCATATTAAATGAAAAAGACAGATATAACTGACAGGCACATATGACCTTGGACACATCAGGGGAGGGGAGAAGAGGGAAGGACTGTGTGAAAGACACTGTGCAAAAAGCTTTACAAATATCTCACCACAACCCTGGAAAGTAGGGGCTATTATTATCCCTATTTTACAGTTGAGAAAACTGAGGTCAACAGAGGTAAACTACCTACTCGGAACTGTACAGTTATTAAGTATCTGAGGCCTGATTTGAACTTAGGTCTTCCTGACTCCAGGCCTAGCACTCTATCTACTGTGCTACCAAATTCCTGGGTCTTACTTTCCTCAAATGAAGATAGAGGGTTTGGACTAAGTAATGTCCTTTGAGTATCTCTCTCTCTCTCTCTTTCTGTTTCTCTGCCTCTCCCTTTGCCCCTCCATACACACACACACACACACACACACACACACACACCGCTTTTTCACTGAAATTCCTTTTCCATTCTAGCACTGAGGTGAACATAAAAAGCCGCCTCACCTACTTTGTCCAAAATATTTGATTAATTCCATAAAGCCTCCTAGATAAAAATGAGATTTATTCAGCCTAGCAGTCTCTTACCTAACCACAAAATGGCAGCACATGAATGTTCAGTAAATACTGGCTACTACAGAAAAGCAGAAAGCTAAACAAAAGTTTTGACAGTAAAATAAAACCTTGGCTGAGCTGGAATCCTAGACGAAAAGTGAAAATGGGTTACATGGCAAGGACTTTTTAGGAAGCTGTTTAATGTCTCCATGGTAAGGATAATGGACCTTTGCCAGCATAATTGTTTTGATCAGGGTCCAGAAAACTGTTGGAGGAAAGATCTGTATCCCTGTGAATTTCCCAGAGAGTGACCTTGGATGTCGTAATTATGAGATTATGAAATCTTGAATTTTGTAATCTTATAAGCAGAGGGGCAATATAATTAGTGGAAAGCACACTGGACAAGAAGTCCCAAGCTCTGCTGCATCCTGGCTATGTGACCTTGAACAAATCTCTTTTATCCATCTGGGCTCTGGCCTTCCCATGGGGAAAAAGGGATAGCCCTTTCTAACCCATAGCATGGTGTCAGTGACCAAATTAGATAATATACGGGAAAGCATTGTTGGAACTGTGAAGTGCTCTCCAAGGTGTTATTTTGCAATTCTCCTTACATAAAAAAGGGAGTTCTTTGGGCAAACCAGGGCTTTATGCTTCCTACGTCAAAACCATGCCCTGGAATAGGAGAGTAGAGACACATCTCAGACTAGAAACCAGAGTCTTGAAATGAGTCTTGGAATTGTTTAAAATTTTAGGCCAACTTCGGGAAACAGGATGCTGCAAAGAGGTTAACAACTTTCACTAAGTCAAATATGGCACAGTGCACAGACAGGAAGGCCTGGGGAAGAATTCTGCACTAGCTATATGAAATTGGCCATGTCACCTTTATGTACCCCAGCCACATCTCTAAGACTCGAAGTTACTGGTAGGGTACAGATTTACATTGGTGGAGGGCGTTTCAACATTGAGAACTGCCCAAAGAATGAAATCAGAGGTCTACCTCCCTCCTCCAAAGCCAAACACCTTAGAGCTCTGTTAGGTAAATTTAAGTAATTTACTGGTAGCAACTTACATTTCTTCAAAAATAGTATGTGGAGGCCACAAATGTTATTTCCTCATCTGGCTGTCAAAAGACTATGTCTAGTTTATTGTGGAAACTGTAAACCCATCCTAAAGTTTCAGAGATGTGTTCCATTGGATTTCAATGATGAAAAACCACTGGCCCTCTCATATATACAACGATCAGTGTATTTCTGTCTTAAATTTGTTGTTGTTTGAATATGATGTGCAGAGAGAGGGTTAGAAGGTGCCAGTGGGATATCCCATTTGGCCAATGCGTAGACAGCCAACAAATCATATATCCAACCAAATATAAACTTTTCTTTGAGGTTTGGCTCTAGCCTGTCTTTCCAGACATATTTCACATGACTTTCCTTCAGACACTGTATATTCCAGCCAATTTGATCTATTTGCTATTTCCTGAACTTGACATGCTATCTCATAGCTTCTTATCTTCTCTAAGGTCATCTCACAGGCCTGGCATTCACTGCTTCCTCACCTCAACCTCTTAGACTCCCTGGATTCCTTTAAGGCTCTATGTCGACATCTTATAAGGTAAGAAATCTTAACATTTTTGGTATCATGGTTCCCTTTGGCAGTCTGGTGAAGCCTATGGGCACCTTCTCAGAATGATGTTTTAAAGTGCATAAAATAAAATATATAGGCTTACAAAGAAAATCACCTCTATCGAAACACAGTTAAATATTATGAAATATTTTTTTTAAATTCACAGACTTCAGCATAAGAATGCCTGATCCTAAGGGAAGGCTTTCTTGACCTACCGCCACCTCCATGGTATACTGAAGTTTTTTTATCCCATTGCTTAATATAGTGCCTGACACATAGTAGGTGACTAATAAATTCTCAATGATTTAATTTGACCAGTAGAGAATAAGTGCCTTGAAGGCAAAGATCGTTTTCCATTGCTGTCTTTGCAGACCCATAACCGTGTTAGATAAATGATTATCAATTTACATCGAATAAGTGAAGACCACATGCTCAGGCTGAATACAAAATTTTACTAGGCAAGCAGATTCCTAGAACAGGTTTGGGAAGATAGATGTAACATTAAATATGTATCAGGTACACATATAGTATGTGCATTTCCTGGCCTGAAAGAAGTAACTCCATGGGGCAAAGGAGGAGGGGGTATCATCCAAGTATATCCAAACACTGTGTTCCTTCTTCTTATATTCCTGCCTCAAGGTTTGCAGGAACCCAATGCTCCCACCTGGAGAGGAAGAGGGTTGGAGAACCATGCTCATTATTTCTTATTACTCCTATGCTTTAAGTATTTTTAACAAACTGGCTCAATAAATCCTGCCCACAGATTCCTCTCTATCTATGATTGTGTCTTTGTGTTCCATAGAGGTAGACTATCTTGGCTTTGCTTCATTCTCACGAGGGGAAGAGGATGGCACTGTGCATAACCATGGGGGCAAATGTGCCCTCCTGTGTTTGGGGACTCTCCGAATGGACTTCAGGAGACATTTAGAGTTACTGTACAGGAGCCCTTTGGAATCTTATCCATGCAACAGATGGATTTTGCTTTCTAAAATGGTCCACTGGGTTTAGGGGCCATCAGCTATTGCTAAATTCAGAGATGTGAGTTCTCTTGCCTGGGTAATAAACTGGCAGAGTTCTCTTTGTTCATTGGCATTTCCTCCAGTAAAGCTTTGAGTTCATTTTTTAGTTTTCTGAGCTGCGACCAGTATACACAACTATGTTATAGCTGGTGCCAAGATAATACTGACTTATTCTGAGATCCCATGTTGCTGTCCAAGGTCCAGAGTGCCTTGCCTTTTTCCCCTCCCACTAAGCAGTGTCTTCCTTTAATAGGAAACCAAGCAGCTCAGAGAGCGGCATTCTGCAAAGAAATTGGAGGGATGTTTCTCTGTCATCACAGAGCAAAGAAAGTCAACTAAAATTGCAGTATAAAGGATATGGGCATAGTGGATGGAAGCAGCCTCAGAGACAAGAAGTCCTGTGTTCAAGTTTTGTCTCTGAATGTCCTTTGCAGAGGTGATCTTGAGGCTGTGACCGTTCAGATTTAATTACCAAGATAGATTTACTAAAAAACATTTCTTTTAATAGAATTCTCTATCAAGACGCGGAGTCATTTAGTGTGCGACAGGGCCTCAGAGTAAGTTAGACCTGGGTTCAAGTTATACCCCAAACTTATACTTGCTATGTGACCCAAGGGAAATCACCTACCCAATCAGTGCTTGAGGCAAATTTTTAAGACTGTAAGCTGCAGAGCCAGTATAGATAGGCACTGGTAGAAGGAATGTGCTTACTGAGAATTTCTTGTACTAATGAAACCATAGGTCTGGTCTAATCTGTCTATCTAGACATGTGTATATAAAGACATGCATGTATACACACGCACACACAAATATATATATATATATGTATATATATATATATGTATGAATGTATGTGTAAGTAAATTGGCATTTATTAAGTGCCTACTGTGTGCCGGACATTGGATGAAATGCTGGGGATGCAAAAAAGGGGCAGAAATGGTCCTTCCCCTCAAGGAACTCATAATTTCTATTTTGTTGTTGTTGTTAAGCCATTAACAGTCATGTGTCACTCTCTGTGATTCCATTTGGGGTTTTATTGCCAGAGAAATTGAAGTGGCTTGCCATTTTCTTCTGCAGCTCATTCTACAGATGAGGAACTGAGGCCAACAGAGTTAAGTAATCTGTCCAAGGTCACACAGCTAGGAAGTATCTGACGCCAGAACTCAGGAAGACATCTTCTTCAGTGCGGGCCCGGCACTCCATCCAATGTACCACCTCGTTGATCTTATAATTTCTATATATGCATACATATGTACATGGCTAGACACATGTTTATATGTGTTTATTAGAGTTGCTAAATCTTAAAAAGCATTCCTGCGGGCAGACTGAGGAAGCTCCATGTGGATTTTAAACATCAGGACACAGGTTTAACCATTCCCTCTCCCAAAATAAATGTAACCAGTCAGAGTATATTCATTCCAACCTCAAATACCCAATACAAAGCTAAATACATTCCACAAATAAGACAGCAAACTCCCTGCCTGGGCATCTGCCTTTTGTGTCTATGGAGAGCACAGTTGAAGAAAATCTAGCTGTTTTGATGTAAAAGCTTCTTTTATCAGTCTACTGCTTCTGTAAAACCAGTTAATGATTTGATACATGGAAATCCAAAGGGGAAGAAGCCCATCGAACACTTTCTCTCCCTGCCTCCCTACACTAAACTGTCTCTCTTCTGTCCAGGTCACTTCCAACCCCTCCTCTTCCCCCAACCTTACTCCAATTATGTGAAACCTTGAGTTTTAAAGCTGCTAAAGTTTTCCACTGGAGCGTGGAATCAGTAAGAGCCAGTTATGCCCTAACCATATGGGGTTCTTAGCTTCTGCATTTTCTTGTGATGATAATGTAATGATGTTAGAGAAAGATGGCACGAAATACTGATAGAACTATTAACCCCTGAACCCAAACACTGCTTTAAGCTAAGGATGGTTGTTTACCAGAAGCACTGGTGGGCTAAGATGACAGGGACTGAATAATGATCCAACATCACAACATTCTACCAATGATACTCATTTAATCGGGTCTTTCAAGAGGTGCACACATTTACAATATTGATGGCCGCTGCTGCATTCTTTAAACAGTTAATTGAATAATGAATTTGCAGACCTTGAGGTGAACTGAATTTTTATTTAGGGAAAGAAAGTACAAGACCCAGCTCCTCCCTAGTCTCTTACCAGATTTGCAGTAGGGTATGCCTGCTGAGCAGGAAATGGTTTCTATTAGTATCCATGTAAATTGCACACCCCATATGATCACTCACCATTCTTATGATATATATAATATGTATATATATATATATATCATAAGATATATGATATATAAGATATATATACATATATATGTATATACATATATACATATCACATATCACACACACACACACACACATACACACACACACATATATAAACCTTTGCTGCATCTCACGACAGTTGAGCAAGGCTTCTATACTATTTATATTGATTCCTTGTCACAAGTGGCCCAGGAAGCTTTTTTTGTAATGGAGGGAGGAGGATTATTCAAGAAGACCCAACTCTAACTACTTCTGCCTGGCTTCCAAGCCCACCTCTTTCTGATGTGTACCAACGATGTGAACTTTAGCAAGTCACACAATTTCCCTGGACTTCAGTTTCCTCATCTGAAAAATGAAGACGCTGCATTGGACAATCTCTAAGGTCCCTCTGAGCTCTAGATTTATGATTCTATAAAAATGCTTCATTTGGATAGCTTTAATCATATACACACATACATATACATATACACATACATACATACATATATATATATATATATATGATAGTGACAACACACATATACATAAACACAAAAGTTCTTTCTTCTCAGAATTTGTCACCCCTTGGTGCAATAATTTTAGCAGAATAACTACCTAATTGAGAGGTAAGGTGGTAGAGTGTATTAGAGGGCTGTTCTTGACATTAGAAAGACTTGGGTTTAAGCTACATCTCTCTGGCAAACACCAGCTGTGTGACCAATTAATCAAATGACAAGCATTCAAATTGCACCAAATGTGAATCAGGCATGGGACTAAGTAGGTGCTGTGACTCCTCTATGTCCTCCATTTTCCAAATTTCTAAGACAGTAACTAGCTAGAAACTTGCTATTCTGTATCTTCTCTGTATTGGAGAATGAAGCTTCCAAACCAGGGATTCTCTATACTGATAAATTCAAAGAGTCAGAAAAGAAAAAGAAATCACTTAATACTATTATAACTTCTGTTCCTCCTACCCACCCAACCAAGAGCACAGAGCAGAGATTTCAAGTTGGAAAGGTCTTCAGAGTAGGGACTCTCAATCTTGAGTGTATCATAGACCCTTTTGAAAATCTGGCAAAACATGGAACCCTTCTCAGAATGATGTTTTTAATCACATAATATAAAGTACACAGAATCAGAAAGGAAAACAATTAAATTGGAATTCAGTTATCAAAATTATAAATTTAAAAAATTATAGACTTGTATTGAGAACCCCAAAATTAAAGAGAGCCTGGATTTGCAGTTAGAAAAACCTGGATTCTAATTCTTACTTGAATAATAAATAGTTTGACTCTGTACAAGTCATTTAATGAATAAATCTAAAAGTGTTTATTATATGCCATATCCTGCTTTAAACTCTGGGGGTACAAATACAAAACTGAGATAGTCTCTGCTCTTAAATTTAGGATTCACATTCTAATGGGGGGCAACCACACATACAGCAGAATTTTGGTGCAGGTCCAGAGGCTGGCAGCATTTGGTGCTCTGGAAGTGTCAGAGCACATGGCAAAGCCCGTTGGTTCACCATGCTAATGAAATGATTGAATTGGGTGACTTACTGCACTCCCAAGCAGAATCAATAGCCAAGTCGGTTCGGCAAGGGTGGGGAGGTGACTGGAGGTGTTCAGTGACCCATTACTGGGGAGTGGAGAGCAGGCCGGAGGGTTGGACTTGAGCTGAGATTCTTGGTCCCTCTTCCTTCAGAACAGTGGGGATGGTAGGTCAGCAACATTCTAGAGTGTGGAGAGCACTAGAGAGCTTGAGAACTAATCATTTAAACTCTCTGAACCTGTTTCCTCATACATATTATTCAGTACAACCTCATTCTACAGGTGAGGAAATTGAGGCCCAGAAAGGTTAAACAACTTGCTCAAATCATCCCAGCTGGAGAGAGAGAGCAGATCCCAGTCAAACTCTGCCTCTAACTCCAGATACAGAATGCTCCCCACTCTACCAGTTACAGTGCTGTACGGTTTTTATATATGAACTCTGAAAACATCAATCTTCATAGAGAAGATAATGTTGTACTTGAGAACAGCTTTTAAAAATTTGGGATAATCCAATAGAGGGGTAAGAGAGTTTAATAAATGCTTTTCTTTGATTTATTGTTTGCTTTATATTGTTTTGTTTTATATTTTTTGGTAAAGAATATCTAGCAGGGGTCTTCATCTTTGTCTTTTTTATGCAAACCTACATATTCCTGCTTAAACTTTTTATTATTTATTATGATTTTTAAATTTTCCTTATCTATTATTTTATATTATTATTAAATTATATCATTATATATTTAGTTTTTTAACATTCTTTTCTTTTTAAATTTTGAGTTCCATATTCTCTGACTCCCTTCCAATTCTCCCCCTCTCACTAAGAAGGCAAACAATATATCAATTTTATATGTGAAATCATGCAGAACATATTTCCACATTAGCCTATATAATACAAAAGTGAAAGAGAAGGAAGGAAGGAAAGAAAGAAAGGACTGAAGAAAGAAAGGATGGAAGGAAGGATGGAAGAAAGAAAGAAAATCATACATCGATTTGCACTCAGAGTTCATCAGTTCTCTCTCTGGAGGGAGATAACATTTTTTTCCTCATTGAGTGCTTTGGAATTGTCTTGAATCATTGTACCGGTCAGAGTAGCCAAGGCTTTCACAGTTGACAATCATTACGACGTTGTTATTGTGCACAATGATCTCCCAGTTCTTTTCACTTCGCTTTGTATCAGTTCATATAAGTCTTGTATGATTTTCTGAAGCCACCCCTAATCATTCCTTATAACACAATAAGACTTCATCACAATCACACGCCATACCGTGTTCAGCCATTCCCCAATTGATGAGCATCCCCTGAATGTCCAATTCTTTGCTATCACAAAAAGAGAGATTTTCAATATTTTTGTATATGTAGGTTCTTTCCCTTTTTCTTTCATCTCTGTGGGGTACAGACCCCTGGATCAAATGATATGCACAGATTGATAGCCCTTTGGGCATAGCCCTAGATTGTTCTCCAGAATGGTTGGACATGTTCACTATTTCAACTATAATTCACTAATGCCCCTATTTTGCTTCACAGTTTATAACTTCACCAACAGTTCATTAGTGTACCTATTTTTCCATATCCTCTCCAGCATTTGTCATTTCTGATAGATGTGAGGTAGCATCTCAGTTGTTTTAGTTTGCCTTTTTCTAATCAATGGTGATTTAGAGTATTTTTTTTTATATGACTATAGATAACTTTGATTTGTTATTCTGAAAACTGCCTGTTCACATCCTTTGACCATTTATCAACTGGGAAATGATTCTTATTTTTATAAATTTAACTCAGTTCCCTATATATTTGAGAAATGAGGCCTTTATCAGAGAAATTTGCTATAAATTTTTTTTATGTTACTTCATTGTGTATGGTACCTCTTAGAAAAATGGAATTTTCCTGATTATCTCTTTTAAGAAGCTTTATTTTTAGGGGCAGGTAGGTGCCACGGTGTATAGAGTACCAATCCTGGAGTCAGGAGGACCTGAGTTC
The DNA here is from genome assembly GCF_900497805.2 of Vombatus ursinus. NCBI lineage: Eukaryota > Metazoa > Chordata > Mammalia > Diprotodontia > Vombatidae > Vombatus > Vombatus ursinus. Next base: position 7,637,404 of record NW_020954551.1, on the reverse strand, counting down.
AAATCCAGCCTGAAATACTTGACACTTACTAGCTGTGTGACCCTTGGCAAGTCATTTAACCCTGAGTGCCTCACCAAAAAACTTTATTTTTGCTTTTGCTTTGTCTGAGTTCATGATTGCTATACCTGCCTTTTTTTTCTTCAGCTGAAACATAACAGATTCTACTCTAGCCCTTATTTTCACTGTGTGTCTTTCTGTTTCAAATGTCACTCGTGTATACAACATATTGTTGGATTCTTGTTTCTAATCCATTCTGCTATCTGCTTCTGTTTTATGGGTAAGCTCAACCCATTCACATTCAGTTATGATTACTAACTGTATTTTCCTCCATTCTATTTTCTTCTATTTATCTCTCTCTCTCTGTCTCCTCTCCCTCCTCAAAAGTCCGTCTTGCTTCTGATGATTGCCTCCCTTAATCTGCTCTCCTTTTATCAAACTCCCCTCCATATCTCTTACCTCCTTCCCCTCCAATTTTCCTACTGGGTAAGATAGATTTCTATACCCAACTTGTGTGTGTGTGTGTGTGTGTGAATGTGTGTGTATGTGTATTCTTCCCTCTTTGAACCACTTCTGAAGAGTGAGGTTCAAGCATTGTCTGCCACCCCCATCCCTCTATTATAAAAGCTCTTCCTTGTGTACCTCTTTTATGTGAGAAAAATTTTCCTCTTCTACCTCTCCTTTCCCCCTTCTCCCAGAGCATCCCTCTTTCTCATCCCTACATTTTTTTTTTTTTTGGAGATCAACCCAACAATGCCAACTCATATCCATGCCCTCTGTCTTTGTAGACTCTTTCTAACTGCCCTAATAATGATAAAGTTCTTAGGAATTTCATGCATCCTTTTCTCATATGGAATGTAAAGTTTGACTTTAATAAGTATCTTATGCTTACTTTTTCATGTTTATCTTTTGTATGCTTCTCAAGTCCTGTGTCTGAGTGTGAGATTTTCTAATCAGGTCTACTCTTTTCATCAGGAATGTTTGGAAGTCTTCTTTTTCATTAAATAATCATTTCCTCCCTCAAAGATTATACTCAGTTTTTCTGGGTAGGTTATTCTTGGTTGTGATCCTAGCTCCTTTGCCTTCCAGAATATCATACGCCAAGCCTTTCATTCCTTTAACATGGAAGCTGCTAAATCTTTTGTGATCCTGATTGTGGTTTCATGATCTTTGAATTGTTTCTTTCTGGCTGCTTTGCCATATCTTCTCCTTGACTGAAAAAGGCTCTGGAATTTGGCTATAATATTCCTGAAAGTTTTCATTTTAGGATCTCTTTCAGGAGGTAATTGGGATTTTTTCAATTTCTATTTTACCCTCTGGATCTAAGATTTGGAGACAGTTTCCCTTTATAATTTTTTGATATATGATGTCTAGGCTCTTTTTTATGATCATAGCATTCAGGTAGTCCAATTATTCTTAAATTACTTCTCAATTTATTTTCCAAATCAGTTGTTTTTCCAATGAAATATTTTAAATTTTCTTCTATTTTCCCCCATTCTTTTGACTTTGTTTTATTGTTTCTTGAAGTCTCATGTAGCCATTAGCTTCGACTTGCCCAATTCTAATTTAAAAAAAAATTGTTTTCTTCAGTGAGCTTTTGTACCTTTTCTTCCATTTGGCAAATGCTCCTTTTTAAGGAGATTTTTTCTTCAATTAATTTTTATGTCTCTTTTCCCATTTGGCCAATTCTGTTTTTTTTTTAAAGTGTTATTCTCTTCATTTTTGGGGGGAGGCTTTTTTACTAAGCTATTAATTCTCCTTTCATAATTTCCTTGCATCACTCTCATTTCTTTCCCCATTTTTCCCTCTACTACTCTTATTTCTTTCTTTAACTCTTCAAGGAATTCTTTCTGGCCTCGGGTCCAACTAACATTTTTCATTGAGGCTTTGTTTGCAGCTGCTTTCACACTGTTGTCTTCTTTTAAGTTTATGTCTTGGTCTTCCCTGCCACTTTAGTAACTTTTAATGTTCAAGTTCTTTTTTTTTTTTTTTTGCTCATTTTCCCAGCCTATTTCTTCACTATGAACTTTATATTAAAGTTGGGCTCTGCTCACCTGGGGGTAGAGACTCACTGTGCTAAACTTCAGACTTGCTCATGTTGCAGTAAGAGCTAGTTCTAGGGGTTTGCAAGTTTTTAGTGCTTCCAAGGTGATGTTATCTTGGTAGAGGTGTGATCACTGCTCTCCTGGTCTGTGCTCGTGTCTTTACCTAGGAAGGGCTCCTGTTTCCCTATAGTCACAAGTACTAGTGGTCCTTTGGCCCTGGAAGTGTGAACACGGCCCCTTGCTCCCTTTTTACCAATGTCAGTTGCTCCTCTCTCCCCTGGAACTGCAACCCAGAAAGGCTTATGGGCAAGAGTTGACCATCAGTGCCCCCTGCACCCAGTGTCAGCAACAGGTCCCCTGTAATCTCCTTTTGACCAGCTGTTCTACTCCCTTATTGCCTCTGTATGGAGACCTCCCAAAACTGCAGCTGTTGTTTTTATAGCAGCTGCCAAGGCTCGCTGCCAAGGCTCACTGCCAGTGCTCCTGCCCAAGCCTGCAGCCACCCAGTGTTACAGACCTCTCCTGAGGACCTCCTAAGTTGTCTTAGGCTGGAAAAATGTCTCCCTCTGACCTTTTGTTGGTTCTGCTGCTCCAAAATTTGATTTGGCGCGCTATTTTAAAGTTGTCTGGAGGGCAACATGCTAGGACAATTCATCTGGGTCCTGGCCTGTACTCCACCATCTTGGCTCCTGGGTCTTAATCTGTGTGTGTATGTCCTGGACCCCATTTGGCAGTCGGGTGAAGTCTACAGACCCCCTTCTCTGAAGAATGCTTTTAAGTGCATAAAATACAAAATAAGGAACACAAAGGAAACCAAATGAATGGAAATAAAGTTATTAACATTTTTATATGTGTATGTAAAATATAAAATAAAAAATAAAATGTATATATGCATGCATGCATGTGTGTCTGTGTCTAAAACTTTAAGGCCCCAAGTTAAGAATCACTGATTTAGACTGATTTTTAGTTTGTTTGTTTTTTCCCCATTTAGCTCTTATTGATTGGCTGACTGCTTACATGCTGATTAGCTTTAACTATTCCACACCCAAAGATAATCAATCCTAGGGTAAAGTGTTTAAGCATACGAAGGTCTGCCTTCAGTAACTCCAACCTCCTAGCCTTATATGGAAGCTTAAACCACGTGAAACAGCTAGTAAAAGCAGTTCAGTAGATAGAGTGCTAAGCTCAGAGTCAGGAAGATGAGTTCACATTTGGCCTGGGACACTCACTAGCTCTATGACCATGGGCAAATCACTTAACCTGCCTGCTTCAGTTTTCTCAAGTTATAAAATAGGGATAATAGCACTGATCTCCCAGAGTTGTTATAATAATCGAATGAGTTAAAGCGCTTAGCGCTGGTTCTGGCATACTGTAGGTAATTAAAAGCCATCCTGCCTCCTTCCTTCTTCTCCTTCCTCCCTCCCTCCTTCCTTTCTTTCATCCTAAAAGCTCTTCTTTGAGTCATCGAAAAAACTTTAAGGCCCTTCCTCCCCCTAAGCTGCACTCCAGTTATCTCTTCTCTCCCTCAGCTGCATCCCAAACCCCCAACTACACATACAAATGGAATATTGCCCCATCTAGGCTTAAGGTCTTTTCCAAGGTCTCAGACTAGGAATCTTCTAAGGACCTTTCTGTTCCCTAACACTTTCCCAATTCTAAGCTTCATTCCCTCAGGGCTCCTTTCTCCACTGGGTAACAGCAAAACTGATCTGATAAATGAATCCACGCTAATGAAGTAGAAGGTGTTAATAGCTTATCAGGTTCCCTCCTCCCAGGTAATATATTTGCATTTTAATAGGGGATTTAGGGAGAGAGAGACAACCAAACCCAAAGGAATAGCTAATGGTGGGAATTCTGGCAATGGTCAGGGAGCTGAGTCTCCACTCTAGGTTTCTTTCTTGAAAATACCAGACTTTTATCCACATTTCACCTGTTTAGGAATTATCTTGATAATAATTCTGAAATCTGCCTTGACTCAAGAATCCTTTTAAAGTCAGAGATACATAAACATCTGGTTTCTTTGAGAGAGTCAGAAAACCAATCTGCCTAACTGCTCCCCTTAGGACTACAGGCCCTAAAAGCCTCTTGGGTCACACTCTCAAAAAATCCACGTACGAGCACATCTCCATGCCAAGTCAAAAACCTCAGGATAAAGGTCTGAAAAGACCAACTCCAGTCTGAAAGTGGAGAGGGAGCTGAATAAAACATAGAGCAGCTAAGTTCTCTTATCCCAAACACCACAGGTGTGAACCAGATGTCATGCTTTGCTTCTCCTGAGATTACAGCAAACAAATTTCATGCTTTTGGAATATTAAGTAGGTCCCAGATCAAGAAGTTTGAAATATATTAAAAGCATGCTACTGAAGTTCAAAATACAGATAATCACTTACAAATTACTGATTTCCTTTGGAGAGTAATTACATTTATAAATATGAATATAGTCTATATTAAACCATGAAAAATGACACTCATATACTGTCAAGAGTTTGATGTACCCTTAGAAAAAAATGTTCAAAGCCCAGAATGCACTCTCACTTATCCCTTTGTCAAAAGGGTTGAAACTCAAAGAAAGATGGATGCAGGAGACAGAGTGAAGGTCTGGTATTGGCTGGGCTTCCTTCCTTCTATGGTTTCAAGGTGAGCACTCCCTTTTCTTATTTCTATCAGCAAAATCGAATGCAAATGAACCAGGCAAAGTGGAACTGAGGAAGAAAGTTTGAGATTTTCTTAATGTGTAAATATAGGTAGAAGTATTTCTTTTGTAGCTCAGATGTTTTACTAAACTATGGGTTATTTTCCCTCCCCATCCCCCAACCTCCTATTTTTTTTTTAAAATGAAGCCAACAAACATTTATTAAGTTCCTACTATGCGTCAGACACTGTGGGAAGCTCTGGGTACATATAAGGCAAAATAGTTCAAAGAGGTCAAGTAAGCAACTGTGTACAAATAAGCTACAGGCAGGAAAACCTGCAGGTCGTCTCAGAGGGAAAGAAGGAGCATAGCGGCAGGAAGAAAGGGAAGGTGTAGAAAAGCGTTCTCACAGAAGGTGGGGTTCTAGCTGAGACTTGGAGGAAGCCAGGAGGACATTCCTGGTATCAGAAGACAGTCAGTGAATACGCACCAAGTCAGGAGATGGGGTGTCCTGTGGGAGGAGGGGCAAGGAGGTCAGTGTCACTGGACCACGGGGTAAGTGGAGGGGACTAACGTCTAAGAAGACTGGAAAGGGAAGAAGAGGCTTTAAAAGCCAGAGAATTTTCTATTTGGCTCTGGAAGTAATAGGGAGCTACTGCACTTCATTGAGCGAGGGGGAGGATGTGGTCAGGCCTGAGCTCTCGGCAGATCACTTGGGTAGGTGAGTGGGGGTTGGTCCAGAGTAGGGAAAGGCCAGGCAAGGTGACCAACTAGAAGCCTGTTGCGTGATGTCCGGGTGTAATGTGACGATGGCTGGCACCAAGCTGGCATCAGCTCCAGGTAAGAAAGGGGCGTATCCCAGAAATGTTGGGGGTTGACATCAGAATGGAATAAACAAGGGAGATGCAATCTGGTAGACACAGCATGGTGCAGAAAGAACTTCCTAAGAGCATCCGTCCCTTACTGGACATAGTAATAAATGCTGACCTGATGCTGTATTTTGTAGTATTTTCTAGCAATCAAATATCTCTTCACACTCCTTACAACCCCAAAGACCAAAGGAATGCTGTTCCAATACAACTGGAAACCATTCAGGCAGTGGGAACTCCAGTGCTCTAGTATAAAGGCCGATTGGATTGCCCTGGATACAAGGTCTTCTCTGAACTCTGATTTCCCTCCAGTAGTGGAAGGATTTGCCTGGCTGCAGCCTAATTTATTCTAATTTTATCCCACCGCTTGGTTTTGGCACGTTTCAGACAGGTTTGCTTCTCATCATCATATTATCATCATCACTTAATGAGTCCACTGTGCCAACTCAAAGGTGAAAGTCAGAGTTCCAGCTTGAGTTAACCAACGGTGCCGTGTTTTTTAAGGGAACCTTGCTTACTTTGGAGGGGACTGGGAATAAAACCAGTGGCATGAGTGCTATGTGCCCTTCAGTTTGCTTCCTCCTTGGTTCCTTTCATTAGATTACATGCAACCTGGATGCTCTAAGAGGAAGCATGGGCAAGGGGCCAAGGATTTCTTCCTCTTCTCCTAAATAGCTGCCCTCCATTATGAAAGGAAGGCCCAACTATCTTATGACTAGCAGGGACCTGAGCACCTCGTTGCTGAAAGTACTCCAGAATGGAAAGTCACAACAAATGAGCCCCGTGCTACATCTACCTCTCAGTTTAGGTAGGTGGTTAGTTCTGGTTAAGTACTATATAAAATAGTTACCTTTCCCAGAAAACTCTCCCTTTAGCCATTTTTCCCTTTTTCTGTGAAATCTCTGGAGTTTCCTCTTTGCCATATCCTATGTGGGGCCACCACCAAACAATGTATATAGCATTTGGAGCCTTGAATATTGAGAAACAAATTAATCTGTAAGCACCTTTGGCTATTTATCAGGACATGCAAATACCACCATCCCACACAATGAAATCCTCTAAAAGTTATGGGTAGGGGGAAGGGAGTGAAAATATACATTATTACTATAAAATGCAAAACATACTTAAATGAAACAATAGGCAAACATTTATTACTAGGCTCAGTGCCATTAAAACGTTTCAAACAGAGGACACATTTATATAAGACTTGAACTTTCAAGTTTGAATTAATTAAATTTCCCCTTGATGAGGCACCAATGGCTAACCGAGGCTTGGCTGGCTTATTAACATGTAGGCCTTTCAGGAAACAGATAATTTTAAAAACCAAAAAAAATTTTCTGAAGGAAAAAAGAGAAAGATTGTTTCTCAATCCTGTATCCTCCACACACGTGGAGGTCTCAGATGGATGGGATAGATCTCTGATGACTGAGGCAGAAAACAAAGGGAAAGAAAAAGAGGAAAAGTAAAACCAGTTTCTGTTTCAAGACAAGGTCTTTTCAAAATGGTTCCTTGCCCCTCTGAACAACCTGCCACGAAACCCCAGGCCAGCAGTTTGCTAATCACAGATCACAAATTTAGAAAAGGCCTTAGGATCCATTGGATTTAATCCCCTCATTTCATAGATAAGGAAATGAAGGCTCAGAAAAGGTAGGTGAGGAGCGCAGGATCACACAGCTAGTAAATTTCTGAAACAGGACTTGAGCCCTGGTATTCCTGAAGCCAAGTATAATGCCATATCCATCACATCACACTGTTTCTCAATCCTGTATCCTCCACACACGTGGAGCTCTCAGATGGATGGGATAGATCTCTGATGACTGAGGCAGAAGACAAAGGGAAAGGAAAAAGAGGAAAAGTAAAACCAGTCTCTGTTTCAAGACAAGGTCTTTTCAAGATGGTTCCTTGCCCCTCCCCCTTCCCACCACCCTTCCTGAAGGTGACCAGCTCCACCTTTGGGGCAATCCTTTGTTTTCTCTTTTTCAGTAAGGTGCTATGTCCCATACTTTTTTCCAGAAGTCAACCAGGCAACAAGCATTTACAAAGTGGTCACTATGCAACCCGGCAAGCTGTGGACACAAAGAAAGGCAAAAACTGAAACAAAACCATTCCCTGTCCTCAAGACAACCTATAAATGATGAAGTACCAGTAATAATAATGATAATAAGGAGAGCCAACATTTACATAGCCTATGCATCAAGCACTGCGTTAAACACTTTACGAATATTATCTCATTTGATCCTCACAACAACTCTGGGAGGGAGGCTCTATTATTATCCTCATTGTACAAATGAGGAAACTGAGGCAAACAGAGGTTAAGTGACTTGCTCAGGATCACACGGCTATTAAGTATGAGGCTAGATTTAAACTTAGGTCTTCCTTTCCAGATTCAGTGCTTAATCTACTATACCAACTAGGTTCCTCTGTGTAATGTGTGTGTGTGTACATACATGTATATACATACATACAAGATATATATTGCATATAATGTGTATGTGTGTATACACACGTGTATATACATACAAGACACACACACACACACACACACACACACATATATATATATATATATATATATATATATATTTTATAGATACAAAGCAGATGGGAGGCAATCTCAGAGGAGAAGCACTGGGGGTCAGGGAAAACGTGGATCAGATCCAGGGATGGCATCCCACGCAAGGAGTAGAAAGGAGATTGGAGTTATGGGGTGGTAGAGTTGGTGGAGAGAAGTAAAGCGGAAGACTAGGATGGTAGTGGTTGGACTGGAAAACTCCTTCTTTGGAGCTGTCTTGAACTTTCTTTGCTATCTTTCGAATAATAAAAAGTCGTCAACAAGACGGTCATTTGCACAGTGCTTTATACATTTCCTGCTAGCATTTCTTTTATTAGAGGAAATTGATTTGCTCTCATAATCACAGATCTGGAGCTGAAGGGGCCCTCAAAGGCCATGACCAACCCTTTCAGTTTACAGAGAAGGACACTGAGATCCAAGGATGTTGCCTGAGCTACCCACGGTCACACAAGGAATAAGCACCGAAGGCAGGATTTGAACCCAAACTTTCTGCCTTTAGAGCCAGCATTCTTTCTCCTATCCCTGGCTGCCTTCTCTTACTGATTACACATTAGGCGAGTCTATACTCTTGAGGGAGTTGAGGGAAAAGACTTGTCCTCTGGAAGGTCTCTCTTGTTCCCCTTGGCTGCTAGTGCCCTCTCCCCTAAGACTCCCACAATGCCTTGCACAGAGTAAATACTTAATAAACGCTTATTGATTGATTCATTGATTGATGGGCACCAGAAGGCAGAACTAGCAACTATGGCTGTTCCATTTTGGCTAATGCAAATTTAGGTTTGAGGGAAAGATAAGCTTCCTACCCAAGTAAATCTTCCTCAAAGTGCAAGGGGCTGCCTTCGGAGGCAGCGAGCTCCCCTTCCCCAGAAACATCCAAAGAAAGGCTGGATGACCACATGGCGGGGACTTCGTAGAGGGGATTATCAAATTCAGGGAGAGACAAGCTGGGCTAGAATGGCCTCTGTGATGGAGGAAAGACCCTGACATTTGGGGACAGTAAGTCAACTGTTTGAAAAGTGCCAAAATGCCCAAGAAGCCAACTGCATGAGCTCTTCACCACTGCAGTACGTGATGTTTTTTTTTGGTTACTATTTACTTTCTGTTCACGTAGACATTGCCTCAAAGTGAGGCACATTTTTATAAATCCTGGTAAATGGGAACATTTGTTGCTTATATTCCTCTTTGTAGTTAGTCCCTTGTTAGGAAGATCTAATTTACCTTCCTGCTCCATAAAATACCATTATTATGTTAACATGTTTTATTAAATATGAAAGATTTTGAACTGCCTTGTGGAGGTAATTGTCTCATTTTCAGCAGGATTCTACGGCGAGCTGGTTTAGCTTCCAGAAATGAAATATAGTAATTAATGGATTGTCAAGCAACTAATGCACATTTTAAAAAATATGAGTGAAATTAGCTATGCATCCCACTGTTTTCACTGCAGATGGCTAAACGACTGTTTGAGTCTTTTTACATTCTTGTAAATCCAACCCTGAAATTAAAAAATAATAATAAGGTGATTGCATCCCTGTACTAAAGCATCTCTGTAGGAATGACTGATATACCTGGATGTTCCTGGATCTGGGAACTTGTAAGGTACAAAGCACAGAGTAGGTATTTCTCTTTGCTGAATCAGATAACATGGAATAGCAGCATGTGTTAGCTATCCATGGAATTTGGTGTTGCAAACTAGTCAATTATTTTGTGGGCAGAAAGGTAAAGTAGCAATGGTGAGATGAACAAAGACTTTTCTAGATGTCACACTCTCAAAGTAAAAATCTTATGCAAATACCCTACACAAATATTTAGGGCATGCTGAATAAATATTTGGAGTAGAACAAACTAGAAAACTAAGACTCAGAAGCATAACTGAATACAGCATACCAGTATTCAATTAACTCAAGAACACAAACAACTGGACAGGAACTGCCAGGAAGATTGGCAAGTAATTTGGCAGAAAGTAGGCTTAGCTGAGCAGCTCACGATATATACCACATTAAACTCCAAAAAATTGATATAAAAATGTAAAAATGTATATATGATAAAAAATAACATATGGAAGCACCTTTCATAACAATGGTTAGAGGGAAAATTATTAACCAAAGAAGGGATACAGATGAACATAAAAAACAAAATAGGTTACTTTGATTATATAATATTAAAGTCTTTGCAAAAACAAAATCAATGCAGCTAGAATATGAAGAAAAACTAGGAGCAATTACTGGATCTGATACAATGCTGATAGACAAAATGTGTAGGAAACTGGCAAACACAAAAGATAAAAATATCATTTCCTAATAGAGAAGTGGTCAAAGGATATAAGCAATTTTCCAAGTAAGAATCTCAAACTATCAATAACCCAGTTTCTTCAAATTATTAACACCAGAGAAATGAAAATTAAAACAACTTTGAGGTGTCTTCTCACACTCAAAGTGGCAAAAAATGATATAATATCGAAAAGGTCAAGAATGAAGAAGTATGAGAAGAAAGGTGCATTAATAACAGGGTTGCTGATACTATGACTTGGTCTAATAGTTCTGAAAAACAAATTAGAATTATGGGAACATTCACTAAACTATTTTTTTTACCCTTTGACCTGAAAATCCTATTGCTAAGCACATACCCTAAGTACAGAGAGAAAAATAGAGAGAAAAAAGACATCAGCAGCAGTACTTCCTGCAACCACACTCACATCCGCACACACCTCCCCGAAACAAAACAAAAATGCAAAAGCAAAGATAAAAGCCTGGAGAACAACGAGGATGCTCATCAACTAGGGAATGGTGGAACAAACTGAGGTATATGAATACAACATAGTATTCTTGTGCCATAAGAAATTAAGAATGTGAGGAATTCAAAGAAAAATGGAAAGATATATAAACTGATGCTAAGCAAACAACTACGAGAACAACAGCTATAATAACAATAGTGAAAATTAGAACAATACCAGAAGACAATCCAGCTCTGATGAATTTTACAGACATTTACACGTCCCCTAAGAAATAAATACAATTCTCCTTCCTGTCATAAAAGAGGCAGTGGACTATGGATGTTCAATGTCACATATGGTTTTATATGTGATCGCTCTAACAGTAATTTTGTTTGATTTTTTTCTTATATACAAGGGAGGATTCAGTGAGGGAGCTGGTTAAAAGGAAAGTAATCTGGTAACAATGAAACTTTTTAAAAAGGAAAAAAAAGAGAAGGGAACATGCCTACTTTCTTAGGTGATTTTCTACAGAATGCACATCATTAACATAAAGGTACAGAGAGTACAAGGTCCCATGGCATTTAGCATTTGTTGATGCTTAAAATGCTTTTGACTCAGTAAAGCAAAACACAATCTGAAAGGCTCCCCTCCAACAAAGTATCTCCCACAAATGAATAAATAAAGGCATTCATCAATGAAAAAGCTTTTATTAAGTGCTTTCCATGGGCACAAAGCATATGTTAACTTTATGTAAGATTTCTTGATAGAAACAACCACAAAGATAAATAGGAATGATGTATTATCATCATTAGTATTCAGTCATCCTTTGATTGTCAATATCAAGTGAAGCCAAAGTAAAAAATAGAAAAAAGGTGACACATGCTTGCCAAAGCCAATCGTTGGAGGATGTCTTGGGCAGCATTCAGATAGAAGAGTTTCTCCTAAGATAGTGATGTCCTCCAGGTGCTCATTTCTAGATGATACATCACTCCCCCTTATCAAGTCCCAGAGGACAACTGATTCTCACAATCACCCACTGCTCAGTTACTGGGCTAAGTTACTTAGTCATCAGTAATATGACAGGGTTGGGTTAGATGGCCTCTGAGGCCTATTTCCAGTTTTAGCTCTAATCTGAACTCAGGTGTTCCTGCTTTTTTAACTATACACACTCTAGATCAGTTAATGATCTGAGGTTATTTCCTGACACCTAAAGTCATCTTTTCACCACCAGTAATCAACTTGTAATGATGAATAGTTATGAATTAAGGAAGACTGCTACTTTGGAAGAATCAGCATTATGGGTGACCTGAAGGATAGCCAAGAGAAACATGAGTATAAGTAGGGTGCTGTCTATTTCCACCAATTACTAATGAAGAAGAAATATAATCTGAAATATTATCCAACAAGGTCATTCTAGGGAAGGGAAGTGGGTGTATCATCTTCCAAGAGCCCCTCACTACATTACATCATGGTTTTATGCTGGTACCTACAAAAGGGCTTCAGGCCTGCACATTGAGTAACGAGGGAGAGTTTACGTGAATAAATGGATGAGAAGTATACCTGATGAAAAGGTCTTCCGTATCAATTGAGTGAATATTATGTCAATTAGCTCCCAAACCAATGAAGTATTAGGAAGAAAAAAGTTCTCTCTATAAATCAGTCTCACGGCTTCATCTTCTTCATCTTCAATTGATGGCCATTCTTTAACCCTTCCACTAGAGAGAAATGATTATTAAATAACAAATTATTGGGGAGATTCAGGCTTTTTTCCCCTTTCTATCTCCTCATTCTCTAGAGGGTCAAGTTAGTATCTGAAGGACATTGTTGATCATGAGAATGGATTAACTTTCTCCTAATATTGTTCAGGCCCCACCCAAGTGGAAAAGCCAACTGTGTTTTACTCATGCTTGGGTGGGGTGTAGATCCTTTGTCTAGATTGCCTAAGACTGGGGTGGGGGGGTGAGATGGTGGTGGTCTGGGAGGAAGTGATCAGTCCCTCATTAGAATAGATCTACCTCTCATTATAATATTCATTCTTCTCATTAATTGTTAACCAATCAGAGTTGATTGCCACCCTCCTGAACACCAATCCTTCCAAGGGCATATAAGTGTTGAGTGGGTTCCATGAGGGATCTTTGGTATTCTGGAGGGTCACTGATCCCTTTTATTAATTATCTGCTAGCAATAATTAATAAGATGATGAATTACCCAGAAACTATGTCTCTCAAACTTTTTAGATGTCACACACTGCAGAATTCACATCTCTCCTCAAAGGCTTTTTTCACCCATCTGTGAAGCTGAGGGTGTCAACATTATCATCTAAAGCTCTGCAGTGTGCTCACAACGGGAACTTTTTAGTGGGACAATTTAAAAAATGCACAAAGAAGGCCTTTTCAGTCTCAATTAGTATCACTTTAAAATTGCATGTATTGGTAAAGAAAGTTTACTTATTCAGGAGTTTCCCATATGAATAAAATCATGTGTCTATTCCCTTTCACCATGAATATAGTAATAGATTATTTCTCATAATGCTTCATAAGCATCTAAAGTACAATTTTCAAGAGTACTAATCATCTAGGCCTCTAGAGATTAAGCTGTTTGCCCAGTCCTTCAAACACCACGTTCCAATATGGCTTAGTATATAGCCACACTCACTTTTCCATACTGTCTGACAGTGGGAGTGAATCTTATCTGAACGTCATCTGAAGAATGATTATTTACTTTGTATAATATACATATATGATTCCTTTGAAAACTTCACATCTTAATTCAATTACCTTTCATTTATAGTTTTCTTGGGGGAAATTTTTAATGTGATAATTTAAAACATCCTCAAACAAGGCTTTTTTTTGTTTTCATTCCAATAAGTCTCAATTTAGCATCATTTTACAAATTACATGTGTATAGCAAAATCTCTTTTTCAAAATCCTTCACTAGAGTATTGAGTGTGGCTTTCAAGAAAGCTTTTCAAGTCCGTTATGGAAAACATAAATCCTTATTGTATAAAATGTGTAAGAGCAGATGATCAAATTTCTCTGTGTGCGTGGGTGTGTTTGTGTCTGTGTGTGTGTGTGTGTGTGTGTGTGTGTGTGTAATTGCTACATCTGGGGTAGAAATCTTCAACAGCAACATGGCTTTTTGATTCCCTGCTGTTCTCTTCATGAGCAGAAGTTTCTGGAGTCAGAGTGACACTAGTAGGGAACCCACTGTCTTCAATGTGCTAGGTCAGACTTCCTAAGCTTGCTATATTCAGCAGGACTCCTAAATCATTCTAACCTGTATATGTCTGCCTGCACTTTCCGCCATCCCACTATTGATCATTTCTGCAGCTCTGGAATAAACATCATGAAATTCTTATGTGGTTTAAGCAGTTGGATTGTTCTAAGTAAGAATTGTTGATCAGTAAGGGGAAAGACAGGGGTAGAAAGCCAGAAGGAGGGGGAGCATTCCTGGGACGTGGAATTCCGATCACGGACAAAGCTGTTAAAACGCAAAACAGAGAAAAGGAAGGGTCTCATAAACTTTTGGCGCTGGAGAAGGGGTCGAGGATCTTAAGAGAAAAATTGATTCAGAAAGACTGCCCGCATTTCAAATTCAGGAAACTCTGACACTGCTCGGTCAGTTGAAATTGATCTGCATTTGGGGTCGTTTCTCATTTTTGTTTTTACTGCATTCCCATGGGTAAGATTTGGGGAGCTAGCCTTTGTTGAAATCTTCTCTTCTTCCCCCCAAGCTAGGGAAATAAAAGGAATAGTTTGAAGTAACCCATGGTCTCGTCATTGAAAATCATATATCTATATGTGCCCATTTAATTCACTCTTTCAATCACTCATTCATTCATTTAACAAGCACATTTATTAAACATCTACTATATGCTAGGCACAATATTAGGTGCTGGGGATAGAAAGCCCCAAAAGGACCTTTCATGCGTATTTCCAGCCCCACCTTCATCCCACCTCCACTACTACTCACACAGGTTCAAGGTTTTCAAAGTCATTTATCCATTATCTCATTTGACCCTCACAACAACCCTTTGAGGGAGGGGCTACTGTTTTCTCCAGTTTGCAAATGAGAAAATGTACTTTGGTTAAATGACTTGCCCAATGCCACATCTTTAGTAACAGTCTGGGTTAGAATTCTATTCAAGTCTTCCTATCTCCAAGTTAAACACACTATCCACCTTGCAACCTCCCTACCTATTGACCCTGGGCAAATGACTTCACTTTTCTGGGCCTCCTTTTCCTCATCTGATTTTAAGGTATACTCCAGTATGTTTCATTCTGGAATGGAGGGGACCCTGGGTTCTTGAAGACATTCCCAACACAAAGCTAAGCTCTATGAAGTTGCAGAGATTTCAGGCATGGTCCTAAGAACTGTGGAACTTGTTATCCAAAGTCCAGCCTAATTAAATGCATAGGTGATCATCAGGTAATAATTTTATTTTTTTCGTTAAAAAGTCCACTAAAATGTGCAGGGGTTGCCATCTGCACTAGAGAAGCAGTAGCTACACTGCTAAAATTGAAGATAATGGGATCTTGCACTTAGCAGATATTTTTAATACATGTTCATTGAATCAAATTCCATTTTGATGTAAGTTTCAACTAATGAAAATTGGTGCTCAGAGATTGTGTACTGTACAAAGGGAGAATGCTATTATTAATAAGCTCACTTGTTACGGTACGGAAAACTCCAGAGTTGAGGCTAGGCAATGTACTCACCTACTATGTACTTTTTGACCTGTAACAACTTAAAAATCCCCAGATCAGACTCTATACCAGGTCAAGCCTTCTTCACCTCTTTCCTGGCCTTCTACAGGAGCTTCAGGGTTAGCCTCCTTGCTTCCTACTCTCTCCCCTCTGAGACCAGATTTGAACTCAGGAAGACGAGTTTTCTTGACTCCAGGTCCTTGAGCTTTGTGCACTGTGGCGCCATTTGGCTGACCAAAGAACTCCCTCTTCACCTCCATCGCTTAGAATCCTAAGCATCCTTCAAAGCACAGCTCAGGTGCCATCTTCTCCACCAGGGCCTTCTTAACCTGCCCAATGGGTCGTACTTGCTCCCTTTAGAAATGGCTTGGGAATTATTTTGTATTTACTTAATTGTGTACATGTTATATCTTTCCCTCCAGCAGAATGTGAACTCTTTGAGGGAAGGAGCAGTTTTGTATTTTATCTTTGTATCTCCAACATTTAGTATGACTAAATAACAACTGATGCTCAATAAATGTTTGCTGAAATCGAAAATGAAAGGACCCACATGAACCTATAAGATTAGCAGAATTACTGAACCTAAGAGCTGGAAAGGACTCTTGAGGTCCTCAAGGCCAACTAGCACCAAACAAGGCTGTGGGATGAGCCCAACAAGTGATCAGCTTGAATTTGTTCGCAAATCTCCAGGGAGTGGAGGCCTGCCCCTTCCCAAGGCACTGCACGGTGCTCTAGTGAATGGCCTTGAAAAGAGATAAGTCCAATTAGGCAAGAGGGGGAGGGAGAGGAAGGAGAAGGAGGGGGGAGGGGGAGAGAGGGAGAGAGAGACAGACAGACAGACACAGAGAGAGAGACAGACACAGAGGGAGAGAAACAGACAGAGACAGAAACAGAGACACACAGACACAGACACACAGACAGAGTACTTAAACCTTCTCCATCTTCATTGGCTGATGGCTGACTGAACATTGGTTTTAGAGCATTTGGGCAGCAGTATTTTAATTTCCTTCAGATAAAAAATTTCCCAAATGATAAAATGCTATTTTTAATGAAACAAAATAGCCCTAATTGGCTGTGATGGAAGATAAACTCAGAGATAAATATTGCATGAATAATTTAAGTCATTCTATATGGGGAACCATCTTCCTGAATCAGAGGGCCAGTTTCCAAACTAAGATTGGGGATGCATTATTTTTTTAATGATAATTTTTATTTTTTTTTTGTTTTCAACATTTACTTCCACAAGATTTTGAGTTACAAATTTTCACTCCATTTAGCCCCTCCCCCACCCTAAGATGGCATGCATTCTGAATACCCCTTCCCCTAGTCTGCCTTCCCTTCTATCTCTGCCCTCCCTTCTCTTATGCCCTTCCCCTTCAATTTTCCTGTAGGACAGGATGGATTTCTGTACCCCATTTCCTGTATTTCTTATTTCCCAGTTGCATGTGAAAACATTTTTTTTTAGACATGTGTTTTTAAAACTTTAGCTTCCAAATTTTCTCCCTTCCTCTCTCCCCACCAACCCTCATTGATAAGGCAAGCAACTAAATACAGGTTATACATGTGCAGTTATGCAGAACACTTCCATAGTAGACATGCTGTGAAGAACTAACTCTATTTCCCTTAATCCTATTCCACCCCCCCATTTATTCTATTCTTTCTTTTGACTCTGACCCTCCTCAGAAGTACTTGCTTCTGATTACCCCCTTTCCCTATCTGCCCTCCTCTCTATCATCCCCTACTCTCTTATCCTCTTCCTCCCCTATTTTCCTGTAGATTAAGATAGATTTCCGTACCCAATTGAGTGTGTATGTTATTCCCTCCTTAAGTCAAATTCTATGAGAATGAGATTCACTCATTCCCTCTCACCTTCCCCCATTTCCCCTCCACTGTAAGAGCCTTTTCTTTTCTGTTTTTTTTTTGTGAGATAATTTACCCTGTTCCACCTCTCCCTTTCTCCTTCTCCTAGTATAATTCTCTTTCACCCTTTGTTTTATTCTCCAGATATGACCCCTTCATTTTCAACTCACCCTGTGCCCTCTATCTATCTATCTATCTATCTATCTATCTATCTATCTATCTATCT
>NW_020954551.1:7580932-7619780 GCF_900497805.2 Vombatus ursinus | reverse complement strand
CTATCTATCTATCTATCTATCTATCTATCTATCTATCTATCTATCTAAACACACATATAATTTTTTCCCTCCAACTACCCTAATACTGACAAAGGTCTCATGAGTTACAAATATCATCTTTCCATGCAGGAATGTAAACAGTTCAACCATAATCAGTCTCTTATGATTTACTCTTTCCTGTTTCCCTCTTCATGTTCCACTTGAGTCTTGTATTTGAAAATCAAATTTTTGATTCAGCTCTGGTCTTTTCATCAAGAATGCCTGAAAGTCCTCTATTTCACTGAATGACCATTTTTTTCCCCTGCAGGATTATACTCAGTTTTGCTGGGTAGGTGATTCTTGGTTGTAATCCTATCTGCTTTGCTCTTCAGAATATTATATTCCATGCCCTGTGGTCCTTTAATGTAAAAGCAGCTAAATCTTGTGTTATCCTGATTGTGTTTCCACAATACTTGAATTGTTTCTTTCTGGCTGCTTGTAATATTTTCTCCTTGACCTGGGAACTCTGGAATTTGGCTACAATATTCCTAGGAGTTTTCCTTTGGGGATCTCTTTCAGGTGGTGATTGGTGGATTCTTTCAATTTCTATTTTGCCCTCTGGTTCTAAAATATCAGGGCAGTTTTCCTGGATAATTTCTTGAAAGATGATGTCTAGGCTCTACTTTTGATCATGGCTTTCTGATAGTCCAGTAATTTTTAAATTGTCTCTCCAGGATCTATTTTCCAGGTCAGTTGTTTTTCCAATGAGATATTTCACACTGTTTTCTAATTTTTCATTCTTTTGGATTTGTTTTACAGTGTCCTGATTTCTCATAAAGTCACTAGCTTCCAATTGCTCTATTCTAATTTTTAAGGAAGTATTTTCTTCAGTAATCTTTTGGACTTCCTTTTCCATTTGGCCAATTTTGTTTTTTAGGGCATTCTTCTCCTCACTGGCTTTTTAGACCTCTTTTGCCATTTGGGTTAGGCTATTTTTTAAGGTGTTATTTTCTTCAGTATTTTTTTGGGTCTCCTTTAGCAAGCTGTTGACTTGTTTTTCATGATTTTCTTGCAAAACTCTCAGTTTTTCCTCTACTTCTCTTACTTGCTTCTCAAAATCCCTTTTGAGCTCTTCAAAGGCCTGGGACTGATTCATATTTTCTTGGAGGCTTTGGATGTAGGAGCTTCGGGTTCATTGTCTTTTTCTGGTTGTATGTTTTGATCTTCTTTGTCACCAAAGTAAGATAGTATAGTCTGATTCTTTTTGCGCTGCTTACTCATGATCCTGGTCAATTACTTGAGTTTTAAACTCTTTGTTAAGATAAAAGTCTGTTTCCAATGTGGAGAATGTACTGTCCCAAGCTTCGGGGGTTTTTAGTGAGGCAATCTGGGTTAAGTGACTTGCCCAAGGTCACACAGCTAGTATGTGGCAAGTGTTTGGTCTAAGGCCGGATTTGAACTCAGGTCCTCCTGACTTCAGGGCTGGTGCTCTATTCACTGCGCCACCTAGCTGCCTGGGATGCATTATTTTTAAAAAAATGTTTATTGCTATCTTTTGGTTTTGTATCACCTTCATTTCTGAAAATATCTCTCTACCCTCCCCCCTATTCAGAATGCCGCTCTTTATTGCAAAGAATAAATAAGATAATTCTTTAAAAAGAAAGCAGTTCCGTCAAACTAACACATCACCCAAATCTGGCATTGTATGCAACTTTCTAATACTCTCCCATCTCAGAAAACAAAAGATGAAGACATCAGGTTTTTTTTTCAAATCCATAACACAACATTTAAGGTTATGTTTGACCTGGAGAAAACACATCATTGTAGAATGGATGGTTTGGGTCAAATGAAATGCCACGCATCTTCTCCCTCTTTGTGATGAACAGCACAAATTTAGACATTCTTGAGCCTTCTCACTCCCCTCACCAACTGCACAATTCCGTTTCAATGTTGTTCCTCTTACATTGCTAACAATGGCAAACTGAGTCCCTTTATTAGTTTTTATCATTGCAAGTCCACAAAATGACCATTAGGAGACATTGATAATTAATATACATAATGGTCACAGAATATAAACAGATAGTTTTTGGCAGAAGAAATCAAAGTCATCAATAGCCATTGAAAAAATATACTAAACTGCTAATAATTAAAGAAGTGAAAATGAAACAATGCTGAAATACCACCTCATACCCATCAGACTGGCTAATATGAAAGGAAAAAAAACCTAACAAATGCTGGTGGGAATGTGGAAAAGCAGGGATACTAATGCACTGTTTTTGGAGTTGTGCAACGGTTCCATCATTCTGGAGAACAATTTGGAACTATGCCCAAAGAGCTATAAAACTGGGCATACCCTTTGACACGGCAATACCGCTACTAAGCCTGTATCCCAAAGAGATCAAAGAAAAAGAAAAGAACCCACATGTGCAAAAATATCTATAGCAGCTTCTTCTGTAGGGTCTGGCCAAAGACACCGGGTCATGCTTCATCTTCCCAACCCATTGAGCTATTCAGTCATCCTCCAAGGACATCTGATCATATGCTGCAGCTCCTGCTTTGATACCCTCAGAATAAACTCCATTCGTTGTCGCCTCTCTCCTAAATGAGCTGACATCATCTATTAGAATGTAAGCTCCTCGAGGTACAGGGCCTATCTCTCTTTAAAAATATTTGTATCCCCAACACTTAGCAAAATGCCTGGCACATAGTAAACCCTTAGTAAATTCTCATTCATTGAAGGCAGCAACTTCCTTCTTTTCCTCTCCCAGTTCTGTGGCCAAAGCTATTTCTTATCTGTACCACACAATGAGCAAAACCCTTTGGGTGAGAATATCTTGTTTTCTAATTGTCAGTATGGAATAGTTTGCCAATGTATTACTATGAATCAGATCATAGAATCACGGATTTGGAGCTGGAATGAACTTTGGAGGTCACGTGGACCAATCTCCTCACTTAGCAGATGAGGAAACTGAGGTGCAGAGACTGTTCATGCTTGTCACTGTGGCACGGTACCCAGCACGGAGTAGAAGCTTAGTTAATGCATAGTAATTGATTACCCAAGGTCATACAACAAATAAGAGGCAGAGCCAGGATGTGAACCAGGTCCTCTGACCCCAACCCAATGTTTTTTCCCACTGTCTTTATCCAGTTGCTACCAATTTAAGAATCATTTCTGAATCATCCAGGTCTATGCAGTCAGACGGTAGACTAGATAAAGCAAAGGTGAAAATCAGCACAACGTAAGAAGAGAGGATGATTCCCTTTCACTGATGGTTTCATGTGCTCTATGTATGCTTAACCTCAACCAACAAGATGATCCACTCCTGTTGGGAGTGGCCTAGATTTCTATAACCAGCAGTGTGCTGGTAAACATTTAATAGCCGGCTCTCTGAAAATAACAAGGTATGTAGGACACACTTTTACGTTTATTTAGTCGGCATTATTAACATTTTCTCCATCACTTTCTTAAGTCTAGACAATCAACACAACAATAAATCAAGCCCTGATTTATAGCATATGCTGATTTCTGAGGTGTGAATGCTCACACTGTAAATTTAACAATCTGCTCCCTACAACAGCATTAAGTGGCCCCTGCATAGCCCTGTGCCTTAACCCATAAGGCCCAGCATCACCCCTAGGCACATTGGGGAGGGAAGTTAATTGTGTACTAACTTGATATTCATGGACAAATGTAGTTCTTTAGCCTAAAACAAAATTCCCTTAACATTAATTACCCTGGAATTAAGTAATCCAGCTATTTATCCCTCTCTTCCAGTGATGTCTTCATTTTTTTTTTTTGTATAAGTGCTTTCTGTACTATTTGTAATGTTGGGAGGGGGTGAGAGTCTATATCCTAATTGGATTATCCCTAGGTATATTTTAAAAATCTTTAACAAAATAGACGTATCAAAATAATTCCTGAAATCAACAGAAAAGTCATTTGGTGATAATTTAATATTGACTTTAAAAGTCTTGATGCAAATGTCTGAAGAGGGAAAATGGAAAATGGAAATAAACAATATTGTCTTTCTGAGGAAAAATGTTGGGAGTTTGTCTAGATATTCTATTATGCGAAACAGACACATAATAGAAAAATATATTATGCTTGCTTGCATTCATCGTCCTGATTTTTATAGGACCAAAACAGACAATGAAAAATGTTTTTGTAGTTTTGGGATACCTTTAGATTTTCAAATGACGACGTATACAACACATACATATAAGAGACAGACAGACAGACAGACAGACACAGACAGAGAAAAACTAGAGAAGGCATGACATGATCAATAGAGCATTGATACATACTAGTTGGGTTCCCCTTCTCACCCAGGGAAGTTACCTAACTTCTTAGTGTTCTAGGCAACTTTCTAAGGCCATAAAGTGGAAAATAGGCATTAATCTGCATGGCAGGAGCAACTACTTTCACCTTGAGTTTTCTACCCTTGAGAAATCAAAGGCTGGGCCCAAAGCACCCACACACCCTTACTCACACACTCCATAAAGGTCCTACTCAAATACATCATTGTGGTGATGAAATTCTTAATCATTGATTTGTAAAGGATGAGGAAAAAGAAAGAAGTTTCTACCATGTTGGAAATAAGGTAAATAGGGTCCCAGTAGCAGATTCTGTCCCCCAAAGGCCAACCCAATTAAACTGGGAGATCATTGCCAGTATGCTAGCCACTAGGCAATGGATTTTTTGGCCATTGTGACCCATGAAACAAAGAAAACTGCAAAAACCTTTTGGCTCCATCATGAAACAAATAAAAATGTAAAAATGCTTTTGGCTCCATGATGTCTTCTATTTCTGCAGTGATGGGGACAGAGAAGAAGAAAAAGATGTCAAGGGTAGCAAGAACAGCCATTGTTAGACTACCAATAAACAGTGACTTAACTGCTGGTACTCTATGCAGGGGGTCCTTGTTCAACTATTACCATAGACTAATGGAACTGAACTATATAAGTGTGTGTGTGTGTGTGTGTGTGCATGCACACACACATTATAGTTACAAACCAAACTAAATTTTTAAGGAAGATGCAGCTAGAGGGAAGGATGGATAATTTATTCTTTCTTTGGAAGGGACAATTAAGAGGTTGGCAAGCCAGTTTCCTTTCATGGTCAAAACTAAGAATCATTTTCTGGGATATTTGTCAGTTTGCTTGGCAGTATACGTGATGATCCTAAGCAAAAAAACAAAAACAAAAACAAAACCAAAAACTCCCACCACCATGGAGGTAATTGTGACTTTTGTACCTTGCTGCAAATGATTACTGAATAGGGAAATTCTGTGAAGAATTCAACAGGTTATTCCAAACCAAATCAATATGTGCACTGGTATTCTGCAATGGTAATGCGAAGGTGGACATGGAAGATGGCTAAAACTGTTGGAAAACATAGTTTTGCTAAATCCTTAAAAATGCTTGTTTATATATTGATTGGAGAAACAAAAGAGCCCAGGGGCTCTTAAGCTATTCTGAAGTCTCCTTCTTATATGTTATGAATGTGTTTCTGTAAAAAGAGCCAAAAGATCCTGGGTGTTATAAGCACCAAAGAATATCATAAGAAATGAAATGGAATATAGCTTAACAGACAGGAGGTGACTAGTCACCAATATCAGTTATTTCTGAATAAGTTATCTCTATGCAGTCAGATTAGTGACTAAGTAAAGTGTCAAAATCAACATCATAATAGAAGGAAGGTTAATGATGAGAAAAGGCATAATGAGTATTAACAATATCTACAAACTGACTTGTTCAAATGAATTATTGGAGCTGAAAAATGGGAAATGGATAAAAGAAAAGATATCAATGCTGACTAGCACCATTTCTTGCAGAAGTTTAACTAATGTAAAATTATTACCATGACAAAAATATTAGACCACATCAGAAAAATAAACAAAACAAAAAATCATTTATGCTCCTTGCCAAGTAGTATGATTTACATGCCAAGAGCAATCCCTAGTTAGAACAGATATTCTCTGGCAAAACATGAAAGAGGAAGTTCAGGGAGCCAATAAAAACAAAAACAAAGCATATTTGTTGAGGACCTGTTGTGTGCTAGGTACTATTCTAAGCACTGGGGAGACAAAGAAAGGCAAAAACATGCCCACTCTTAAAGAGCTCACATTCTACTGGGGGAGATAACGAACAAGCAGCATTGCTTCATAAAACAGCTAAGAAGTAGATAGGAAAAAAGTAGTCTGACACATGTTTGGCATGAAATCCATTTTAGCCATACCATTGCAACAGAAATTATGGATGACATGGGGGAGGGGGAATTAGACAAAAATGAAACAGCTTTGCCAGCATTTTTAGGAAGACCTCTTTTGGATCAACGAATTTAGCATTGGAAGGAACTTTCAAGATCATAATCGTCCAATTCCCTCCATTTCATAGACGAGGAAGGTGGGACTCATGGAAGTTTTGAGTGATTATACATGATGGCAGGAACCAGCACCCCACAACAATGATCAGATTAGATGAGTTATCCAGTTCAATTCAACAAGCATTCACTAAACACCTCTCTTTCCCTGGGCACTGTAACAGGCACTGAGGAGACAAAGAGAAAAAAGAAAAAAATCCACATTCTAAAATTGACACGTCTTCAAATCCTGCCTGATGCTGTCATTGACTCTGAGTCAATCTGAATAGCAATAACAACAATAATAATACCTAACATTTGCATAGCACTTTAAGATTTGCAAAGTGCTTTTTATCTATTATCTCCCTTGATCTCAAATCACATATCACATTATTATGCATACATGTAATCTATGCAGATTACCTAACTTCTCTGGGCTTTCTATAAAATAAGGTCAGACCAGATGGCCTCTGTAATCTCTTCTAAATCTAAAGCTATGATTCCTATGATTTTATAACACTCTTGGCTCTGTTGGTTTAACAGAGAGTAAAATTTATTTAGGTAAAAAACTGGCAAAAATCACCTGTGATTTGAAAAACTTTACCCCTATTTTGGTGCCTAAAATAGAAATATACTTAGATAATGAAAACAATTTCTCTGATCATCATCAGAAACCTTTTCAAATTTAGAGGAAAGTCCCAAATTGTACTTTACATGTAGACGCACCAAGCAGAAAAATCGATTGGACTTTTTTAAATATTAAAGAGTTAGAGCTGGGTGGCGGGTGGAAAAGTAACTACCTACAAAAAAAAATATTTAACGCTGAGCACCACTGGGGGAAAAAAAAATTTCTTATTAAATCTATATAATGTCACCAACCGCTCAGTGAGTGGAATAACTTTTTAAAATATTTAACACATGTAGTCACTTAGTGGCTCAGAAAACATTTTTTATGAAACATACTCAATGATTAGTACTACTCCAGTGCCTAAAAGGCAAGAATCACAGCGATAAAGAAGCCTGTGTTTACGCCATAACTTCTTAAAGAGGATGTTTAATGTGCACCTAAGCCACTCTGATGCTCCCCCTTCCCCAAACTTAATTTTAATCAAATTTAATACTTGCACACGTTTGGTTAACGGATCATTTGTGGAATGAATTCTCAGTTACAGTAATTAAGGTCAAAGACAGAGTAGACACGAACAGTTGTTCCCTTCTCAAACCCATGATCAATTATCAATTATCCCTCCAATGACAGGCAGTATGAATGAATGAATGCATGACTTAGGAGTCAGGAAGAAGGACATGAGTTCAAATTCTACCTTTGATGCTTAACCTCTATGTCTCTCCTTTTCCTGGTCTGTAAAAAGGGGAAAATAAGACACCTACTTCTTAAGATTGTTGTGAGGATCATATGAGATTATGTATGCTTAGGAAGCATATGTGAACATAACTAATGTGGAAATATGTTTAATATGATTGTACATATATAGCCTATATCAGATTGCTTGTTGTCTTGGGGAGGGGAGAGGAGAGGGAGGGAGGGAGAAAAAATTTTGGAACTCAAACTCTTATAAAAGTGAATGTTGAAAACTAAAAAATAAATAAATAAAAGAATTTTAAAAATAATAAGGAAAAAAAGCATATGTGAGCTACAATTGGAAAGTGTTCCTTGAGAGCAGGTTCTCTTCCATTTTGATTCCTGTCCCTTGCTTTGTAGAAACTTAGTAAATGTTTGTGGAATGGAACTTCATCAGAGTCATTAAATATAAAAGCTGGGATGAAATGGATCTAGATCAGCCCATTCCTTTTATGTGGAAGCAGGAGCACAAAAATGCACAGGCATTTTTAGGGGTATCTCCTCATTGGTGGACAGAATGATCACTTCTGTTCTGTGTTCTGCCCACAAGGCAGCAATAGTAAGGGCTTGGGAAAGGAAAGAGTCTTCTTATGGTTTCCAGCCTTTCAGAGAGGACACACATAGTTCCAGGCTCTATTTAAGGAGCAGACCTTGGGGAAGGAGAGAAAGACGGATGAAGCTGACATTACAGCCTATGAGCCAGCTGTATGTCTGTTGGCAAAATCATGGGACCTCTGATTCCAAGTTTCCTCATGTATAAAATGGACCTATTAACACTTTTAATAACTACCGGACACTGGTGTTAAAAATCATAAATGTCAATCAAATATAAAGATGAAATAAGATTACGTATGTAAAAACTTTGCAAAACTCAAAGCTCTATATGTATTACCTAGCATCCTTACTGTTATTAGTGGAAGAAATGATATTGGAACAAGGGTCTTCTGATATGTATGCCCGTGTTCTTCTCATGGTAATAACCCAAGGGCCAAATCCAAAAGCATGGACATAGACTGCAATCACTCAATCAGTCTTTATTAAATGCCTACTATATGCCAGGAATTATGTAAGGTGTTGAGAGCTGAAAGTCAAAAGCCAAACAGTCCCTGCCCTCAAGGAGCCCTCACACGCAAAGCAGATAGAAAGCACTTTGGGGAGGGAAAGGGATCAGAAAAGGCTCTATTTTGGAGATGGTGGCTGAGCTGAGCTTTGAAATAGGCTAAGCATTCTAGAACATTCCCACGAGAAGAAAAGTCTTATAGAGATGAGGCATAACCAGTGCAAATAAGTGCATGGAGGGAGGAGAAGGAATGTTGGGAACTAAGAATATGACAAGTGATCTGCTTTGACCAAAACAGAGGGTATGTGGTTAGTGAATACTAGGTAATCAGGCTAGAAATGGAGTGTGGACTTTGAAGAGACAACATACGAATGAAGCCATAGATCAACCAAATAACAGAGGGTTAGGAAGAGACTTGAATGCCTCTGTTTTCAAATTTCTGCAGTTTTACAAGAGAACTCATCTTCCCTTGGGAATTCTAAAATTTTCTTTCACAAATTTCTACTTAAATTGATCACAAAGCGTTTCTCTCTGTATGTCTGTCTGTCTCTGTTCTCTCTCCATTTTGGCTGTAACACTCTGATTCTAAGGGAATAAAGCATTGTCATCCACTGAGTAATTATAATCATTTTCTGCGAGCACACTGTGAGGACCATGCCAAATTATCGTCATTTTAATTTTAACCTGTTTTTCCAACCTTAAATCTGGGCTGGCAGATCTGGCCACCTGCTTTTAGGTGGTAGAGGCTTTTCATGCTCTAGGTATTTATGTGTATAGGAATTACAGGAGAGTTGTATGTCTAATTTTTTATCCCAAGGTCGGCAGGTATTACATCTGCCATTTCTCCATTTTCTCTGAAGGCAGGATGGAAACAGCTTATCTCTCTTCAAAGATAACAGAGTTGGAATAAGCTTTGGAAGGCCCACCAGGCCAGGTACACACCCCAAAACAATCCAAGAAAGGTGAGAAGTTTGGGAAGAAGATACGATGACAGGTATCATTTGGGCATGTTCAAGCGGATACTGGGACATCCAAACAAAGCGTCCTCTAGGCATGGAGAGTTGATTTGTGAGGAGAGGGAAATATGTAAATTAGGGAACAATACAAAATCATAGGATCATATTTTAGAGCTGAAAGAGACCCTAGCAATCATCTAGATCCAACGTCCTCCTCCTATTTTGCTAGTGAGGAAACTCAGTTCTAGAGATGTTAACAGTTTGTCAAGGTCAAAAGGAAAAGTGACGAATTTCACCAAATTGCTTGACAATAAATGGTCAAAAAACATCCCAGTTATATGTCAGAATAATAAGAGTGTATGTGTAGAAAAATATGATATTCTGGTAATATATGACTGGGAAATGAGGTAGGTCAGTTATGCAGGGAGGATCAAAAAAGTCACATTTATTATGTATTTACTATGTACCAGGCACTGTGTTTTGGCTGGGGCAAAGACAATCCGTGTCCTGAAATAGCTCACATTCTAATGGGGGAGACATCATGGAAATAACTAGGTCCATACAAGATAAACACTCAGAAGATAATCTTGCAGGTCAAAGGCCCCTGGAGTCTGGGGCAGTAAGGGCCTCCTGCAGAAGGTGGGATTGGAGCTGAATCTTAAAGGAAAGTGGAAAGCAGGAGGCAAAAGTAAGGAGGGAGAACATTCCAGTTACAGGCAGACAGTACGCAGGTATGGAAGTCAGAGGTGGAGTCCCTGGCACAAACAGAAGCTAGGTCAGTGAGTTAAAGGTAATAAACTGTGAGGAGACCAGAAAGGAAGGAAGCAAGGGGCCAGGGGACAAAAAATTGCAAATGTTAAACAGAGGGTTTTATATTTGATCTTGGCGATAATAAGGAGCCACTAGAGTTCATTGTGAAGGGGGATTATGTGGTCAGATCTATGCTATAGGAAAACCACTTTGGTACCTGAGGTTAGGATGGATTGGAAGAGGGAGGGACCTGAGGCATAGAAGACAGGCAGGCTGAGGACTATATCAGGACTCACAGAACGTTAAGTTTATTAGGTGGTGGTAATTGAGTTATTTCAGTTGTGTTTGACTCACAGTGACCCCATTTGGGGTTTTCTTGGCGGAGATACTGAAGTGGTTTGCCATTTCCTTCTCCAGCTCATTTTACAGATGAGGAAACTGAGGCAAACAGGGTGAAATGACTTGCCCAGGGTCACACAGCTAGTAAGAGTCTGAGACTGGATTTGAACTCAGGAAGATGAGTCTTCCTAAAATCTATCTGCTGCCCCTTCTAGCTACCCAAGCTTATTGGATAAACACACATAAAATTTATGGGAGGACATGGGCAAAAATGATACAGTCAAGTCAACAAGCATTTATTAAGCACTTAGGATGTGCAAGACCTTATGCAAAGCACAGGGTATACAAATATAGGCAACACCAATCCCTGCTCCCATAAAGCTCATGGTCTAATGGGGGAGAAAGCAGAAAAACGATGTAACAAGAAATATACAGGATAATTTTGAGTCATTAACAGAAAGAAAACACCATTATTAAGAGACATCAGGAAGTCTTCCTATAGAAAAAAGAATTTTAGATGGGCCTTCGGGGGGGGGAAACTAGGGAAGTCAGGAGGCAGGGATGAGGAGTGAGAGAACTCTAGGCATGGGAGAAGGAAAATGAAGAGCAGATGAGTTCTTGTGGAAGGAGGAGCCATATCCAGGAACCCTGGAAGCATTGTACTGAAGTGTTACATTTATAAAGCACGTGGTCCACCATATCCTCGACTCTGGGACCTAGAGAGACATGCAATACAAATCCACTTATTCCTATTCTGGACTTAAAGAAACTGGTGGTCAGGGAGGCTCTGTTCCCAGCCCCCCATATAGAGAACTATTAAACATCAGTGCTGGAATTTGAACTTAGGTCTTAAGACTCCAAGTCCAGCACATCTTCCTGTCAGTCCACGGCCGCCATCAAGCTTTGAACAAATTGCATTCAGTTTAAACTTCTTGTATATGGGAGGAGGGAGAGTAGATGTGATTGTTTTTTCCTTGTGTGCACACACTCAGACATATGCACCAATACAAGTGTGCCATTCTCTGAGTGACAACCAAGAATATGGTCCCTGGCTTGCTCGGGGGACATGATGATTTGCTCACAGCCATTTAATCAGGGAATTGACTGAACTACAAAGCATTTTTCTTCTTCCTTGTTACATGCCATATTGTTTTAGCTATTGCTTTTCTTGCTGTTTACTTACAATGTTTCTTTCTGGACCAAAATCTCAGTAAAATTGCTCTGGGGAGACTTTTATCTTTTTTTCCTAAGGTAGTTGCATGTATAAGTGAACCATTATAACCAAATCAGGTCAGTGAATCAAACCGAATGACAACCAACAAAAATGAGGTAAAAGCATGCCTGAAGCAACAAACAGATGCCTTATTTATCAGACTTCCTTAAATCTTCATCTTTTCTCATTTTCATGATGGATTTTGGGGCTGCAATCTATCCCATGTAAATTTCCAATTCTGAATTCACCTGTTTCAATCCAATGACCTTTTTAGCTACTGATGGGCTGGTTTCCAACATTGGCTTTACTCTCCTTTATTCACTTCATGTTCCAGTCAAACTGGCCGACTGGCTCATTTTATTGGGTATTTGTTTAGTTTGAGATGGAAAAAATAAAATGGAGGTAGGTGGGCATCAAAGCTTCCTCCTATAGAAAATGTCCTCTGAACCCCTACTGATCCCTCCTAACTTTGTATATATTTCATATTTGCTTCTCCCAGTAGAATATAAGTTCTTTTTGAACAAAAACAATTTTGCTTATTATCTTCCTGTCCCAAGCCAGAGCTTGATATAAAAAAGTGTAAAAATGAGAAAATACTTGTAAAGCATTTTGGAAAGCCTTAAAGTATTATATAGATGCTAGTGGATCAATTATTAGGCAATTAATAAGTGTTTGCTGAATAAATGAATGGTCTGCCCAAAATAATGTCAACTCTATGATTATAAAAAGGGGAGAATAGAGATGGCCCTAGACCAAGGGGTGGGGTGGGGAAGACCTATAGTTCCTAATAGCCTATGATCTCTTCTCCTCTAAAATTCAATCCCCTATCTGCCCTTCCCTTTTGGGATGAGAGGGTGGATTCTCCAATGTTGGAGATTTCTGTTGTTAACTCTTCATCCATAGATCCTCAAAGTCACAGAGCCCACCCTTTAAAATCAAGCTATATTTTGAATGGGGTTGAGATGTAATGAAACACCCCGAAGAGCAATGAGTCTTGGGGGAGAAAGGCATTTAAAGTAAGGACTTTGGCATCCACATTTCCTGCCAACTTTCAGGCCAGAAGCTCCTGTTCCTTCCATTAGAAGAATGATAAATGTCTCTGTCATAACCAGGACTTTTCAATGCGCTCCCTTTTATGCTGAAAGCCAAAGCATTAATAAAGCGATTGAAGTGGAGGCATCCAAGTCTATGAATGTCAGGGAGCAAGGTTTCACATATGTCACTCTAGAGTCATAAAGGACTTCATATATAGCACTGGGGCCGAATGGAACATGACTATTTTTATTTCTTATATGGGGTGCTGAAGACAGGCAAATGGAAGAGAAAAATGAAGGAAAATCCAATTAGTCATCTTCCCTCATGACACTTTAATGCATTATTGTTAACAATTATTCTCAAATGTACTCAGAGGAGCACCACACCTGTGTTTCCCCACTTCTTGGCTCCATCTTTCACAGAGTGAACATTTAACAGCAGGCTCCTCATTGGCTTTGATCTTGGAAAGGAGTCATCCCTTTTCCATTGGACACTGTAGCTCTTGGATGTGTTTAACTTTCATTTTTAGGCATTACTTGGGGGGAGGGGGAGAGAGGACCAAAAAACCAGAAACTGATCTTCACCCATAGAACATTAAAACTCTGCTGTCCAAAAGAGCTATTTTAAAACCCCATCATAACATGTCAAGACTCTGCATTATATCTGAACTTCAGATTGACTCCGGGCTTGTGCAGCTCACCAACTTAATGGAACTCATCTGCTCAGGGGCTTAAGATAATAGGATCCCTGTGCCTAACACAGAGAAGCTCTGAGTGGTCTCGGGGTGCTTGACTACCATGCAACAGGTAATATTCTCATCCATTACATGAATCAATACTGAGCATTGTGGCTTCTTTCAAGGTAGCTGTGGACCAGCAGGGCCAGATGAACTTAGTTAATTTAAAAGTAATGGATTGAGATTGCTTGCATTACTTTCCTGAAGCTGACCCCTACAGTCCTGGCACAGCCATAATAGTTAATTCAATTTCATCACAGCAGAAAAAAAGCACAAGAAAATGGACGTCCTCATCTGGGTGTCAAATCAACAAGCTTTTCTTAAGTGGCTACGTGTGTGAATGTGTGCAATAGTACTCCTATTGAAAAATCCACATAATCAAGTGGATCTGGGATTCCATTCATTCCAACATTCCTTCTAATGACAAAGACAGAATACACTCATACCTGCCAATATTATTACTACTACTACCACCACTGTTATTACCACTACTGCTACTGCTGTTGTTGCTATAACTACTACCATTACTGCTGCTGCTGCTACTACTACTTATTACTACTACTCCTACCACTACCACCACTACTACTACTACTACTATCACCACTACTCATTATTATTAATAGTGAAAGGCAGTAGAGTATAGTGGATAGAAAGCTAACCTTGAAACCAGGAAGACCAGGATTCAAGTCCCATCTCTGATAAATACTAGCTGGGAATTCACTTAATTTCTCAATGTTTTAAGCAAATCTCTAAAACTATCAGTTACAGTGAAGGTGCCAACATGCATTGGTAGAAGGAATTTCCTCATCAGGAAGAGGAAGGAAGCTCCCTATCTCAATTAAATCGTAGGATGAGTCTTTATCCCTATCTTCATCATCATCATCATCATCATCATCATCATCATTATTTTCATTCTAGCACAGTGCCTGGAACATACTAGGTACCCAATAAATGCTTGTTGATTCACTGTTTGGAACCAGAGCATCATCACAGATAAAACTGTTACCCACAGTTGGCCAAAGGTAATATTGATCCACACAAAGTCCAGAAGAAAGCCTTGAAGTGAAGCTGCCATGATGAACACTCTCTAAATTAAGAGTGGAAAAAACCCTTCAAAATACAGCACCCTCATTGAAAAAAGCATATGGGGATGGGATGAGGTCCATATGTCATCCCCATAATCCTGTCGACTACGGGAGGCTCATGCAGACGCCTGAAGGGAGCCTACAGAGGATGAGTTAACATCCCAACACATTTATGAAGCTGCAAAAAACCCATCATTTTATCCACTTGCATAAGAGTCTACAAATAATTGAACATCAAGGAATAGGAAGATACTGATTTGTCCTTAGAACATTTCTATTTGAATTCCATCATAAAAGATGACAACAAAAATAAGTAAATATAAATATAAATAAATAAAAACTACAGTAAGAATTTCTACAAGACTTACAAAGTGCTTTACCTACATGAGACTCATAAAAATCCTGGAGGGTAGGTGTTATTTTTATCCCAATTTTATAGATGAGCAAAATGAGGTTTAGGAAAGCAGAGTGGTTTGCTAAGGGCCACACATCAGAGGCAGAGGCAAGCCCCTTAATGTTCATGGGACGCAGTTTCCTCATTTCTAAAAGCAAAGATTTGGACTTGATGGCCCTCTGAGTTTTCGTCGAACTCTCCATCAATGACTCTACAGATCAAGATCCTCATAGCAAGCTCAGCCCTCTTGCCACTGCATTGCCTTTTATGTACCCACATATCCCCACCCTCACAGTTACCTTCAGCTATGTCTCATACGTTTAGTTTGTGCTTTTTAAAATGTCTTCAAGATGATTAGGAAAACCTCCTTGCCAAAAAACATTGGGGTCTTCATACTTTTATACCTTCCACTGAGAAATTGTGCTGGACTAGTCAATATCAAAATTTAGAAGCGAAGGGCAGATTTACTGATTCCCCATTCTCATTTGCATCAAGAACTCCAAATTTACATGGAAGCCTTGTTCGCAAGAACCATAAACCTGACTCAGTATCTGACAAACAGAAAAGGTATGTGTTTTAAAGTCATTATTTTTAAACTACTGAACATATGGCTCTGAGTGATTACCAAATGAAAATGATCCATATAATCAGAATTTATGAAGGAACTACTACACAGTAACGTGTGCTCATGTGAGCAAGAGGGAGAAAGAGAGAGACGCTCACCAGACACACAAGAAATGTGGCTGCTTGGTGGGGAAAAACATCTTTGTCGAAAGGTTATGTTTAAACAGTCTTCAAAAGCACTAATGTAAACTATTCATAACCACCTGATTCAATCCAAGAAACAACCACCTGAAAAAAAGTGTCCAATAATAGCTAGCTTTTGGAGAGCGTTTTAAGGTTTGAAAAGCTCTGTCTGTACATTATGTTATTTTGATTCTCACAACATCCTTATGTGGTAGGTGCACATATTTATCCCCATTTACAGATGAACAAATTGAGATTTGCCCGAGGTCACCCCAGGCAGGACTGAATTCAGGTGTTCCTCCTTGTGAGTCTAGCCCTCTCATCTACTGCATGTTCAAGATCACTGAGAACCAAAGAAATCTAAAACGAGGGCCTCGCTGAGTCATCAGCTCTCACCACCGGACTCACAAAAATGCTGAAAGTTGGGTAATTTCATTGTTCAAGACAAGCATGTTAATTCACTGCTGATCAAGCTACAAGGCGATTTAATTGTTTTGGAAATCAATTTGGAATTATACAAGAAAAGTTACAGTCTTGTTCAAACCCTGTAACCCCAAATCACACTACTTAAACATTTTAGAGCTCAGTTTCTTTATTATTTTTTCTTTTCGGAGTGATTTAAATGACTTGCCCAGGGTCACATAGTTTCCTTATTTTCTGAAAGGAGAGTTTTGCCTAACCACCTTGGAATTCCCTTTTGTCATCTGTAAAATGAGGTGGTTGAGATTCTTTTTTTTAACCTGAGGTCAGTGAATAATTTTAAAAATTATTTTGATAACTGCATTTCAATATAATTTGTTTCTTTTGTAATCCTGTTTATTGTATTTTATGCATTTAAAACATTATACTAGAAGGGCTTCACCAGACTGCCCAAAGAGTCCATGACATTAAAAAAAAGGTTAAGAACCCCTACTCTACATGGCTTCAGTCTACAGACTATATATAGTCTACAGTCTTTCCCTTCCAGCTTTCAAACCCATATTCTTACGATAGTATCATCTACGGTAGTTATAGATAGCAAGAAAAGACCCAGGTTTACATACTAGCATTATTTGTGACAACGAAAAGCTGGAAACAAAATAGGTGCCCAATGAATGGGGAATGGCTGAACAAATTATGGCATATGAATGCAATGGAATATTACCGTGCCATAAAGAATGACAAATGTGTAGAACTCAGAGAAATATGGGAAGACTTGTAGCAAGTAAAGCTGAGTGAAGAGAGGGCAGCCAAGAGGACCACGTCCACAATGATGACAAGGTCAGTCAAGTCACTTGCAGGGTCAACAGGATGATGGTCAATTACAATGATCGATGTTAGTACCACACTACCAAATTTAAAAGGCACATTCTGCCTTTCTGTCAAAAACTGATAACCAAAAAAAATTTAGAGGGAGGGAGGGCTGCAATGGGGTTGGTTTGGGCAATATCTGTTGTGATAATAAAATAAATCAATAGTTTTTTTCTGATGAAATGATAACATCAGTTACTACGGCCATAATGAAAAGTTGTAAAAGATCCCTGACCCAGTACATTACCTGGTACATTTAACAACCTACGTAAGATTGTATTTGAATCAGAGCCATTCAACCATTTCACTATACTCTTACAGGAGTGAGCCACAGGGCCAGCCGGGGAAGGTTTTGACATCTGACTCCCCTCAGCTTTAACAGTTCTAGCCGACAGACCCATATGCACTGCCCTAACTGTCTAATCTTTAAGTTTCCTACACATGAAGAGGCCTTATGATTTTTTCACTGATATGAAATTAAAATTTTTAGCCATAAAAATATATTTAGATCCAAGGCTACATGTCATTTCTGAAATCTTGTCATTTAAATCACGTTAGGCGTTGAATGAGATATAGGTGAAATTTAACTTTCACTGCATTTTAGTCTCCATCATACCAAATTTATAGCCAAGGAGTAAATCTTGCTGTCAAGACAAAATGTCTTCACTAAATCAGATTTGTTGCTTCCCTTCATACTTCAACACTTTTGTAAAATTGGAACACTCGTCAATAAAAGTCCAGTGGCTTCCCTCCTTCCGGACCACAGAGGTTCTAATGGACTCTTCAGTTCAGCAAACGCAAGCCCCTCTGATCTCCTAATGTACTCCAGGCACCGCATAGGTTTGTCTAAGTCAATGGCGCATTCATTTGGAAGTTTCCCATTGACAAGTACTTCAAGGAGAATATCACATAAGAAGAGAAAATGCTTTGAGTCAACAAAGCTCTATTCCCACCTTCTCCCCAAGGACAGTCTTATTTGAAGATGCCAACCTGCCCTTACTTAGGATGACAGGAACAGAGATCTAAAGTTGGAAGGGACCTCAGAGGTCATCTGTTATGACCTCCTCATCTTACACACAAGTAAGCTGAAACCTAGGGAGGTTAGGTGATGTAGGATCAAAGAACCCTGGCTTTGGAGGTGAAAAGAACTCAGAGGAAAGCCAATATAATCCCCTCACTCTACCAATGAAGAAACTGAGGCCCAGAATACTAAATACCTTAGAATCATAAGATGATGATTTTTAGAGCCGAAGGGGAACTCAGATGCCATCTAGTTCATTTTATAGAAGAGGAAACTGAGGCCCAGGACCTTAATCAAGGTGAGACAGGTAATCGATTTAAGAGGTGGAATATGAACCCAGGTCCTTTGACTCCATAGCAAGTGCTCATTCTACCAGTCAGTTCCCTCAATTTATAGATAAGGAAACAGATCAAGAGAAGTAAAATAGGTTGGCCGAGGCTACACAGCTAATATAGAGGAAGGGCAAAGATTCAAACAGAGGTCTGCTGGAGCACAAGTTCTGACAGGTCCCACCATGATGGAATGGCTTCAAGCGTGGCTTTGTGACAATCTATATCTCTTATCCAAGGATTGGCTGCCCTAAATTTGGAGAGACATTAACCTGGGTGGCAGTAGGGTGATGGATTTTCAGCCACGTCAGCCATATCTAAGACTATTTATTAAACTGCAGAGATATCACAATCTTGAATGAAATCATAGACCCCTGAAGTATTGAAGCCAGCCTGTTCTCCATAATTATATAAAATCCTGTTCTTCAGCTGTCTAGAGCTGACTCAATTCTATTATGAATCTATCCTTTTATAATGTAAGTGATATATCTATAGGTACATTTATATCTATCTGTTTGTCTGTGTGTCTATCTATCACCAATATATGTCTTATCTCCTCAGATAATTGGACTCCTTTTGTGGTCACTTATACAAAATGGTAGTCTTAATTTGTTCATATTAGATTTAACAAATAAATAGAAGAGGCAAGAAGTCCCAATTACTCTGACTCTTATAAGCTCTTTGATGGTAGAAATTGTGTTGTTCTTTGAATTTATAATCCTGGCACCTGGCACCTATGCCTTGTACATAGTAGGCCCTAAATGTTGATTGACTCCTTTAAGTGTTGTTTATCAACATGATCCTGCAACCCCATATGGTCCACGTCATGTCTCCATGATTCTTTATAATTGGCAATTTATGTGTGTCTAACTGTCAATGACTATCTTTGGGATATCAGTGTTTCAAGGATTTCAGTGATAGAGGAACTCTCTTGACTGATGTACAGTGTAACCATTCACAACTTAGCAGATGATCTGAATGAGGTGCTATGGCTAAAAAATTCATCCAGTGATGAACCTTTCTGAACTAATCTTGGCTGCTCTTGTAGAACATACATCTCTAGGGCTATGTTTGCTGCTATTACAGCTTGGAAGGCCCTGTCAAAGCTGGAGCTTAGTAGGCATGGCCTTCTGAAACACAATGCCACATTCACACTATGATGGGATACTGGAGGAAAACGGTGGTGGTTAAGCGCTAAACAATTATGTTGTGTTTCACCTTGTGATTGAATTGAAAACATCAGTCAGCTGGTATCCAGCTTTCTGTGGATGTATTTGTGTGTGTATAAAAAGAGACAACACAGAATAGTGGACTAGGTACTGAGCTTGTAGTCAGGCTGAACTGAATTCAAATCCCCCTGGACAAGTCACTTAACCACTAGAATCTCAAGCAGCACCAATGGACTTATTCTTGTGACTTATGGCACAGAATAAAGCTATACAAGAATGGAATGGGTTGCTGCAGCAGGTGGTACATTCCCTGCCATTCAAGGTCAGCCATGGACTTAATGCAATTTGCACTGTGGGAGAGGAATGAGACATATACAGATGGAACACTAGTTAAGCATGCTTAAAGAGCAATATCTATCTCTGAGAAAGATGAGGGGATTTTAGTGGACTGCAAGGTTGATATGAATCTATATTGTATTAGGATAGATTAAAAAGGGATTTTGGGTGGCAGTAAGAGGAGCAGAGCTTCCAGGAATAAGGAAGTGACCGTTCCTCTGTGCAATGCCCTTATCCAAACCTACCTGGAATACTGTGTTCAGTTCTGGGTTCTTCCCAGTTAGGAAAGAAGTTGGTAAGTGAGAGAGAGTCTAAGAGGGCAACCAGTATGGTGAAGGACCTTGAGTGTGAGCCATATGAGCACTGAATGAGGGAATTAAAGAGGTTTAAATTGGATCTAAGATGGCCAAGGGGAGATAGCATGATAGCATTAAGAATCTAAAGGGCTATCACATGAGAAAGAGCCATATTTGTCCTATTTGGCTGCAGAAAAAATGACCAAGAACAATGGATGTAAGTTACAGGAGAGAAATTTAGGCTTGCTGTAAGGAAATTGCTCCATCACAACCAGAGGGAGCAGTCTAGAAAGCTGAACCATACAATGAAGAAAGGAAAGTGGTGATATTGGTACTCAGCAGTTTGAAATATATAGTGTTGAAACATTATAAATTGAAAGCTTACATGGTATTTATAATTTGCCTTTGCTATGTACTGTATAAAGTTTAAAGGTGCATAAGGACTTTATGAAGACCTGATATATGTTGACAGATGAGCATCTGCATAGATGTGAATGCTCATTTTCCTTCTTCCTCTTCCTACAGTAAAAATGGCTGTGGGTTGGCTGGAACACAAAAAGGTTCTGAAGGTCACCTATATTGCAGTCCATTTGCCTTGGGTTTTAATTTATGTGCTCTAAAAATGTGGACAGCATCCAGATGGCAAGCATTCCAATGGGCCATGTATAAATTAATAAATAAATAACTCATGCATCCTTTCTGAGAAGCTGTTCTTTTGCCTGGTCCATAAATAATAACTGGTATTCTCGCTGTTCCGATGGGCGTGATGAGAATATGAATGGTAACTAGTGCTCCCCCCCTCCAACTGCCTCAATCCCTGATAATGAATCTACAATTAAATAATGAAAGCTTTTTTCTCTTATTCTTTGATTGGGGGCAAAGAGGGAAAAGAGAAAGAGTTGATTTGAAACCTATATAGGAGAGAAGGATTTGCAAGAAGGGGGCATAAAAGCAATATCTCTAAATGGAGCATTTAGAGACTCATGTGCCTGTGGGTCATTCCAGAAGAGAAGGGACTTGCCAATTTGACCTCATGATTTGGTTTCACTGTTATACAGAGGCATTTAGGATTGGGGTGGTGGTGGTGTAGAGTGGGACAGAGAGAGAAATAGATACATATGATCATCAGCTCTGCTATTACCATGGGCACCATTACTGTGGTCACTAACAATCCCATGGTCTTCCTTGGATGGAGAGATTTAATGCAATATGGCCTACTGGAGGATTTGCTGAGAGGTGGGTATGCAAGTTCACACATGCATAAAAGCAAGGAAAGAGCCATGCTTCAGCATGCCAGCCCCTACCTCTGCTTGAACTGAACCCTTCACCCCTGGTGGAATGCATGCCAGGGTTATGTGAAATGACATACACCCTAATGGGCCTGGCTGTGGGCTTCAGTTTGCTTTGGCATTGGAATCACTTCTTGCTTGGAATATGACAGATTTTGCCATTAAAAATGTAGAGGCAGTAATTAGCTTATCAATGCCAGTTCCAGGAAAAGAGAAAAAGTATGAAGTCAGTGTCACCATTGAAAAATCATTTTGAGAGGAAAAAAAATTTCTCCCATATCAGAAAGTAGACTCGGTGAAGGAAGCATTAAAAGTGATTTTCTTTTCCCCAAACGCCTTCTTTTCTCCCTTTGAGAACAGTCAGCCACATGGCAGCTGATTTCCCGTAAATCGATGTCACATCCTGTCAGTAATTAATGGATGCTTTGATACCAGGGAATCCTGAAGCAGATTTTTCAAACCTTAAAGGCAGCCTGAACTGATGAACACCTGGAATAGCCCTAAGTATGGGGGCAGCAGTTAATTATGGAGCTGCAACTGTTTGCCTAGGGCATTCTGTAATCAACTAGAGACCAAGAGTATGCTTTGCATTACAGTAGTCATCGAAATAGAGAAAAGGAAACCCTTCTTCCCAATTTCTACACACACACACACACACACACACACACACACACACACACACACACATGCTTCTGATTTCCATTTAATGTTAGTATTAAAAAGAAACCCGAATTGCCTTCAAGGTATTTTTCAACTAATTTAGCTACTTCTCCATTACAGAATCATATTCCTTTCCTAAGGTTTGTACTTATTGGAGGCAGCTAGGTCACGCAGTGGCTAGCGTTGGACGTGGAGTTAGAAAAGACCTGAGGTCAAGTCTTGCCCAGCCACCTACAAACTGAATGACCTTGAGCAAGTCACTTAACTTTTCAACCCCAGTTTTCTCACTTGTAAAAGGAGGATAATAACAACATTTGCTTCTCAGGGTGATTGTGAGGGTCAAATGAGGTAACCTACATAAAATACTTTGCATACCTTAGCACTGTGATAAAATGCTAGCTATCGTTCTGTAGAACAGGAAGGTACTTCAGAGACCACTGAGTCCAATTCCTTATTTTACAGATGAGGAAACTGAGGCCCAGAAAGGACAAACATCTTTCTCCCAAGGTCACACTGATAGTGGCAATGCTGAGGTTTTAACAAATTCTCTGCTCCAAATTCAGAACATTTTCCAATTCCCCTGACCATTCTATCATGATGCAGGAGTTGGTGGGTGTGAGTCCCTATTTCTTTCTCTCCTTTCTCCCTCTGCTAACATGCCTTTGGACCATTTTTTGCTTTCTAGAACCTTTCGAGAGAGAATGTAGACATTCTATAAGGTAACAGTTTGAGTAAAGGGTTTGATGGGAAAGGAAATAACTAGGCAAAATTAATTTATCTTCTAGTACTCCTAGCACTAATTTAGAAGTTCGTAGGTCCTTATATAACCCTCTTCCTTTTTTAAAGCACATATCGAATTCAATGAATCAATGAACGTTTAATAACTGCCTATTAATGCGGCAGGCACCGTACTAAGTGTTAGGGATACAAAAAGAGGCAAAAGACAGTTCTTGCCCTAAAGAAGACCACAGTCTAATGGGAGAGAAAACAAACAAATAATATATGCAAACAAGATACATATACAGGATACATAGAGAGTAACTACACAGGGAAGGCACTAGGATTAAGAGGGGTTGGGGAAAGCTTCCTGTGGAAGGTGGGCTTTTAGTTAAGCCTTAAAGAAAGCCAGATGAATTCATCCCATTACTAACATAGTACTGCTTTTCTTGTCTGTGTCCCTTTCTGAACTTTCTTCTGAGTATTTTTTAATGTTTCATTGAAATTCTTGATTTTTTTTCCTCTTCATCTCTATGCCTATTCACCAACTCTCCCCCTTCCCGTAGAAGTTCTCCACTGTAAAAAGTAAAGTCAAGAAAGACAAATCGATACAAAGACTGCATCTGAAAATATATGTCCCCATTTGCACCCATGGTCCACCACCACTCCTCCAAGAGATGGGAGGCATTTTTTCATCATTAGTTTTCTGAAATTATAATTGGTCACTGTATTGATCTGAATTCTAAATCTTTCACTAGGGGTTTTCTTCACATATTGTGTTCAAGTAACCCACTCACTTTTCCCTGAACAAGTTTATTTAAGTGTTTCAAATTTCTGTAAATCTATCCCTTTCATTCTTTCCTCATAGCAATTCATTAAGTGACTCCCCAATTGATGGGCATACACTTAATTTCCAGTTCCTTGCCACAACAACAACAAAAAAGTGTTTTTATAAATATTTTTGGACATTCTGGTCTTTTCACTCTGTCTTGACCTCTTTGAGTAATCATGTTTGTTTCTGTTTAGCCGCATCCAACTTTTCATGGCCCTGTGGACCACAGCACACCAATACTGTCAAAGAGTTTTTCTTGACAAAGATACTGGGGTGGTTTGCCATCTCCTTCTCTATTGGATTAAGGCAAACAGAGGTTAAGTGGCATGCCCATGGTCACAAAGCTAGTAAGCGTCTGAGGCTGGATTTGAACTCAGGTCTTCCTGACTTCAGGTCCAGTGCTCCATCCACCAAGCAGCCTACCTGCCTCCTGAGTAATCACAGTCTTTTCTAAACACGAGATCCAAAAACCATTTAACGAGCTTTGAGAGAACATTTGGTAAACTGTCTGGATGAAAGCACAAGACAGAACTCACAAATATTTTAGATTAAAGAGGATGTATCATGGGATATCTGGGTGTGTTTTTGAAAAGATGGTCAGAACATTGTAAAGAACAATGAATGAATGAAAAGCATTTATTGTTTACTATGTGCAAAACAGTGTGCTAAATGTTGAGGATACAAATAGAAAAATAAGACAGTCCTTGTTCTCATGGAGCTCATATTCTAATTAGGGGGTCAACACACACGGAAGGTTTTAGCTATAGGACAGATGGCAAGATCCCATGCTCTTTAGTGTATAGCAGCAAAGCAGATGGTAATGCATCTTCTTTAAAGTAATTTCCACTGATAAAATTCTATCACCTTCTGGTGTTGAACTGCTCAGTAGAGCCAAGGATTTTGGTGGCAAGAACTTTTTGTTCAGGGTCATGAATAGCTGTCTGTGGCCATAACATTGGCAGGAGCAGCTGCCAGGCTGCACACCCAGAGAGATTTCTTCTCAGGATGATGGCTGCAGGGCTGGAGGCAAGTCTCATGTTTTGGGGGTCACTGTCACTCCCAAACCTCTTACATCCATGG
The DNA here is from genome assembly GCF_900497805.2 of Vombatus ursinus. Classification (NCBI taxonomy): domain Eukaryota; kingdom Metazoa; phylum Chordata; class Mammalia; order Diprotodontia; family Vombatidae; genus Vombatus; species Vombatus ursinus. Next base: position 7,594,746 of record NW_020954551.1, on the reverse strand, counting down.
TTGTGGGCTGAGGTGTCTCCATCAGGGTCTGAGAGGAGATGGTGGTCAAGGTGGTTGTGATTGCTTACCTGGCCTGGCCAATGAAATGGTTCTGACCCAGCGAAGGCCTTTGAAACAGTGAGCAGAAGTAAAGCATAAAAGCCCCCAAGAAACATTCAATAGAATGTCACAAACACTTCTTAGGAGACCTTTACCCTTCCTGTCTGATCTGTGTCCAGGAGAACCAAGAAATTCTTCTTCCCAAAGGCTGAGTGCTGCATAAACAACCTCCTTTCTCCTTTAATAGAAATCAATTGATAAGCATTCATTAAGCACTTATCATTTGTCAAACACTGTGCTAAGCTGTGGGGATAAAAAGATGGGTAAAAACACTGACCTTGTCCCCAAGGAGCTCTCTTTTTAATAGAGGGAACAACATATAAGTAACTGGGTACATATCACTTATATCGAGAGGATGTATAAGCTAATTTCAAAGGGAAAGCATTAGAACTGTGGGTGGGAGGGAAGGGGGTGACAATAGGAAAACACTTCTTGCAGAAGGTGAAATTTGATCAAAGTCTTGAAGGAAGTCAGAAAAACCAAGTGGTAGAGGTAAGGAAGGATGGCTTTCCAGGAATGGGAAATAGCCAGTGCAAAACATGGAGTCAGGAGACTGAGTGTGTTAAGCATGCAGAATAGTAAGAAAATCAATGTCACAAGATGGCAGACTCTGTGGAGGGGAGTAAAGTGTAAGAAAACTGGGAAGATGAGAAGGGGCCAGGTGGTGAGGGGATTTAAATGCCAAGGAAGATTTCATATCTGATCCTGGAGGTAAAAACTGATTTTAAAAATCTATGCTTTCCTTCTTAAATATAACAAACTCATTACAGGTGACCATGTACCTAGTGAGAGTAAGCCCTCTTTTAGTGAAGCCTTGTCAAAGACGCCTTTTTTCAATGGCAGACAAAGGCACCAAGAAACAAGGGAGAAGTTAGAAGTTCCTGATTGATAAAAGGGCCCTTGTATTATGCTATGCAGGGCATGTAAGCGGTATGGTGGGAGCTACACTGAGAACACGGGGTCGTCATCTCAGAGCTGCTACTTATATCTCTGGGGCCTCCACTCAATTCAACAGTTCAACTCAATTTAATTCTACAATCATTTCTCACTTTCCTACACTGTGCGGGTTCTACAGGTACAAAGATGACAATAAAACTGTTTCAATAAAACAGTACTTGATCACAAAAGGTTGACATTATATTGGGAAGGAGACAGAAACAGTAGGCACAAAGGAAATTAAATACAAAACATATAGTCATTTTGGGGGAAGGAGTGCCCATAAACGGAGGGAGATTAAGAGAGATGTAATCACTGTCATGTCTTTGAGACAGAGTCTTAGGGTGAGAGTAATTAGAAGAGAAAAGGAAAACACATTTTCTAACAATTAGTGGAATGAGTTGTCGCAAGAAGTCATGGAAAATTTTCTCTCCTCCTTTTTCTTCAGGAAAAGTGTACACAACCAATTTGGGGTTCTGCAGTGAAGGGGATTCTTTTTCAAGTAAAAGTTAGTCTAGGTGTCCAGAGAGGGCTCTTCCTACTCTGATATTCTACACTTCTGTGATTTGCCTTAGCATTGGCTCTGTGTAGAAGGTCTACCTAAATATAGGGCTTTCTTAGCACAATAAATGAATTAATGAATGGAACAACATTTATTAAGCATTGGGAAAAGAAACAGAAAACCCAAAGAGGCCCTGCTTTCAAGAAGATTCCATTCTAACAGGAGGAGACAACATATGGGTTTCAGCTGCAAATCAGATGGAAAGGTTCCAGAGTCTTTAGAACTGAGCAACAAAGTGAAGGGTGATAAATCTTCTTTAATGTTAATTCCACTGATAAAACTCTATCCATGCCTGAAATTGAACCATCTGGCAGGGCTAATGACTAGGGTGGTGGAGACTGGCTTTTCTGGGTCTTCAATGTCTGTGATCTCAGGGCAGGCATCCTCCCTGTGGGTGTCAGTTGGTCAGTGGTCAGAGATGTTGGTTTAGGTGGTTGGCTGTGGCTTGACTCACCTGGCCCATGCCATCTCCCGTCTTTCCCTCAGGAGAAGCTAGGCTGCCTTGTCTGCCCTATGATGTGGTAAAATTATTTCAAGAAAAATAACTTCTGATAGGAAAAAAAAATCAACTAAGGTGAACTCTTGACTTTCTGAAGATACTTATACAAATCAAGAAAATAAGCTGTGTTGAATTCAGCTGGAGAACTGTAAGACGCAGTGTGGTGGAGTTAGTGTTGAACCTTGCTTGAGTCAGAAGCCCTGGGTTTGAATCCCACCTCAGATGCTTGCTCTGTGACCCTGGGCAAATAACAACTTCTCCGGGACTCAGTTTTCTCATCTGTAAAATGAGGAGGTTGGACTCAATGACCTCTAAATTTCTTTCTACCTCTAAATTTATGATCTTCAGTCAGGAAAGATGTAACTATTATCATCATTGAGAATTATTCAGAAATATGGAGATTAATTCTGTCCCCTTTGCCCCCCAAAAGCAAACCCAGATCTATATTAACCATATTATCTCATACCTCTATAGGACTTTGGTATTTTAAAAAGAGTCTCTTCACCAAGAAATAAAAATATATGCTGAATAGTAGGGAAGATACATTAGAAAAAGAACTTCTAGGGGCAGCTAGGTGGCGCAGTGGATAGAGCACTGGCCCTGGAGTCAGGAGGACCTCAGTTCAAATCCAGCCTCAGATGCTTGACACTTACTAGCTGTGTGACCCTGGGCAAGGCACTTAACCCCATTGCCTAGCCAAAAAAAAAAAAAAAAAAGAAAAAAAGGGAACTTCTACATTCCTATCACACTAGCCTCCCTACGTGGCATTCCATCTTTCTCCTTTCTATCTTTGCCTAAACTGCCTCCCATGTCCGGAATGTTCTCTGTCTCCATCTTGGAATTCCTCTCTTCAAAATAAGGTTCAAGGACACCTCCTAAGCAAAGCCTATCCCGATTCCCCCAGTTGTCACTGTTTCTGCCCTCCATTCCTAATTACTTTTCACTTATTTTTCATCTACTTCATATTCACTTAATGTACATGCTATTTCTCTTTCCCTTAGAATGTAAGCTGTTTGAGAGAAGGTGGCGTTTCATTCTTGGCTATGAATGTCCAGCATCTAGACCACAGCAAGCACTTGATAAATGCATGATGAATTAAAATTGATTAAAAAATAAATGACAGCTCACTTTCAGTCTCCCAGAATCAAACCAAGTTCCAGAAACCTCTTCAATGCTTTCCAAGCAAGGCCAAGACTAATCAAAGACGGTCATTTCATGTGTAAGTACAAAAGACCAATGTTTAATACAGTCATTATCAAGTTCTCTTCTGTGATAAAAGCTGCTTTGGTTTAAGAGATCAATTCCATTATGGATATTTATACAGTGACGCCTAGTAAATCTATTGGAAATAAACTGGGCCTCACTTATATCATTGATTAGCCATCGTCAAAATGGATAGCAATGCATGCCTTAATGTGTAGGTTGCAAAATCATTTTTCTCTTTAATAATGCACATTTTATTGAAAAAGAAATCATTTAGGCATCATGATAATAAAGCAATACATTTTCTATAAACCTCTTTTAAAAGAACTCAGGTTTAAAAACGTCAATAAAATATGAGAAGAGATCTGAGAAAGTTTTTGATTTCCCAAAACCAATGCCTGAGGAAATAATTGGCTAAGTTTGTAATGCCTAATACTGTTAACATCTGAGAAAGTCATAATTAAGGAAAAGGCACCAACTAACCTTTGAATCTACCATGTAGTCTTATTCATAACTGACTGGAGAAAAAAATGCTTCCCTTCAGCTTAGAAATGATCAATTTTATTTTATTCATAAAGTGACTTGATAGGAAACATCATTATTTTAGGAAAGTAGAGAGTTATAACAAAATTCCAATGGACTAGTTTGGGAGTCATGGAAGCAAAATGCGACATCTGGATCAAGAAGATGAAATATTGAGTTGTTATCAAAATAATCCTTTACCACATGGAAATTCTTGATCAGTTGGATTTCATAACTTTCCCCCAAAATATCTAACCTGAAGCTTTTGAGATATAATCTACTTCATTTCTGGTGCAAGGATGTTATGGCTAAATGACTACCAACTTTTTAGTCAGGCAGTAATGTAGAGGAAATCATCACCACCCACTTTCCACAATAATAAGAAAGTGTTTTGTTGTTGTTTATATTTTAGAAAGGCCATGTCCATAGATACAAAGTAAGTTTGTGGACAAAGAAATATAAACACGCAATAAGACCAGTTCATCCTGTAAGACTGCGAGCTCATTCCTTTGGTTGGAAGCTCTGTATGTAACCTTGGCATCGTGATAACAAAGACACAAAGTAAAGGGAATATGTGAAGGTATATCCCCATAGTAACAACAGCTCATCTGCACTGTGGGTGTGTGTGTGTGTGTGTGTGGACAGAGAGAGAGAGAGGGAGAGAGAGAGGGAGAGAGAGCGCATATGTACATACTCTGCCCTATAATTTCTCGCAGTACATTATGCTCTTCAATGCAAAGGTGGGCATTTCACACGACAACTCTTCATGCCTCATCCCACATCATGCTCCAGCATCATCTCTTTGGAGTCTAAGTCCTCAAGCATGACTTAATCATAATGATGATAGGAAATTTAAATGAAGTCTTGAAGTCTGAAAAGAGCTATACACGCATTGTCTCATTTGAGCCTCACAATAATTCTGTACAAAGGGTATGATCACCCCCATCCTAAAGACGAAGAAACTAAGTCCCAAACAAGTGAGCAAGCTCCCTTCATGTGCGAGGCTGAGGATATGAAGCTAAAAGAGAAACAGTTACGGCCTTCTTCTAGCAGAGACAATAGACACACAAATGAATAAGTCTGTATTTACAAAGTAGAACAGGGTAATTTGGGGTGTGGAGTGGAGGGACCAGCAGCTGGGGGGAATCAGGAACATCTTTATGTAGAAAGCAGCTCCTGAGTTGAGCCCTGCAGGGTGCAAAGGATTCTATGAATCAGAGATGGGAAGGGAGTGACATCTTGGACATCCTCTACAAAAGCATGGAGATGGGAGACAGAGAGTTTCGCGTGAAGAACAGAAATAAAGCCTCAGTTTGGCTGCCCTGGGTATTGCAGCTGGTTGGTGTTGGCAAAAGGGTTTAAAAAAACCTCATAATTCTGAGTCTGGCGCTATTTATATATCCCATTAACTCCTACCTGGAGGTGTGTGTGTGTGTGTTGTGTGTGGTGTGTGTACACCCTCACCAAGGCAACTATTGCATTGATAACAAATGGGAAAGCAGTTAACAGTTGTTCCACAGAGTGTAGCTTAGTGAATAGAATATCAACAACAAAAATGATAACAATAACTAGCATGTATATAGTACAAAGTGCTTTACAAATATCTCATTTAATCCTCTCAACAACCTTGGGAGAAAGGTGCTATTATTATCCTCATTTTACAGAAAAGGAAACTGAGGCAGAGTTGAAGTGACTTGCCCAGGGTCAGACAGCTAGTAAGCGTCTAAGGCCGGATTTGAACACAGGTCTTCCTGACTCCAGGCCCAGAGCCCTATCCATAGCACCATCCAGCTGCCCCCATAATAATGTGAAACATGAGAAAACCTATTAAGAGGGAAATAAGCAGAAACAGGAAAAAAATATACTATATATAATAACTGCAACAACACAGTGATATAACATGAACAGTAAAAAAATTTGAATACTGTAATTATAATGACCAAGCTCACTGAAGAGGTGGGGTGCTATGGGTGGGGAGTGCTGTAGACACAGTCAGACACAGTTGTTGTCTTTGTTGTTTCCTTTGCTGAGAAAAATCTGTTACAAGGGAAGGCTCGCTGAGGGGTCAGGGATGGTTTAGGGACATTTTCAGAAACCAAAGTGATAAAGAAACAAAAGGCATCTATACAATTTTAAAAACAAAAAGAGTATTCAAGTTGGAGTCCTTCATTCAAATCTAAAGTCTGCAGCTACTTGTAACATCAGCTAAGTCCTTTTATCTCTTGGACCTCAGTTTCCTTCTTTGTAAAATGAGAGGGTGGGGCTCTATGATTGTTAAGGTCCCATCCATCTCTGGCATCCTGACTTCTCTCAGGATCCCTCTTCTCTCTCACATCCCCAAAAGCCCTTGGCGTTTCTTCTGTACATATTTTTTGTATATCCATGAGAGCATTAATGAACGTTTCTGCTATTTCTCCAAATAGAATGTAAGCTTGTCTCACATGTGTATAGCACAGTATTTGGCGCATAATAGGACCTTAACGAATGCTTCTTCAATGGATATGATTTGAATTTTATGATTCTAAGTGTATTCTAAGCCAGATGAGTCATTGGATACAGATTTCAGGATTTTCTCTAACTCTGTCTCTGAATCTCTCTTTCACAAAGTCAGAGAATTCTTGAATTTATTTCTCAATGACTATAATGGACAAATGATGTTTGTTCATTAACACTGTAGATACAAACTATTAAATAAAATATTAGCAGTACAGCCTAATAAAAATAAGCTCAATGTTGTTAATTATTCCTTTTAATTTATTCTACTGTCAAATTAGGAAATAATGAAATATGGCATGGAATAGGAAAGTTTTGTAGTTGACTTTCTTTGTTAATCTTAATTCATTAGCAAAGTGTTTTCGTGAATGGTAATCAGCTGAATTCGAGTATCTTAATTTTGTATTTTAAATTAATATATCACATTTTTAAATTAGAAGGACAATAGGAATATTGTAGGAGAGACGAAGGTACAGGTACGCACCAATGGAAACAAGCCGTAAGAGGCCTGAGGGAACGAAGCATCAATCAACCAAAAAATTACCCCTCATTATCATTCACAGCAAAATGGCACCCATCCTTTTCTCCACTGAATAGGAAATAAGTGTAACCACTGTGCAGCTATCTACCAACACTCACAGCTCAGATTCAGAATAACGTTAAGCAGTAATGACCACAGAAATTGTTAGAATGAGCTGTTGCTAGGTGAATTTCAGATCCCAAAGAAGGTGTATCATTCTGACTCTTAGCGAATCGATGGACTAATCCAGCAGAGTGCCTATCAATCTGACAGTCGATCTTTCCAGCTATCACCCCAAAACAGGGTCCCTTCTCCATTCATAAGGACATTAGACTCGTCAACGAAATTGAAGGACCCATTCAAATCAGAGCTTCCTGCCAGCTCTGATCTCCAAATCCATCTTTCATGCCATAATCTACTTAACCTGAACAAAGGCTGCTGAGCAAGAAGTGGGGGGCTGTCCACCCCCTCAGGAGCCTACAGAAGGTAACAAGAATCCTACCTGTCCATTAGCATGTCAAAACAAGATGCCCATCAATAGCCGGGATGAGGAAAAAAAAAGATCTTTATAGAAATGCTCTCGAAAATAACCACTGAACATGAAATGCCCTTCTAGGAATCAGATTTGACTAAAAGATAAACAGGCTTTTGGTAAACTAGCTCCTATAAACCCTGCTGGAGGCTCTGAATGGATTTAGACATTTAGAGCAGTGCGTGTAGTGGGGCCACTGATAGCTATCTTAAAAAACTAAACCAAACCAGGAGAGTTCCACTGGTAATTTATTTCTCTAAGTAGCTGCTTCTGGGACATTCATTCCATTTAATTTAAAAAGCATTTATTAAGTGCCTAGGATGTGCATGATAAATGTGTTCAGTGCTGAAAATACAGAGACCAAAATGAAACAGAGTCCTGGCCCTCAAAGGGCTTATATTCTACTCATGTTCATCTGATAAAAGCAATGACTTCATGAATAAAAATCTTGACTTTGTTTGGTTTGTTCCTTAATTCCACAAACTCCGTTACTGCATTTAGCACACTGTTCTAGTTAGTGAGAGAGAAATGGAGCTTCGTTTTTAGACGCTAAAGAAAGAGAACAACAAATAGTCCCTGATCTCACAGAATTTACATTTCAGTAGAAGGGTAAGTTCTCATTTACATGAAGCTTTTTTCTCATTCCCCCGCCCCCCCAAGCCAGATGCTAGTTCTCTCCAAACCAAAACTACTCTGTCATTATTTTTGTTTATTCCGCGTATGTATTTATGTATGTATATGTTGTTTCCCCTGGTAGAATGTAATCCCCTTGAGAACAGGGACTATACCACGTTCAATTTGCCTTTTGTCTCCAGTGCCCATTGCCTGGAACATATCTGTCCCTGGATTATTTGAGAATAACAACACAATAATACATGGTAATGGGCATTAATGAGGTCAGAGAACAAGGGTTCAAATTCTGGCTCTTCTGGTTATTTGTCGTATGACCCTGGACAAGTTACTTAACCTCTCCCTGCCTCAGTTTCCGCAATCTAAAAGAGGTGTTTGGACTGGATGGTCTCTCAAGGGCCTTTTCAGCTCTAAATCTGTGATCAATGATCAATAAGTATCTAGAGGAAGATGAGACAAGTACTTGTATATGATTCTTTCTTAGTGAGGAGAAACAAGCTATTTCATGATTTAACATCAACAATAGAGGGGCTTTCTGTACTCTGGGGGCCTGCATCCAGAACATCATGGCAAGCCTCTGAAGATCATCAAATCTAGTAAGCTGATGAGTCTACCATTTTGTAGACAATAGGGTGGAGATGACTCTGCCTCGCTGGAGGTATTCAAGAGAAGACTGTTTAAGCACTTTGTTAGGAAGCCAGAGTTTCCTAAACTCCTTGAAGGCAGTAATAGTATCCCTGTGCAATAATAATAATAATAATAATAATAATAATAATAATAATCTAGCATTCATATAGTGTTTTAATCTTGAAAAACACTTTATAAATATTAATATTTTATCCTCTTAACAGTGCCATTATTATCTCCGTCTTACAGATGAGGAAACAAAGGCAGAGAGTGATTAAACTGACTTGCTCAAGGTTATGTGGATAATAACATGATTAAGGCTGGATGAGAACCTGGATCATGCTGACCGCAAGTCCAAATCTTTAGCCCCTGTGCCACCTAACTGCCTGTACTATGGACATGTAGGTTCTCCATCAATATTTCTTCAATAAATGAGCAAAAGGTGTTTTTTAACATTTATGATTGGTTTTTGTTGGGGAAGATGCTTCATTAAAAACAAACAATTCATTGGTATGTCCCCAATGTCAAGAGAAGAGAGGAAGGTCACTTGTACGTGGGGTGGACCCCCTGCTCAAGAATATGGGAAGACATGGAGAAGAATCCCAAAGAACCAGGAGGTAGGAATGGGTCGAGTCCCATAGTGGTAGAAAGCCCAGAAGGAGAGCATGGCAAGTCCACTGAAGTCTTAAAGTATGTTCCTAACAAAAACTGTGTGAAAAAATTCTCTGAAATCTTATCTTTACAGTGACTTATCCTTTCTGGGATGTTTTTGATCTGGGGTAGAGGCAAAATAGAACAATAGAAAGCAAATTGAATCTAGAATCAAAAGAGCTAGATTTGGATCCCCACCTGACATCTACCACCTGTGTGATCTGGTTTAAGTCACCCAACCTCCCAAGCCATCAGTTTTCTCATCTGTAAAATAAAAGACTTTGGTGATAATGCCTCTGAGGTTCCTTCTAACTCCAAATCTATGACGCTATGAATAAATCACTTAACTTTCCTGGTCTATAGTTTCCATCACTATAAAATGAAGAGGCTGAACTAAGGATCCTGACGTCCTTTCTAGCTCTAAATGGATGATTCTCTGAATGGTCTTTCATTAAGAATGGCTCCTAAAAACATAGCATTTAAGCGGCATTGTCCTTCAAGGGCTTTTGTCTAACAGTAAATGCAATGGGATATGGGTAGGGATTGGACCTGTGATGTCATTAACATGGGGAATTCCCAGATGGGGAAACTTCTTCTCACCAGTGCAATGGCAGGACTTCTCTTTGTAGGATAGTTTGTATCGTGTTCTTCTGTACACCGGATAGTTTCATAAATGTAAATAAAACTCATCCTAACTTAATTGTTTGTAAGTCTGGATTTTAATATATTGGTTTTACAGCTATAGGTACAAAGAAGAACACAGGACATTGAGTTGAATCTTAACATCCTCCTGTTTGTTTTTTTTTTTTTTTGTCATTATTGTCAGTCGGTTCACCAACAAGCATTTATTAAGCATCTGCTACGTCACAGGCACTGTGCTAAGCACGAGAGATGCATGGAAAAAACCAGTCTCTGGTCTCAAGGGGCTCAAAGTATAATGGTCAAAACACTGAACAACTATGTACAAACAAGCCTTACACAGAATGAACTGGAGATAATCAAAAGAGGGAGACAGAAGGCATTAGCATTAAGGGGGATCAGGAAAGGCTTCTTGCAGAATGTGGAATTTTAGCTGCAACTTAAAGGAAGCCAGAGAAACCAAGAGATGGAGATAAGGAGGGATAATACCAGGCAAGTGAAAGCTCCCAGAGCTGGGCAATGAAATGTGTTATGGGAGACCAGCGTCATTAGATTGCACAGAACATGGGAGCAAGGCATAAGAAGTCTGGAAAGGTAGGAAGGGGCCACATTATGAAAGGCTTTGAAGGTCAAAAAGATTTTATATTTGATTTTGGAGGCACAGGGAGCCAGTGGAGTTTACTAAGTAGGAGAGAAGGGGATGGCATGGTCAGCTTGGGACTTTAGGAAGATCTGTTTGACAGGTGAGTAGAGGATAGGATGGAGTAAGGAAAAACTTAAGGCAGGGAGACCAACAAGCAGGACATTTGCAATAGTACAGGTGTGAGTTGATGAGGATCTACACCAGGGTGATGGTAGTGTCAGAAGACAGAAGGCAGTGTAAATGAGAGATGTTACAAGATTAATAACTCTACCTATCATAGGAGACCACTGGCCAAACTGAAGTGAAGAAGAGAAGGGTAAGGCTCAAATACAGGCTGTCAGACACACGGTCACTCTCCAAGGAGGTTGTGATTGGAGCCTATTCCAAGAACCACAGAAGACAGAAGAGCTCTGGAGAGGTCAGAGTGCATGCATGTGGGGAGTGGAGGTGAGTAATGGGTATCACTTAGGTCACACAGAATATAGAGTGCTAGACTTGAGTTAGGAAGTCCTGAATTTGAATCCTGCCGCAGACAATTAATACTTGAGTGACGTAGGTCAAGTTTCTCAAACTCAGTCTCAATTTCCTCATACGTAAGATGGGGATAATAACGGCACCTACTTCACAGGGTTATCATGAGACAAGATATCTGATGTGCTTTGCAAACTTTGCCTTTCTAAGTAAACACCACCTTCTATTATTACAGCTGGACACCAAAGGAGGATTTGTGTGGGAGCTCCGTAGGAAATCCTGTGTTAACTAAGTACAAAGAATGAACGTTAGAGAAAGCCACAGGGAAGTGGATGGTCATTTAGACAGGAATCAAAGGGTAAAATATTGTAGGGAAAAACCTGGCAAGTAGTCAAGAGCCAAGGAAAATGGTCAAGGATCGGGAGATCCCTGAAAACTTATCCAGAAGAACCTCTATTGACCATCTAGTCCAAAGCCTGTTATTTTACAAAGGAGGAAGCTGATACCCCTAAAAGTGATTTAACTCACCCAAAGTCATACAGGTAGAAAGTATGAGAGCTGGGAGGGGGGATCCAATTCTTCTGATACCAAATCTAATATTCTTTCTACAGCTTTCCAGTGTGCCCCACCCCCTGCCCTGCCATGCCCCTATGAAGCAAATCACACCCAACATAACAGATGTTAAGTGTCAGAATCTTGAAGGCCCTTGACCTCCAAGCTACTCTTCTGTACCTACCAGGACCTTGTTGGGGGAGGATAAGAGGAGCCAGCCTGGGCCCTGTTGATGAAAAGCAAGCTGGGAATGTCTCGCTGAAGGAACTGACCAAAGGACAGCAGCTGCTTCAAGAAGGCAGATTTTGATAGGCTCATAACAATTTCACCCTCAAAGAGCTTAATAAACTAATCATTTCTTCTAACATTGCATGTCAGATATAATTTGAGGAAGGGCTCACCTCAATATTTTCATTTAGGCTATGGGTGATGAAGAATGAAAAAAAATGCCATTAGGCGACCTTTCTGGAGCAGGCCTCTGGCCTAGCCAATTACAACAGCTGCTCTACCTCTGCCCCTTCTAGCCTCCCTGCTCCCCTCCACCCCTCCCTGCCCCCACCCCCATCAAGCTAAACTCCCAATCTTGGCCTCTCGGCTTCTTCGTGTGGCTGATGCCCAAGTCTTGCATGACAGGTTGAAAACAGAGGAAGCTGACTCTTGATTGAACGGCTTTGCCCAAAGGCCAGATCTTACCACACTAGGAGTCACTAATTGCTGATGGTAAGGTCTAAGAAAGAAGACAGTCATGGTGGGTAATGGTTTTTTCTCTTCTGCTTTCAGAAGGAAGAAACTGAACCAGGAGGGGTTTTCTTTTCTTTGAATTCTATGAGAAGTGAATTATTTGGTAAAAAATCCATAAATAAGCTATGGTATCTATGTAAGTAGGCAGCTAGGAGGCGGCATAGTGCATAGAGCTTAGAATCAGGAGACTCATCCTCATGATTTCAAATCTGGCTTCAGATATTTACTAGTGTCTAAGCCTGGGCAACTCACTTAACCCGATTTGCCTTAGTTTCCCCATATGTAAAATGTACTGGAGAAGGAAAAAGCAAACCGCTCCACAACCACACCAAGAAAACCCCAAATGAGGTCATGAAGAGCCAGAAATGACTGGAACGACTGAACAACAGCAGGACATGAAGGTAACGAACTGTTACTGAATCATAATGAATGATGACAATGAAGAATTCAGAGAAACACAGTAAGACTTCTGTGAAGTGATACAGAACTAAGAAAAGGCTATTGACGATGACTGCTTACAAGAGTAAAAAGAAGCCCCAAACTTAAGAGGTAACCAAACTTGCAGGCCATTCTAACAAACCAGGTTGGCAGTGTAAGAGTACCAAGATTTGTAGTCAGGACCTGAATTCAATTCCTAGGTCTGCTGCAAACTGGCTGGGTGACCTTGGTTAAGACACATTAGCTCGATAGGCCTCTTTCCTCATCTGTAAAATGAGAGTGGAACTAGGTCTCTTTTAGGGTCACTTTTAGCCCTCGATCTATGAACTCATCATAGCAGGATGGCCCAAAATGGTGGCAAAGCAGTCAAACTTGCCTTCCCCTCCAGGGCAGTCAGAGGGTAAACCACCTGCGGGTCGAAGAAGCTCCTTTTCCATGTTCTCTAAAGAGCAAGGAAAGAATAATAACACAATGATCCAATTACTAGAGCCAGGCTGGACACACCATCTTATGTTGGAAAGGGCCTTGGCTCCTTCCCCAGAGTTCCTCCTGAGCTAGAGGGAATATGTCCTAGAATCTTAGTGCGACTTCTGCCACTGACTCTGTGACCTTGAGTAAGTCCCTTCATCTCACCTCCTTTCCCGATTTTTAATGTGAGGAGCTGGTACTAGATGATCCCTAAGGTCCCTTTCAGCTTTAAAATTTTATGACCAAAAACAATTAAAGACTTTTGCTTAATCTCATGAAAGAAATTTATAAGCTGAATCTAAGAAACCCAAGAGTGAGCCTTTTAACTACAGTACAGTAATTGCTCAGACACATATTAAAAGCTCTCAAAAACCCAGCCTTCATTGACTAATTGGAACAATCTGTCTTGATATGTATATGTAATGGCCATTAATAGAAGAGCTACATTTTCCTGAAGAGAAAAACACACCAGAGAATGCCCGTTTTTTTCTAGCTTAGGTGGGGCATACAGTGAGGACTTGGATGGAATTGTGGTTTATTTTATCTATCTATCTATCTATCTATCTATCTATCTATCTATCTATCTAT
>NW_020954551.1:7494131-7580922 GCF_900497805.2 Vombatus ursinus | reverse complement strand
TATCTATCTATCTATCTATCTATCTATCTATCTATCTATCTATCTATCTATCTATCTACTTTTCTTTCTATCTAATTTTCTATCTATCTACTTTTCTTTCTATCTATCTTCAATACACATTTATTAAGTTACTTCTAGGTACAAAAGACTGTGATAGGAGATATAAAGACAAAAATGAAACAGTTCCCACCCCCAAGAATCTAACAGGTTACTAGAGAGATAAAGATAAACTAAGATAAAATCTAAAGCACGCGTAAGTTAATACACGGTAATTTCAAGATGGAAAGAATGCTTAATAAGTAGGAGGCTTGGGAAAGGCTTGACGGAGGAGGGTAGCATCTGAGATGTGCTTGATGGCACTTAGGGAGACTAAGAGGCAGAAGTCAGGAGGGTACAAATTTCAGACACCGTGGACTACTGTTGCAAAGGCGTGGAGGTGGAAGATGAATGCAATACATGAGAAATAAATAGAATAAGTTTGAGACTGAGCATATATGAGGGGGAACAATATGTCTCTCTTGAAATTTCCTTAAGAAGTTGTTTTTAGAAGGGAATTTTGCTCAACCAAATGTATTAGACCTTAATTCTGTTATCTTCAACCACTGACTGTGAAATGGAAGGAAAAAAAACAAACAAACTATTATTTCTAAAGCTCTCATCAGGACCACCGTTTTATTTTACATTTTTTCTAAGATGTCATCTTCAGAACTGGATCTCTTTCTTAGTAAATAATATCAAATTTTCAGCGAGAGGACTTAATTGGCCAGTAGAGTCACTCAATGGAGTTTCATGGCACTTCTGCTAAAGCAAGAACACAAATAAAGGCATAATGCAGTAATTGTTAACTACCTGATAAAGGTATTCTCTCATTTAGAGGCTTATTGTTTGTGCTAATTTCACCATTCAGGTGAATCCATCACCTGGCCATGAATATAGCCTTAAGCTCTCAGAATATGGAATTAAAAATTGGATAATTTCCATTTCTGCTTTCAACATGTGATTTCCCAAAATGATCAGTGACTAGATTATTGGAAATACAGAGAAGGGTGTTGTATTTAGCCAATAAAAAAGCATCCTATGTAGGCCAAATCAATGAGAAAGTAAAAAATCTCACGCAGAAAAGATTAAAATTCTTCAAATTAAAATATACTTTATCAACAGGGTAACAGCTAATGACATAGTGAGTAAAAGCAGTGGCTCTGGAAGTCAGCAAGACCTGACTCAAATTACTCTTTAAACACTTACAAGCTCTGTAAGCCTGGGCAAGTTGCTTAACCTCTCAGCCTCAGTTTCCTCATCTGTAAAATAGGGATTATAACCCCTACTTCACAGGCTGTTGTGAGGATCCAATGAGTAAATATATCTACAGCACTTTATGACCCTTAAAGCTATTATTATTAATATTACAATCACTATCAATTATTATATTATTAATATCATAATTATCTTTATATAATAGTTATATTTTATATAATATTTCCCATAATAATTATAATTAATATAATAATCAATATTAAAATAAATATAATTATTAATTAATACATTAATTTTAAATAATACTTTAATATAATATTATTAATATTATAATTATTATTAACAGTTTGGTAGACTGTCACTAGAAGCCAAGAATTAGCATCTTTAGTTCTCTACAGGAAGACTGTCTAAATTTAGGCCGTCTTTTCTGTCTCCACGCTCTGTCTCATGACTATTCTTATCTGTCTTCTTCCTTTGATAGTATTAGATCTTCATTGTTATTATTATTATTATTATTATTAGATCCAAACCTATTATCTCATTCATGTAGGGAACTCTCAGTTTGGAAACTCCTTTCACTTACAATTCATCTATAATTTATCATTTCAGAAAGTTACCCAGGACACTGGGAGGAAGCCATGCCTGATTCCCCCAACTGTTGTTCCCTCTCTCAAACTCTCCTATACTTAACCAACTTCGTAAATATTAGAATAGAGAAATTTCTATTTTTAGATGTTCTTGTCTCCCCGTTTAGAATTTAAGCTCCCTGTGGGTGGGAATTGTTGCATTCTTTGTTGAAGGCTGGTGCCTACTGAGTACAATGTCTGGTAGGTGCTTAATAAATACTTGCTTAAGCATGGTTTAAGGAATATGTATCAGAGGCAGGCAGAACCTAGACCTTCCAGACCCCAAGGCTAGTAATCTACCCACTCAGTAATGCTGCTTCTCGTTATATAATGAACTATGTGACATTATCCATAATAAAAGATGTAATACAACATACGATACTATACGTGGGTGAGTGTGTGCAGTACGTACTTTATATAGAGTTCATTATATAAGACTTTTACTCCCTCACAAAGCAGCCCAAATGGCTTATTTTCTATTCCTTATATATAACTCTTCATCTCCCATCTCCCTAACTTTGCACTGGTTGCCCTCTTTGCCTGGAACAAGTTTTTCCTTACGAGAAGCCTGGTATTGCAAACTTTCTGCAAATCTCAACATCAGTACTATCATAGTTCTTGATTTCCTGCAGAGGCTAATGGTCTCTCACCCTAAAATTACCCTTTGCATATATCTTGTATTCGTTTATATATTATTTATATATACGCATGCTGTTGTTCACAGTAGAATGTCAGTTCCTTGGGGGCAGGGGATAGTTTTTTCTTGTTGTTGTTGATTTGTTTTTGTCTCTATCTCTTGTAACTACCATATTGCCTAGAATGAAACAGCCTCTTTTGATAAATCTTTGTTGATTGATAGGTGCTTAATTAATAAAGACCCTCACCAAATGACTGATTGGGCAAAATTAAAAGAATGAATGGAAATATCTATTCAAAAATTAGGGTGCAATTTTCTGCCATCGGGTGAAAGTGATTCTAACCTTCCATCCCCAGCAAAGTGCAACACCATAAGTAACAAGAAATGGCCCCTCTAAGAGTTTCCTCCTTATTAGAAACACTGAGCACCTCCAGCGTATGAGACATGACAGCCTTAGAAGAAACATATTCCTTGACATCTTCAGCTCTCATATGATCTATTAACTGCTCAAAGTCTACTGACAGCGGGCCAGAAAGAAGCCGGGTTTGTAGGCTTATCACTATTAACCTCAATATTTGCAACAAATTAACTCGATCTTCAAAAGCACAGCCGTGAAGATTTCTACAAACTCTGGAGGAGTGAAATGTACCTATTTTAATGACAAGGGGGTTTGGGGAGCGGGGGTGTATGTGTGAAGTTGAACTACCAGCCTCCATATGGTTCCAGAGCCCTAGCTGTTCTCAGCTCAGGATTCCACATTCCCCCAGCAGGTAGACTCCGGCAATTGCTTCATTTTTCCATTACAAGAAATACTATGAAATTCTATGGCTGGCATTGAGGTGAAGGAAATGAAATAGATTTTCTCTCGATTCTGACTTCTTTCTATCCCTTATAAATCTTTCAGAATGTCCCTTCTGAGTGACTATGTCACTAAGAACTTGTTAAAAGCTTGAGATTTAAGATGGCTTGAAACCTTTGTGCTGCAGTTTTGACAGGACCAGGATGAGGGGAATGGGGCTGGGGGAGAAGGAGTCTAGCTCTCCACCAGTAAATTTTCTAGACTTGAACATATGATGCATCTGGTACTGGGCCTCCTGGAGCCTTGACCTCAGAGCTAAAAACCTGCTCAGGCCCAGTGTTATTTGAGTTGCCTGGCTCTGTGAATTGGATTTTGAGGAAAAGAGCATTTGCTGCTGTAGCATCAAATGTTGGACCACAGCTGAGTGGAGGATTTGAATGGAGAAAAGGTCTTAAACCAATTTTCATTCACAGGAAGATGAGGGTTTAAAAAAATTGGCTCTTCCCATAGAAATGGGCCATACTAAGGGATTTTGTTAAACCTTTAGATCTTTTACTAAGTACAAGTAAAGAAATCTATTCTTGGCTTCGAGAACCTGTAACTGGTTGGAATTTTCATCCACTGGAAATGGAAATGGTCCCTCTGCTTTGTGCTGGAGGCCATGTTAAGATGCCCTCGAGTTGATTAGCAGAGCAAAGCATTTTCAATATTTTGTGTTTCCTTTGCTTGCTTCTCATTCCAATTTTCCAAAGGATCAGACAATCTTTGGACATTGCTTCTTTGCTTTTTGTTTTATTTTGTTGGTTTAATTTGAAAGAATCAGCAGCTAAGCAATTGAGTTAAACTCTTCTGTGGCGTTATTGACACTGACTCCAATCTAGAAGAACTGTGAGAAAACAAAGAGGAAGCCCTGACTTTGGAGGCTGAGCACCTGAGTTTTAATACCACTTCTCCTGCTTCATAACCATGTGACCTCAGACAAGTCACTTCTTCCTAAACATAAGTTTTTTCTTTTTTTCCTGCAAAATAAGGAGGTTGGACTATAAGACTTACTTTAGAGTTGGAGGAACGAGATTCAAATCCCATTTCTGATTCTCACTACTGTGTAACCTGGATCAAACACCTGTGAGAACCTGGGCAAGTCACTTAAACTCTCTGTGCCTCAGTTTCCTCCTCTTTAAAATGAGGATAATACTAGCACCTACTCATATGGTTGTTTTGAGGATCAAATGAGTTAACATATGTAAAAGTATTTTTCAAACCTTAAAAAAAAAACATTTGTTGTTGTTCAGTTATTTCAGTTGTATCTGACTCTATGTGACCCCATTTGGGGTTTTCTTGGCAAAGATATTTGAAGTGATTTGCCATTTCCTTCTCCAGCTCTTCTTACAGATGAGGAAGCTGAGGCAACGAGATGTTTAAGTGACTTGGCCAATTTCACATAGCTAGTAAGTAAGTAATTCAGGTCTTCCTGACTCCAGACCCAGGGCTCTATCCACTGTTCTTGTTGTTCAGTCACGTCCAACTCTTCACGACCCCATGTGAGGTTTTCTTGGCAAAGATACTAGAGTGGTTTGCCATTTCCTTCTCCAGTTCATTTTACAGATAAGGAAATTGAGGTGAACGGGGTGAAGCGATTCACTCTATGACCCCACACAAATGCTCGTTGTTGTTTTTATTCTCCCTGGGCCTCAGTTTCCTTCTTGATAAAATAAGGAGCTTGGGCTAGATGACCTCTGAGATCCCTTCAGGTTTAAAGGTGTGATACTATGAACCTATGACTATCCAGCTCTGTATCCTAAGATCCCATGAACATACTTCAAAGCCATCTTTGCCCCTCTCCAGGGTCCTGAGGACCTTGACTTGTTCAGAGCTACCACAAGGAAAGTTTCTGCATTCAGGGAATCTGATAACAACCTGGTTTCTTTTCTTTCCTTTTCTTTTTATCCTTTCCTGCAGACAGTCCTCTCTTTGACTGTAATTCTCAGTTCAGTTCAATCAGCTTGCAGCATTTGACATGTCAAAGACATACCGTCAAAAGAGCCCTGAGCAAGTTCACATCTAAGGCTGATTATGAGAGATGAGGTCTGTCAGATATTATGAAGATTTACCACTCCTGGGACCGGGGCTACTTTTTACCTCTCTAAATCTGGTCTCAGGCTTTGTGCAACTATGCATTAACTTCTCCGCTGAGTATACTGTAAGTACCAGGGCATCCTCAAATGTTCCTCTTAATTAATACAGGACATACACATAAAAGATCAGCCAGATGGAGATTAAATATTTCACTAATAAAGGATGAAACATCCTGTACTAAAGTGGAATCTTTATTTTAATAAAGTCATTAATTAAAAATTCAACCTATCCCCCTGCCACTCAATGGACAACGCTGAAGTTGCTAATATAGGGAGGTAAATCACAGCTATGCCACGAGATAGCAAAAAGCATAACAGGTGAGAAATTGTTAAATAGATCAAAGCATTTCATGGAAAGTCAGTGCAACGTAAAGAGACCCTTCATCAACAAATCAGACTTTCCAGAATACAACTCTTCTAAGAACCTATGACAAGCCTAACAATTCTACTGGTGCTGCTGCTAATGCTAATACTAATAATAAAATAGGGAGACAAGTGGGAAAGGAGGTCATGTTTATGTTAAGAAATAATTCCTCAGACTCCAATTTTTTTCATCCTGAAATAAGACAGCAAGGAGATGATAATATTGTATAAATGATAAAATTTTTCTCCTGTTCTCCTTTCCTGTTCCTCTAGGTCCTCAAATGCAGCCATTTGAACAAATCCAAACAAATCCCCTTATTGTCCTGTGAAGTTTGGATTCAAAGGGCCGCACTTGAGGACCTAGAGGGCCACATGTAGCCTCGAGGTCACAGGTTCCCCACCCCGGTTTAGACACTTGGGATTCAAATCAACCAACATGTATTAAGCACCTACAATATGCCAGATATTCTGCTGGCTGTTGGGGTTACAAAGACAAAAATGAAACTGTTCCTACTCTCAAGGAGTTTTGTTTCCAATTCAGGGGTTCTTAACCTGGGGTCTGTGAGCTTGGGTTTTTGTTTGAAAGTTTTGGTAAATGAATTTGAATATAACTAGTTTTCTTTGTAATCCTATACATATTATTTTCTGCATTTAAAATATTATGTAGAGAAAGGGTTCATAGACTTCCCAAGGAGTCCATTATACGATAAAGGTTAAGAACTCTTGAACCAGGGGAATACTAAATGTATTCTACTGAGTAAATGCAAAGTACATTAAAATAATTCATGACAATTTCAAGATGGAGAGAATATTAATAACTAGGGTTATTAATATGGAAAAAGTCTCCTGATGGAGTAACACTGAGAAAGTTTTCTATACAAGCCTCTTTTCCTGCCCAACAGCACAGATGTCTAGGAGGAAGAAAGATAAAGACCTCGTCTAAGAGATAGGAAATGGACTGAGAAACAGCAGTGGCTTCATCAAGCCTAAAGTTGGCTCTTTGAGCATGGTTCAGTGAAAGTCATAACCTGTGGGGGAGGGGCGGTCTGGTATGTTCCATTGTCTCCCTTGGCCACAAGCTATTCCATTGAAAGGAACGGATGTGGCAGAAAGATATCTGGAAGTGAAAGCCCTGAGATTTGGAAAGGCTGGGAGTACAAGGTAAGGGGGATGTTATGGAAGCCAGGTGAAAGAATTAGTGTTCAAGACAGAGATCAGATCTGAGCAAACCAGAACAAGGTAAGGGGCAAGGGGTCAAACTCCAAAAGGTTAAAGCAAAGAGGGGTTGGTCAAAGGCTGAGCAGAGAGGTAAGAAATATGACTCCATAGGATTTAATGAGCAAGGCAGTTTATAATATGGAAACAAGGCATCAGTAATGAGGAGAAAAACATTTCAGGGATTTAAATGACCACAAGATCTATATGTGACAGCAATTTAATATAAAGACCTCCAAAGCATTATTCGGGCAGCAATAATAAAAGTTGTTCAGAATAATGGAGTTTGGGAATATCCCAACATACTTTGGGGTTGGTCAGACCACTTCTATAATACCGAATTCAATTCTGGGAACCACTTTTTTTTTAAGTTATAGAAAGGTGTTTATTGGGGTAACACCCAGTGGGCCCTGCTTCCCATAGGAGGCAGAACCTGGGCACCACTTTTTAATAGAAATATTAACACATAGGAATATTCCAGTTAAGGGTGACCAAGATTTTAAAGAGACTCAAAATTGTCTTATGATGAATATTAGAAGAAATAGGGATTGTTTAGCATAGAGAAGACTTCAGGGGCAGATGGGGAGATACTTAATATTTATACTAAAATATGATATAGGCTCACACCTAGAGATCCTAAGGTCTTGTCCATCCTGTTAAGGTAGGGGTAAGACAAGGGAATGAATATTTATTAAATACTTACTATATGCCAGTCACTGTGCTAAGTGCTTTACAAATGTTCTATCATTATACCTACCTGGTTATATATACAAATGTTATACAATGATATACAAATGTTGGTTATATATACAAATGTGATATAATGATATACAAATGTTATATAATAATACCTACCTGGAGAGGTAAATGTTATTTTATCCACATTTTACAGTTGAGGAAGCTGAGGCAAAGAAAGATTAAGTATCTTGGCCAGGGTCACACAGTGAAGAATATCTGAGGTTCTGTTTGAAGTATGGTCTTCCTAACTCAAGGTCTAACACTACGCTCTCGATCAGATTATGCTCAACCAGGCAATCAGTCAGTCAACAAGTGTTTCTTAAGTGCCTACTATATGTCGTAAACTGTGCTAAGTGCTAGAGATATAAACAAAAATAAGAGACAGTACCTTCTTCAAGGGACTTACAGTTTACTCTCCTTCAATGTAATAATATACTCTTCAAGGCCATAATGATAATAGCGAACATTTATAAAATACTATGAAGTTTCTAAAGTGATTTGAACACTTTCTATCCTAACAACCCCGTGAAATAGGTGCTAACATTATCCCCATTTTACAGATGAGGAAACTGAGGCTCAGAAAGTTTAAGTAAAATTTCCAGTGTCACACAGAGAGTAAGTGGGTAAGTTACTGGTTATCATACCTAGCAGGCTCTATACCCTTAAATCTGGCCATCAGCTGCTGATACAAGAGAACTCATCTAAGATCAGGGTAGATGGGTTACTGAAAATTCATCTGATCCTGGAAAACGAACTGAAAGGCCAGAGACATTCCTAGAAGTTCCTAGACAAAGACTAGTTCTATGACCTCATGGCCTTTATTATGAGCTCATTATCAGCTCTCTTTGAACCTGGGATAAAAAATACATTATCACGAGGTATAGGATATTAGCCACCCAGAAAATTACTCAGATTAAGCTTCTGTATTTTGTAAATCCAAATAACTGCCCATGAATTGCATTTGGAAGGGCACATGTGATCAATTTGGATCATTTAAGGTTTTCAAAGATTTAAAGTGCCCATCAGTCTGTATCTACAGCTCTACAATCCGTGATCGTATTGCACTGCGTTTTAAATATCTCAAACAATGAGCATGTAGATAATTTTGACCTCAGATGCAATCCACCTGGTTTAACCCAGAGCATAGCTCCTTGCAGCCTCTCTGTCTTTGACTGTTGATAGATATTCTATCTTTGTGTGCTATATGAAGCATTATTCCTAATGGGGCGAGTGAAGGAGGGAAAATGTATGGCTGCTATGCAGAGCATTCCACAGAATGTAGCGCCTCACGCAGGTAAGCATAATCAGCCAGATGGACTCAAAGGAGCAGGTCTAGCTTCAGGCTGACACCTTATCTATTGAGTGTGCAGCCATTCAGGGGGTGCTGGCCCTCTCCACAAGGACAGACAAGGGCAAAGAGAGATTAGATAAAGGCACTGGGTATAGAGGTCCATGGTGTGTGCAAAACCAGGCAGGGGAGCAGGGAGGCTGCGGGTGCTAAAGGATCCAGATGCTCTTACATAAAATTTTAAAATGTTACTGACTATGTGGACAAAGTGGTGAAGTGAGTTTCTTGAAAATTTTTTACCGAATTTTGGATTTTTGGTTCAGCTATGTGGCATTGTGGGTACAGTGTTATACTTGGAGTCAGGAAGAAACTAGGGGTTCAAATCCTGCCTTGAAGCTGTGAGACAGCTAATTTTAGTTTTCACATCTGTGAAAATCAAGTCAGCAAATATTTACTAAGTACCTACTATGCACCAGGCACTGTGCTAGGCACCGGGGATTCAAAGAAAAAACAGATCCCCGCTCTCAGGAAGCTCACAGTTAAATAGGGGACATATGAAAACAACTATGTATAAACAAGATGCAGACAGGATAAATTAGGGATAATCAACAGAGGGAAGGGTCTGGACTAATGCTAGAGAAATTAGCAAAGGTCTCCCGTCAGTGGGATTTTAGAAGGAACTTGATGGAAACCAACAAAATGGAGGTGAGGAGGGAGAGAATTCCAGGCATGGAAGACAGTGAAAATACCCGGCTGGAAAATGGAATGCCACATACGAGAAAGAACAAGGAGTCCGGTGTCACTGGATGGCATGCGAAGGGGAGTATAGTGCAAGACTTGGAAAGGTAAGAGGAGGCTGGGCTATGAAGGGCTTTAAAAGCCAAACACAAGATTTGATATTTGATCCGGAGGGTAGTAAGGAACAACTGGAGTTTATCCACTAACTCCCAGGCTTACTGTGAGGTTCAGAAGATCAAATGAACTAACACAGAAATGGCATTTTGCAAACCTTATACGTCTATATAAATGTAAGTGATTATTGGGATTCTTGCTGTTTACTTATCCAAGGGCCCTTGGGAACTCAGATCATAATTGCACCTCAGAAACGAGGGAAAGGAACTCATTTCTGAATGTCTAGGAGCTCCAAGTTCCATTACAACACTACCATTCCATGAAATCCAGGAGAGACACAGTGGATGGAGTTTTGTTTCAGCGACTGACAGCTCCCTCCTCATATTCTATTATTCCAAGGTCTCTGTTAATGTTTGCCTACCGTGGGTGGTCTACACAGTAAAGAGCAAGCCAGGTAAAGGATCAGGAAAGCTTTAGAAGCTGCTGGATTGAATCAACTCTAGAAAGACTTCAAGGTCATGATTTTTTTCATACAGTGTAAAGGAGATTGGATAATGGTAAGAAATGGTTAAGTCTCTGAACAAAACGCATTTCAAAAACTGCTAAAAAGTGGAATGGTTTCTCAACAGAATTGTCTACACTATTTCAGACCTTATACATCTTGCTACATGAGATTTGTTCAGTTGTTTCAGTCGTGAGTGACTTTTTGTGACCCCATTTAAGGTTTTCTTGGTAAAAATACTGTAGTGATTTGTTGATTTTACAGAAAAGGAAACCGAGGCAAATAGAGTGAAGTGACTTGCCCAGGGTCACACAGTTAGTAAGTGTCTGAGGACAGATTTGAACTCAAGTCTTCCTGACTCCAGGCCTGGCACTCTATCCACTGTGCCACCTAGGGCCCCTATATGAGATTTAGAAAGATATATTCTATAAAGCAATCTGTGTTTCTGCTTCTATGAAGCCCAAAGAACAGCAGCTTCTATATCAGATAGCTGTTAATAATAACAAGAATAAATCCCAAATACCCATAACGCTTAATAAATAACTAAGAAATACTGAGAAATTCTATTCTAGTTTTTGTTCACGGAACATAATACATGGAAATAAAAGCACTAGGACTGTCCACGCCATTCAAATCTTACACTAGAGATACTCTCAGTAATAACTCATGAAACAAAGGGGACTAATTAGAATAGTTTCAAACAAACTATTACAGACATCTTTGAGGGTTAGATGAACATTTTTTCTGTGAAAATGTTATTTCAAAACTTCAAAAGGTCTATAATTTCATTATTATGGCAACTTCTTTGAACAATACCGGTCACGTTCCCTCAACAACATAACAAGGGGGAGGGGATGTTTGAGTTGCTATGATCTAAATAATTCATCACCTGATGGTAAACGTTCTTGTCATGGGATCATATAGGGACCTCAAAGGTCACCTTGTTCAGCCCTCTCATTTAATAGATGAGAATAGTGGTGCCTTAGGGGGTTAAGTGACTTGTCCAAGGTCATACAGATAATAAATATTAATAGATGAGAATGAACCCATATCCTCTGATTCCAAAGCTACTGCTCTTTCCACTGGTGATAAAAGAAAATAAAATCCTTTGAAAACATTCAAGTAGTTGTTGAGGTTGTACCTGAAATTATTCTAGCTTAGTAGCAACTTCATGAGTTTGCATTCCATAGGCAAAGACTTTGAGAACCCAGGGTTATTGCCAAGCTAATATGTATTAGGCATATACTACAGTGGAATAAATTGGACTGATATGAGTTACCTTTAAACCCTGAAATTTAAGTTCATCTAAATAGAGCCACCAAAGTAATTTAATGTGTAAATCAAACATAATTTAAAAAAAAACAAAGCTAAACTAGTTCTATGATCCAGATGGGCTTTGATGAAAGAACCCAATTAATGTAGACAGCCTTACCATCTGAAGTTACTTACAATAATAAAAAACAAACAACTTGGTCAAACAATAAGTCTGTGCATTATATCTGGCATTTCTAATTAGCCTCTGAATATGACGGATCTTCAGTTAGGAAAAAAAAAAAGAAAACCTAATTACAAGGAGTTTATTTTTCAGAGAAGAATGCACGTCTGGTGAGCACTTCTTACCCACAGAATCCAGCCCAAGAAGGAAGCTGATTTATCTCTCTGTTGGGAGTGGATTAAGAACCGATGGACTTTGCACAGCCCACTTCTGAGTTTCCAATTAAGTGGAGAGAACATTTGCTTTCCACTACAATGGCAAGACAAGTCTGCCAAAAGGAGATTATTAAGTACCATCAGCAAAGTTCCTGGTTATCCAAGCTACGCTTGAAGTCATACCTACAATCAGTACTTGCAGAAAGCACACTGGCCCCAACTGATATTTCATCTCCACAGGACAAACCTCTATGAACCTTCAGCTACAATCCATATTTCATCTACCTGGATGTGAATCTCTTTTAAAAAGAAAAGAAGTGTCTCTAGCAAAAGTCCAAATTTACTGGAAAGTAGCTGATTGAGTCAACGATGGAATAGTGCAATCAGGACAGAGTGGTGAAAAGAATGCTTCACTTACCATCTGAGGACCTATACTATCTGTGTTGAGAAATTACTTTGCCCTCTATAACTAATGGCTAATGACTCTGCCATGACCTGGGCTGATTATGGGGTTAAAGTCAATTACCAGCCAAGATCATAGGAAGGCGCAGTATGGTTGGCTATACTATAATGTCATCCTTACACGGACAGCTTGTATGGTCCACAAGATGAACCATACATTGTGCTGTGATCCAGAAAACTGCATCAACCAAACTATCTGGCAAATAAACAAATAAAAAATGAATGAATGAATGAATAAGTGAAGTAAATAGATGAATGAATAAATAAGTAAATGAGCAAATGAATGAATCAATAATTCCCTTTAGGTCCTATTTGGTTATACTTGTCAAACTGTTGGAAAATTGACTAATCTGGATTTCCTTTTGCATTCACTAGACATAGCCAAATATTTCTGCCATTAAATTTGCAAGTAGGCATGGCTGATAGCCCAGCAGGATTTTAAAAGACTTTAGACATTTTTCAAATGTACCTTCAAATGTGTAAAAAGAAATTAAACTAATGGGCAGTGCAGCAGAGAAAAAAAAGTGGCTCTGAAGTCAGAGGGCGTAGGTTTAAACCCTACCTCTAACCCTTAATACATGGGTGAATTTGGGATGGTCATTTAAACCTTCTTGGGGCTTAGTGGCATCATCTCTAAAAAGGGGAGGTCCCTTATAGTTCTAGATTTCTGATCCTAAATCCAGATCTTTAAAAAAAGTAGTAGCACAAATCTTACACAAAGAGGCCCCTGAGAAGAATTTGGTAGGACAACACATTTTTAATTCCCATTTTGAATGCCAATAGACTGTTGCCTAAATAATAAAACTGAGAGGGAAATATTCCTATTAAAGTCCTAAGATTCCCACTTACAAAGTTGATATCAATTTAATCCTGCAAACACTCGATGCGGTCTTTCTAAAAGAAGTGGGAAGGGGGGGGTGTTTAAAAAAAAGGGGGGATGTTTGGTGTAGATGGAGCTTTTCTTTATGTCATTGATCTCCTTGAGGTACGTATGTTCAGGAAATTGAGTCTGAGGTAGGTTAAGTGATTTGGGACCACAGATTTAAATCTCAAAGGGACTTTGGAGGTCACTGAATCTATCCTCATTTTATGGACAAGGAAACTGAGGCTACTAGCAGTTATATGTCTTGCTCAGGGTCACACAGCTAGTCACAATGCAAACTCAGGTCTTCCTAACTCCAAGTCCACTACTCCATCCCTTCTAGAATGGTGCTAAAGCAGAATTTCAGAACACTTCCCATCCCCAAACCCCTACTGCTCTTTCCAACAAGTCTCAATAGATACGTCTCAGTGAAGACGCGAAGGACCGAACTCTTCTTAGTGAAAAAAGGTTCTATTATTTAATAGCCTCGATAAGAAATAAATTAATACGGATATTATTGATCTATATATTGCTGATAGTAAATAAGATACACAGTGATTAAATCTACTTTCCACATAGTAGCCAAACTGCTAAAACTAAAACACAGATCTGCTCATGGCACTCTCTGACTCAAAAGAACTTCAATCCTCCTTATTGCCTCTAGAAAAAAAATATAATCCTTAGTCTGATAATCTGACTCCCACTTATCCTTCTGTCCTTATCCCATATTACTCCCTCATTCCCTTTCAAGCCTGCTCTCTCTGTCAGATAAATCAGCTTATTAGGAGGCTCATATTCACAATTTTCCACTTCCTTCCTTTGCACAGGTCTTGAATATAATCCTTCCTCACTTCCACCTTATAGAATTTACACACACACACACACACACACACACACACACACACACTAATATATATATAAAACATACACATGGAATCCATCCATCCACACACACATATGCATAGTTACACACACATACACATATAATCTATACAGAATTCATATATATTCTATATATATAATCTACATAAATCCATATAGATTATATATAGAGAATCTACATATATTCTATATATAGAGAAGCCACGTATATTCTACATATAGAGAATCTATACATATTCTATATATAAAGAAGTCACATTTCTTTTTTACTTTCTTTCAAACACTGATCACTGACTACTTCTTTCTACAGGTGACCTTTGAGGATCCTCCCACATAAATGAGAGGACTCAGTCCCTCTAGAAATCACTACCTATAACTTTGTTGTCTCTTTTAAGATGTAAACCAAGCCCCACTTTGTAGTGAAACTTTGCCTGACCCCACAATTCCTAGTGCCCTTGATCCCAAACTCTACAGTATTTAATACTTTATATACATTTACATAAATGGGTATTCACTGTCTTCCCCATTAAAATGTAAGCTCTTTGTGAGTGGGGATTGGTTTTCTTTGTAGTTGTGTCCCCAGTCTCAGGGCACAAGTGCTAGGCTTAACAGGTACTTAATAAGTGCTTACTGATTGATTAATTAATTTGCATATTCTTTGTACTGACTTAGTTGGGTACAGGCATTCCACCCCCAGTAGAACTTAAGCTCTTCAAAGGCAGACAACATTTCACTTTTATATCCCCTGCACTTTGCATATAGTAGCACAAAAATAATGAAAACAAAGCATTTTGTAAACTTTCAAGTGTTCTATAAGTGTGAGGTATATGGCACTTAATAAGTTCTTACTGTATTGAAATGAGTTATTCACCACATCTCTCTGTTATAAAAATGTGTGTCAATCAATGAGTTCAGCTGCATACAGTATCCTGTTAACATCCCAAAGGTGGGATTGAGGTGAAAAGGATGCTGTATTCACAAGATGCATCCCTAAGTCCATCCAGCCACACCCTTCACCTCAAAATGTTTGACAACATTACTAATACACACAGAATGCTGACTATAGTGGGCACCGGGTAAGAGACTCAGTGTAAATTCATCGCCATTGCTGTCAAAAGAAGAAAGGTCCCAGAATCAGAGGGATTCAGACTCAGAATCTCTGCACAGTTAGTACGGATCTAAATGGAGTCAACTCCATTCCCTAGCCAGTACTATGTCTCTTCCCATGAGAATGCATTTGTGGGAAGGCTGGTCCTGGGATAGGGAACAGTGGGGAGCCACATAACGGAACAAAGCAAACCATATCACCTGTAGAGTTAAGAGGAAAGGGATGACCCTTACCTCATTCAGCACCAGATTATGATGCAAAAAATGGCAAACTCACACCCCATTGATGATGGTCATCAGCATTGCCTTTGGAGAAGAAGAACAGAGGTTCTTGCTTTCCCTAAAATCCCCCTGAAAAAGTGTGAAGATGAAATTAACCTTAAGCTTTCCCAGAAGTGTCAGTTCTATGAAGGACAGTTTCGGAAAGGGAGAGCCTAAGCGAAACCACCAGAAGCCGAAGGCAACATTTCACAGTTGGAGCTGACAATACTTGAACGATAATAATGTTGAGTTTCTTTTGAACTCCCTCCAAGAAAGAAATGGCTTCTCAAAAGTCAACAAAACAAATGGTCACAACAGAAACAAATACTTTGCTAATGAGATGGGTTGCAATATAATTTGGGGCTTGGAAGATGTTTGGTTGGCGAAACAACCTTGGAGATGGCATTAATAGCATGTCCCTCCAAAACAACGACACGGTCCCACTCTCCCTTTCCAATCCCACAGTATTTCTCACCTCAACAGGGAATCTTCTACCATTGATGCTGTGCTCAGAACCGGAGGAACCATTGCTATGGCCCCAGTGGAATTCGACTTTTTCTGCTTTGAATCTGCCCGGCAGTCCCGCGCCGCTGATAAAATAGTCATCTTTCAGAAGAATAGCCACTGCATACAAGAAAAAGGGCAAGAGATCATAAGTTTCCAAGACCACAGTCGACCTTGCTTTACAACAGTATCTTGGGTAGTACAGTGGACATGGCACCCAGGACATCCTGGAATTGTGTCAGGAAGACCTGAGTTCAAATTCTGCTTCAGACATTTACTAGTTGTGCGACAATGGCAAACCACTCCTCTTTCCTGTGCATTACTTCCGTGCTCTACAAAATGAAGGGTCTCTTCTTGCTCTAAATATATGATCTTATGATAAAATTCAGTACTTTAAAATTGTGATTTTTTTTCCTCTGGTATCCGTAAGCCACGGAACAAAGTTTGAATCTGCCAACACTTTCTATATTGACCCGCTCTGCAGCCTCTGACGAATTCCCGTCTACAATAATCCACAGCAGGTATGTCAGTTGGCCCCCATTAGAATGTGAACACCCTCAGAGCAGAGGCTGTCTTGCTTTTCTAATGAAGAGTGCTTTGCACAGAGTAAGCCCTAAATAAATGTTTTCCCCTCTGATTACACAGATGAAGAAACTGAGGAAATGATAGGATCATACATGTAGAACTGGGATTTCAGGGACCATATCGTCCAACCCCCCTCACTGCAAAGACAAGGTAAATGAGGCTGAGGGATATCCAGGGTACGTGTGTAATAAGCACCAATCATGGGAGTATAAGCTAGTTAACAAAGGTGAAATATTTTGTTGTATATCAACAAAGGGAATCAGTGACTCCAAAGAAATTCCCAAGTCCTTCTCCTATACGATGATTCTAAACCAATGCTTTGACACTCCACTGTACCAGTTAGACATTTACATAGAATCTGAGTAAAGTTTTGTTTTTGTTCTGCAAATAAAAATATCTTACTTGATTGACCATTTACAATGTATTCTGTAGACTAGTCTGTTTGTTTGCACAGGTCATTTGTATGTTCTCTCTCCTATTAGACTGTGGACTCCTTACCCTCAGCCTTTTGTTGTATCCCAAGAGCTTAGTGAAGTGCTGCACATAGTCGGCACTTGATAGATGTTTATTGACTGACTGACCAGAATTCTGTTCCAGTGCTCTGTCTGATTCCACACACAGTTCACTTTTTCAAAACTGTCTATTAAAACAGACTGTGGTCTGGCATCTCCAACTTTGCTTATATTATATCATAACACATAAGACATAAGCGTGAACTTAAAATGAGCAAATGCAAACTTATCATTCTTCCCATGAAAAAAGAAAATGTAAAAGGGAACTTTATTTGCTCATTTCTTCTTTATCTGAATGGACACTCTCGGAGGTAAGGGCACAGATCAGGGGTTCTCAGTCATTTTTATATCACCGAACTCTTGGACAGTCTGATAACACCTATGGATATCTTCTCAGGATAATGTTTTTAAATGCATAAAATAAAACACCAGAATTACCAAGGAAACCAACTATGTTAAAAAACAGTTATTAAATATTTTTTTAAAAAAGTTCATAGACCCCAAGTTCAGACCCCTGCTGTAGCCTACTCTACAGTCCAAAAGAAATGAGTTTTGGGCATACAGAATTAAGGAGGAAAGGCAGGAAAAAATGTGGCAAAGAATCACAGGATCACAGATATTGAGCTGGGAGGGCTGATGGAGATCATCTCATCAAACCCTTTCACTTTACAGGAGAAAGATGAAGACCAGGAGTGAGCTGCCCAAAGTCACAGAGACAGTACAGGCCAGAGTTAGGAAATCAAGAAGAGAATAAGCCTGGCGCAATCAGGAGAAAAAAGCCTAAATATTTTTCCCCCTCTAAAACAGGGTATGGGTATATAATTAGTGGGCTTTTGGCTTAATTTTCTTTTCTTTTTTTAAATCTGAATAATGCCTTTTCTTGACATCATAGTCATGTCCCAATATAGCATCCCCCGCCCACTCAGAGAGCTCTCCTTTGTGACAAAGAAAAAATTAAGCAAGTATAACCAACTTGTTTAGGTTTCAAAAAGCTTCAATTATTTTACTTTACCTTTGATCTTAGGACACCTCAAGGCATACATGAAGTGTATACTGAATTGGCA
This sequence comes from Vombatus ursinus, assembly GCF_900497805.2. Taxonomy (NCBI): domain Eukaryota; kingdom Metazoa; phylum Chordata; class Mammalia; order Diprotodontia; family Vombatidae; genus Vombatus; species Vombatus ursinus. The sequence continues at coordinate 7,562,624 of NW_020954551.1, read as the reverse complement.
AAAATTCACTCTTTTTTATCCCAGATATGTGCAAACCATCGTGAGGGGGTTGTCAATAATCTGAGGAAATCTCAGCCAGAGTAAGGTAACACAGGTGGACAAGCTCCCATCACAAGGGACAACCATAAAAGATGGGCACCTGGATATTATAATGTGAGTCTGGAAAAGTTTAATTAATTTCAGTACTTCTCAATAAAAAAAAGGAGCATTAAAACCACAATGAAGAAGCCATGCTCATATAAACTGCTTTTTATTACATGCAAAAGATGGTTTCTCACCACCTTCTAGGGGGAAAAAAACCATCCTAACAGTGAACTTTCTATCTGTGGGCAGCAAAAGCAAGGTCAAAATAAAGTGATTTCCTATCTTAATTAAAAATGTCCTAGTGATAACCTATCATTATTCTGAAATACACACGCTTTTGAGGACAAAATAATAAAGATTGTACTAAGGCAATATACCTTTTATTGCGAGAGTCAACAGAGCCAGGCAGGGCTTGGGGAGGTTTTAAATACTGATGACGGCTTTCAGTCAGTTATAAATTCTATACATAAAATCACACATCATGATGAATATGGGAAAATAGATTCGTGTACATCTGTTACAATGCATGGAGGGAGACAGTTGCATCTTATAAATATTTGATTCTACCTAAATCATTTATGTCTCTGTCAGGGGTCATTTTACTTGTTTTATATGAATAATTAAAAGGATAATTAGGAGGCAGTACAATCCAAAATGTTCATCTAATTTTTCATTTTACAGGGCTTCTTAGTAGATGTCACAGTGCGCTACATGCCCCCCTTGTTTTAATTGGAATTCTCTTTTTGCTGACCATCAAGTAGTTATCTGGTTGTCAGATAATATGGTGTGACACTATGAGAAAATATTGCTTGGGTACCCAATAGGATTGACTGAGGATGCTTCAAGTACTTATGCATTTCAACCGTTTTGGGAGCCTTACTCTGCCATAGAGAGGCAGCCATGGTATAATGGAAAAAGAGGTAGCCCCACCCCCCAAGTCACAAGAACCTGAATCCAAGTCCCATACCTGACATACATTGGATGTGTGACCCTGAGCAAGTAACTTAATACTTTGGAGCCTTAGACAAATCCAAATCTCTTCAGACTAGATGTATTGGATGGTGTGTTTTTAAAGGAAGTGAGGGTAACTCCAGGCTGAATAAAATGAAAGAGTAACCATTGGAAATGGGGGAGGAGGGACAATGAGATAAAAGGACTTTTAAGTGAAAAGGGGCCGATGAGATATCAAGATGCTGGGATCCAGAGTGAGGAAGAATCTATTAGGAAAAGCCTTTAGAGCAAGAATAAGAGACAGAAGAGAAACTAGGCAGTGAAGATGTAAGGGAATGAAACCCAGGAAGCTGGTAGAGAAGAATAATTCAACTTCAGGGTACACAACCAAGAGAAAAGCTAATCAGATTTTTCCCTTGCGCAAAGCCCTGTGGAAGAGGAACCAGGTCAGTAAGGTAGGGGGTTTTCTATATCATAATTTCCACCAAAAGGTAGAAGGTGGTGGATCTGGGACTTGTAAGGTGAGAATCTAGCTCCTCATAATATCAAAGAAGGGATGGAAGCTGGGATAATATGTCAAGAAAGCAAGAAAATCTAAATTCAAATCCAGAATCTGCCATGAAATATCTGTGTGACGACTGGTAGGTTGAGTTGCCCAAAGTAATTTCTCCTCTCTGGTTCTGAGTTTCCTCATTTGTAAATTGAGAAGGTAGGACTAGATCAGAGGTCCATAAACTTGAATAAGTATTATTTCAATATAATGGATTTCCTTTGTAAGCCTATGCATTTTATTTTATTCACTGAGAAACATTATTCTGAGGAGGGATTCACAGACTTCACCAGATTGCCAAAAAGATTCCATGACACAATAGGTTGAGAATCTATATACGAGGTGAATTCTAAGGTGCCATTCCAAATGTCAGAGGGGAAGGAGCCCTGGGCTTAGATTCTGGTGACCTGGGTTCAAATCCCCTATCTGACACCCATTCTCTGGGATTTTGAGCAACAGACTTAATCTCCCTAGACTGCTGTTTCCCTAACTATAAAAGGAAGGGGTCAGAATAAGTGATCTTTGAGGTGCCCTTCAGCTCTAAATGTGTCACCCTGTGACCTCTGATCCAATGGTCTTTAACAAACAAAGCTAATATAGACAAAAGAAACAAAAAAAATAATAAAGAAATTCAAACAAACACTAATGCACATCGAGTGAGTGCCTCTGTGGGTAGGGAACAACGATAAGTCATAACAAAACAAATCCTCAAAAGAGTTACAAAGTGTAAGAGCCAATGCTTTATGAGCATACATTCCAAGATCTTCCCTTAGGAAAGCCTGATCATTTAGCTCGAAGTCAATGCTAGGAATGAGGTTTTTCTGTAATGAGTGCTTTATCTTTTCATTCTTGTGAAATGAAACAAAAGGAAATAACTTTGGATGAAATCAAATGAGGAGTGGCAAGAAAGACAGTTAGTGCTCCTCGGGAGAAAACAGATAGACCATATCTGTCTTGTAAATATATTTCAGGCAACTTTCACGAAATGTGCTAGGTACAACAACGCAAGTCTATTGATTATGCTAGTTGGAATATATAGAGCTCTCAAGGGGATAAGATAGATACGAACATTAAAACTGTTTTATGGGAAAGTTACTGTCTGTATATAATAGACAGTTTTAAATATTAACTTGCTATATTCATTTTTTAATATCCAAAAGACCAAGTCTATTTTATAGATAAGTGGCTTGTAAATTTCCATTTGAAAAGAAATCCCACATACCTTTCTTTATTTCCCACTCTGAGGCTAAAATAGAGGCTTTTCTGGATAAGGAAAAAATGTTGTTGAAAAAAGTAAAGGATCAGAGAATAACGCTCAAGATGAATCCACAGGGTTAAAATAAAATCAGAAAATCACAGAATGTGAGAGTTGGAAGGGCTAACATTCCAGTACCTAAAGAGAAGTTTACACAGAAGAGCTGTGGGTTACAGAGCAAACTTCAGGGTCATGAAGACATGGGTTCAAATCCCCCTTCTGACAGTTAATAATTGTGCAACCGTGGCCAACTCACTTCACTTCTCAGCCTCAGTTTTAATATACATAAAATGGGGATGAAGCCATTATATCTAACTCATAAATAGGTTGTTGTAAGGTCAAAGTAAGAGTTTCTACATAGAGAATTTGGAAAACATTTTTTTTGAAGGCGGAGAAGGGAGTAAAGGAGGAACATGACCCATGACTTTATTTGTATCAGGAAGTCCCTGGGAAAAAATGCCCTCTAAAAGTACAGATCAGCACCTACACAGCTAGGTGGTACAATGCATAGAGTGCTAAGCCTGAAGGCAAGAAGATATCAGTTCAAATCTAGCCTCAGTTGTTTACTAGCAGTGTGACTCTGGGCAAGTCACTTAACCTTTTTCAGCCTCAGTTTCCTCAACTATAAAATGGGGATGATAATAGTAGCACTCACATCAAAGTGGTTGCGAAGCAAGTGCTTAACAGAGTACTGGGTACATAGTAGGTGCTGAATAAATGCTTATTCCCTTCTCCCTTCTCTGCAACTTTTAGAGAGTCTCCTTGGGCAAGGCAGTGACTTGTCCATATACCCATTACCTAGCAGAGGCCAGCTTTAAATCAAATTTTCTCCCCTCCGAAGTCTACTTTATCTACTATACCATAGTATAGTCTCTACTATACTTTATCTACTATACCATAGTATAGTCTCTACTATACTTTATCTACTATACCATAGTATAGTCTCTCTTGAAGATTTTAAAATGACAAGTGAGTTTCATTATGGCTGTTATTGTTAAATTCAATGTTTACCTGGATAATTTAAAGGTTTTTTTTTTTAGGTCAGAATTATTCAAATTTCCTGTCCACACTACCCCAAATGTCTGAAAATTCCATTCAGTTCTACAGAGCCAAACTGCTTTGAAACAGACAAATAGTTAGACGAACCACTCTGGCTAAATATACAAACACAAAAATCCCCCAACATTGAAAAACACTTACTACTCCCAAGAATAGAAGCAGCTTAGAAAAGCGGTAGATGGTTAGACCTGGAGTCAGAAAGACCTGTGCTCAAATCCTGCTCCTGACACTGTTGGTTGTAGGTAAACGATAGTTGCCTGTGTCTCAGGCAACAGCCCTGGGGAGCTCCCACGCTTGGAGTGTCTGACAATGAGGGAATCCCAGATCCTTCCAGGATTCATTTGATATTCCCAAGGGCCTCTCATTTTATTTTTGACACAAAGATGGAGTTAAGTTGGCTAATTGACTTCTGATCACGAATTTGGCTTCCATCAGACTACCATGGAAGCAATCCTCATAAATACTCAACATTTTGCAATCTTCTATCTCTCTGCTTAAAAATACTCCAACACTATGTTTGAGTTTACTGCTGATACATTCTCCCCCTTCCCTTAAGTTCAGCTAAAATCTCACCTTCTATAGGGAGCCTTTCTTGATCCCATTTAATAATAGTTCCTTCCCTCTACTGATTATCTCCACTTTATCCTACATACATCTTGTTTGTTCGTCCCTATCTGCATCTTGTCTCCCCCATTAGACTATGAGGTTCTTGAAGAAAGGGATTGTTTTTGTCTTTCTTTGTATCCCCAGAGCTTAGCACAATGTCAGGCACTTAGTAAACGCTGTTGTCATAACTTGAATTCTCATCATAGGATGTTTATAAAGGACTTCTTTGTACCTGTCACTACTTAATGCTTGGAGCTTACAACCAGCACATGCCTTAAACACCACTGGAAACTGCTACTGCTCCATAAGCCGTTCGTATCAGCTAAAGTCCTTGTGATGGTCATTAAGGAGTGACTGCATTCTGAAAGCATGCACACATGGGCTCCTACAAACTCAACAGGTTCTGGATGACTTTGAGGAGCCAGCACCGTGACAGAGAGGAATCTTCGGCTTCTGCAAGACCAAGGTCATGAATCACCTTGCACCGAGTAGACTTGCGACGTATCTACAACCTGTCATCGGTGATTTTGGAGCTGAAAGCTGTCACTGAACCCTGTTATCTTGGCAAGGTGCTGTTGAGAGAAATGAGTCAACTAGGAAACCCTATCAAGAAACCCAGTGGGTTTTCATGGCAGGCTAGCTGAACATAGCACCAGCGTGACCCTGGGCTCTAACCAAGATTATGGCGAGTGAGACAAAGGTTCTTTCCATTGTGCTGGAGAAGGCCTTTGCAGATTCTTTCAGCAACTAACATCTCTCACAAACTTCTAAATTACACTGTGTTTTCTTTGTGTGTAAATCTGCTTCTACGTATAGTGTATGTGTTACTTCTGCCACTCAAGGCAGGGTTAGTTTCATTTTTCTTTTTGCATGCCTAGAACCCACCACCAACCTGGAACATAGTATGTGTTCAATGAACGCTTGCTAAATGATGGACATTTCTCTGTGTATCACAAGGGAGAAAGACTCTAAATCTCTGAGACTATGGGACAATAATGAGCAAGAACCATGGAGAAGATCATTTATTAAGCACACAGCTTCCTATATTTGAAAGGGACTGTGCTAAGTGCTAGGAACAAATACAAAAAATGAGATAGTCCTTGCCTTCAAGAAGCTTACATTCTAATAAGGGAAGTCAACAGGCAGCTCCATGGAACAGTGAGTAGAGTGTTTGGGCCTGAACTCAGGAAGACTTGAGTTCAAAGCTAGGCTCAGACACTTGCTAGCTGGGTGACAATGAGCAAATCAATTAACCTCTGTTAGCCTCAGTTTCCTCATCTGTAAAATGAGGACAATAATAGCACATTTCTCACAGGGTTGTTGTGAGGCTCAAAAGAGGTAACAAATTGAAAGCATTTTACAAACCTTAGAGCTCTATAAAAATGGCATGTATTATTATCATTATTATTGTTGTTTTTGCCCAAGGCCAAGTATTTTGGTCTGGGAATTCAAAGGGATATTGAGTAGAGCAATAGGGTAAATGATTAACAACGTTCTTTCTAGGAATAGTCACGTTGATTAGATTACTATAGAATAAAAGATTGAAAGCAGGGCACTTGGGGAGTATGGACTTGGTGCCTTGGCAGGGAGATATCTAGAGTGTGTCATGGGAGGATCTGGGGAACCTAGATACGAACTCTTACTGGTGGGATTCCACAGTGCGGGCTAACACGCTCTGGCTCCTACCCAATGGAATTAGGAGACAGAGCGCAGTACCACGGCAGAAAAATGGCTGGAGCACAACATGGCAGATTTGGGGTCACCTAGATAGGGCGAAGTCTCACCAATCAGGAAGACAGGACCCCTGGACCTAGAGTTTTACGGAGGAAGTAGAGAGGAAAGTGCAACATAATATGTCAGGAAGACGGTCTAAGCTAGGCCACAGAGGTTTGGGAAGGACCAGGTTTCATTGCAGGGGCCTCTTTACCCTGAGATGATAGAAAAAAATGAGATCTAAGTTTCCCAAGGTTCCCTACGAAATGACCACGAGTCATTTTCAGAAGCAGCGACCCCAGGGGCAGACACAGAGAACACTGAATAGCAGTCTGCTGCCCCTGGTAGAAAAATCCTGGAGAACAGAGAATTCCAGCATGGTTGCAGCTGGCATGTTTCTGGAGGCTCTTATTCAAAGGGAAAGTAGAGTCGCAGCAAGTTTGCTGAGCAGCTGGACTATTGGGAATAAATGTCAACCGTCTGCAAATGAGGCAGGTAGGAGGAATGCTGCACTCTCTCAAAGCCTAACTTAAAGGAATGTAGCTTGGCTACCCATGGGCAGGGAGCAGAGGGCGCAGTCATGCCAGGCTTTCCGGTAATCATCTGAGAAGGATTTTTTCCTAAAAAATAATGACCTGAACAGAGGAAGCAAGATGATGAGCAGACATCAGCAGGAGGTCTGTTACGTAGCCCCTCGTTCATACACTTTTCAGTACAGTCGGTGTACTTGCCATTCCTTGTACATCCCATTCCATCACCTGACTCCAGGTTTCACGCAGGCTGACACCTACCGCTGCCTGGAACGGGGTCCCTCCCCATCTGTGTCTCAGGCTTCCTTCAAAGCTCAGCTCAGGCCTCCCTCGTACGGGAAACCCCTTCTGATCGTTGTGAGTGACTTCTTCCTGGTGCTTACTTTACACATATCTTAATAATAATACCTAATATTTACAGAGTGCTTACTGAGTGCCAGGCACTGTGCTAAGTGCTTTACAATTATTATCTCGTTTGATCCTCACAACAACCTCCAAAGGTAAGTGCCATTATTATCCTCATCTTAATTTTCTGGGTACCTGGGTCCCACCCCTCATCCAATGGAACGTAAAATTCTTTAGGGCTTAGTCTGTTAAGTTTTTGTCTTCATATTGCCTTGCTTTGAACAGAATAGGTGTTTAATAAATGCTTATTGAATGAATAAATGAATGAGTGAGGAGGTGGCTAGGCATTGAATCAGAAAGGAAATATGGACAGTCATTACTATAGAGTAAAAAGAATACAGGACTTAGAAGGAAGAGATTTTTGGCTGAGTCCCCATGGTACCATTATTAGTTTTGGTGATATATGTCAAGTCACAACCAACTCAGTGTTTGAACTCTCAATCTGTAAAATGGGGACAGTAGTACTTTTCTGACCACTTCATAGGACTGTTGTCAGGCTCTCTATAAAGCGAGGAGTTGGGGGAGGAGCTTGTTTTCCTGGTTCTGATTACTTCATTCTAGATCAGTTCACAAATCCTTTGTATTAATTGTTGGGGTTGTCCAATGTTGTATTTTGCTAATGTACAACAATTTGTTTCGATACACTCTAATCCAGGAGTTGGAAAACTTTTTTTTTGGGAGGGGGGCAGCAGACCAGATTTGGCATCCGGGCCATAGTTGGCTGACACCCCCCCCCCCCAACTTTTAATCAATGAGTGCTTCTCCTGGGGCACAGGCCAACTTTCATTGGCATTTTTCTATAACAAATCAAATCTTGGGGGTTATACTACAGGGTTATACTACATATACATTCAATTACTATAAACTCAAGTCAGAAGAGGAAATCTCTTTACCACCATTATTCTTCCGGTGATGTCATAATAGATCGCCACACTCTCAGAAGAATAGAAATTATCATTCACCCAAGGGCCAAGAGAAAAATTCCTAGAGGGAGGCGGTGGCCTACAGCATATTCCCAATAGTAAGATTTCTCACAAGAAGTGGTTTAAAAAAAAAGCACCAAAGATACGTGTGACCCAAAGATATGTGTAATGCTTCAGATTCTTCATCTGTTAAACAGGAATGACAGCAATATATACAATTGTGATAATGAATCAAATAAGCAACAAGCATTTATTAAGCACCTACTGTTTGCCAGGCAATGTGATGGGTATCGGGGACACAAAACCAAAGAAGGAAATAATCCCTACTTGGAAGGAACTTACCGTCAAAGGGAAAGTGTTACGTGATAATGGTGGAAATGATGGTGGTGATGGTAAGGAAAGGAGGTGGGCTGCTCAGGTAGAAAGACTGTGAGCAGATGGACAGCCTGAATTGTACATTGGTATTTGCATAGTTTGATGTACTCCTCATCTCATAAGTACAAATACTTTTACTTATGGTACAGATGCGTAATCCTTCCGTGCCTTTTCATTCTCCACTCTTTCTCTGCACCATCTTGTAACCCTCTCTGGAGCCTAAGAGACCTTCCTCTAGTACTTTTACTAGATGAATCTAGTTCTTGTACTAAACATTATTTTACTTTTCCAGGACTGAATTTCAAAAACATACTGGCAGTTCTTTAATAAGTAAAGAATGAGGGGAAGTCTTCTGGTTTTGGAGTGACTCCCCAGTGGAACACTTGAGGAAAGTTAGGTATAATCTTTGCGCAGATAAAGAAGAGGAGTTATGATCTAAATATGTGGTGGGGGGAAGATCACAGATCATATATTTCTAGTTGGAAAAGACAGAAAAGGGCATCAAGATCAACTTTCTCATTTTAAAGATGAGGAAATTAGGATGTAGAGAGGTTAAATGACTTGTCTAAGGTCATACAACTAGGAAGTGACAGGGCTGGGAGATGAGCCCAAGTTTTATGGATCTAAAATCAAGCCCTCTTTCAATGTGCTCCCAAACTCTAGTCTATGCCAATGAAATCACAACTTTTTCAAAGTATCGATTCCTGGAGGAATGGGTCATGATGCCGAATGACGCACAAGAAATGGCTTGATAGTCTCAATTTCAAAGAGCTTGGAAGGTATTCATATCCACAGAGATAAGGACTTGAAATAACTAAATGCAAGAGATAGAGTGACCAACAGTTTACTCCTCTCTTCTGAGTTTCCCAAACTTTGGCGTTTGATCCCAGGAGCCATCGTGCAACTGAGCTGACGACTTGAAAACAAATTCTCATTTACCTGTCTCTCCAGTGTTCTCAACACAACGCGTTCTGTGGATGTCAAGAAACATTGTTCCACAGGGAGTGGGTGGGTCCAAGTGTTCATTAAATATTCTAAAAAGGCTCAACCAGAACAATACCTTAGAAATCAATCCAAAGGCCCCATTTTACACAGCTTCCAGGGAGAATTTTGGAGAAGAGAAAGAATAAGAACAATAATAAAAATAACAACAACAATAACAACAATAATGGTATCCAGGTCACTTTCTTGGCTAGCCAAGGAAAGAACATTTGAAAAAGAACCCATACCTGTTTTCCCTGTGTTTTTCATCCATGTTTTGTTGGAGGATTCATTATCAAAACCATCCAGCTGCAGTTCCTGGTACTCGTCTCCCACCCGTGCTTGCTGATCTAAAATATCTATTGGGGATTGGTGATGACCACCACAACTCACACTTGATGTAACCCAGTGCTCGGGACCGTAGGTTCCTGTGAAAGGAAAACAACATTTTAATACCGATGGCCTCGCCATTTAGGGAACGAATATGACTCAGGAAAGCAGACGCTAAATTTCCCTAGGTAATGCTACCACAACTACAATTACAGCAGCTGAAAAGGTTATGGTGTTAAAAATGACGAAAGGGTCAAAAGCCATTTGCCTGATATAGAACTTGGATTATTTTTTTTTCTCCCTCTAGTAGTTGGGAAGGGTATGCTAGTTGAAATAGTTTGGCGTGATCAAATGCTCGCTAATTTATTTTTAATTGGCTTCTAGAATTATTACATAGTGGAAGAACTGTCAAGGTTGTTCAAGTATACCTCCCCCCCATGTTTACTAAGTTTTCTCAAATGATCTTAATTTACTGATCAGAGGAGCAGTCTAATCGTTTTGGTCTGTGGAGCTGTTCTGGAAATAACAGCAGCGTTCTACTTAAGCCTGAGAAGTCTGTCAACAGAAACCAAGAAAGAAATTAAAAGTAGAAAAAATAACTGGGATGGGGTAAAAGGAGGAGAGGGTATTTAGAAAAAAAATCAGAATTCTCAGAAAAGAGAGCTATGTAGACACAAGAGTCAAGAAGATTGGAGAAAGGATTTGGAGCTTACTCTTACTGGGGGCCTTAGAAAAAGCAATTTCAATAGGCTAAGAAAAAGGGAATCCTGGCTGCAAAAAGTTAACACAAAATGAATACTGAAGAAGATGTATTTGTCAGTGTAGGAGACTCCCAGTATGGCAACTCAGTTATGTGGAGCACTCAGTGGCATAACTTCAATCAATAACAACAACAACAATGAGTGGTTTTTATTTATTTTTTTTGCTGATTCTCCAAGTCTCCTGGGCTAAAAGACCACTTCTCCCCATCTTTTTGCCGGGTTTGCTGTTACAGGATTTGTTTTGGGGCGCTATTTTATGATTTGGAGGTGAATATGGGAGAGCTATAGCATTTTACTGCTTACTCTGCCATCTTGGCTCCCAGAAGTAGCAAAAAGCACTTTAAAAATACATAGTACGGGGCAGCTAGGTGGCACAGTAGATAGAGCACCAGCCCTTCATTCAGGAGGACCTGAGTTCAAATCCGGCCTCAGTCACATAACACTCACTAACTGTATGACCCTGGGCAAGTCACTTAACCCCACTGCCTAACCAAAAAAAAAAAAATACATAGTATGTGTCAGGTACTGTGCTAGGGATACAAAGTCAAAAATGAAATCACCTCTGAACTCAAGGAGTTTATAATCTACTGGGGGGAAGGAATAATATGTATTCAATGAAGCATATATGAAGTATATGAAAGGCAGATAACAAGGTAAAACCTTACTCATGGACACACATTGGGTATGAATTTAAGTCCCACCCCCTTTGCCCATAGGCTAGTCCCTTAACCTTGCTGGGTCTCAGTTTCCTCACCTATGAAATGAGAGGGGTGGGTTTGGATGGCCTCTGAGCTCTTTCCAGCACTGTATCTGTGATCTCTGGCAGGACTTAGTGGGTCTTTTCCCCACTATGTCAGGCTGTTTCTCCCACACCTGCATAACACACCCATAAATGAGCTCATTATTTTTCCCTAAAATTTGGTCTAAGAACTTCCAAGTGTCTGGTTTAGGTCTGTGTCACTGGCATTCACTCAGGCGCCTGTGTTAGCCGGGGGTAACCTCTGCCTTCCCCAACTCAGTTGCACCGCCAGTTATTGGCGGCCTCTCTCACGTCCATCCTTTTTTCTCAAACATTCCTGCCACGCTTCCATTACTAGTGCTATTTCCACCAACGGGCTGTGGCAGCACCTTCCTGGCAGGGTTTCTGGACTCTCAGCTTCTAATATATCTTTTATACAACCACAATATTCATATTACTTATGTAGTCTTCTCATTCCTCTGTTCTTAAGTCTCCACCTGAAGAGGCAGTATGATATCCTGGAGAGAAAACTCACTCTGGAGTGAGAGAACCTGGGCTCAAATTTCAGCTCTGACACTTTGTGACCTGGGAAGAAGCCACCATACCTCCCTAGGCCTCATTTTCCTCATCTGTAAAATTAAGGGGGCTAGACTGGATGTCCTCTGAGCTCTCCTTCAGCCATAGAGCTCTGGGCCCCCATCGTCCTCTGGATTCACATTTAATCTTCTGCCTGTTACCCAAAGGCAGGCACTATGACTTGACATCACCCAACCCTTTCCAATTTCATCCCCCACCCCATGTATTTGATCCTCTGTCCAACAGGAACTAGCAAACTATTGCCTGTTTTTATATGACCAGTAAGCTATGAACAGTGTTTACATACAACAGAAGCTTCCTGTGTAACGTACAAAAAGCAGGTTGCAGGCAGAATTTGGCCCTCAGGCAGATCAGAGCTCTAATCAAATAGAACTGTGTCCAGTCTCCAAAATGTGCCTTTTCTCCATGCCTCTGCTAACACCAACACTATGACTGCAAGCTCTTCTGCCTCTTCACCTATTAATCGTCCCATGTCTAAAAGCACAAATCCATAAAGCCTGCTCAGATCCCCCTGGGTCAGAGATGGGGAACTGGGGGCCTTGAGGCCACATGTGGCCTTCTGGTCCTTAGGTGTGGCCTTTGGACTGGGTCCAAGTTTTACAGAACAAATCCTTTTATTAAGGGATTTGTTCTGTGAAGTTTGGATTCAGTCAAAGGGCCGCACTTGAGGACCTAGAAGGCCACATGTGGCCTCAAGGCTGCACCCCTGCCCTGGGTGCTAACAACCTTCTTAACTCTGCCTCTGCCTAGTTTCTGCCTTTCTTTTAGTAAACTTATTCTTTAACATTTATTTTATTATGTCTATCTATGTTAGTGTCTTATCCTCCGAACGGATTGAAAGCCCTATGAAGGAAGGGGCAGTGTTTCCTCTAGGCTTCCTATCTCCTCAAGTGACTGGAAGAGGATTATGCAGAGAGGAGTGTAATAATGTGTTATCAACCATCCAAGGACTCATCCCCTTTTATCCACACACAACACACATGTGATCTAGAGTCCTTATTTCTTGAAGCACCAGAAACAATCGAGTACTAGGCTGTCTTCCTTCTCCTTCTATTTATAAGATTAAAAAAAAACAGACAAAGAATACAAGGATTCACACAGAAACCTCATATACATAGTGGGGTTTGGGGGTAGTGGGAGATGCGAATTTCTGGCATTCCTTCTTCTATCTCTCTAAAGGGAAATCAGCAGTCATGAGTGTCAAGAATGCTGTTTGGGCCATATGCCACACAAACAGGAGACTTGAGTGTGACTATAAACCGAAATTATATTTTATACCAGATTATGCCAGGGGGAGGGAAATAAATGCATGTCCCTAGATTCCCTATCTGACTTGGGATTTTACATAATGTTTCATCTTTTTTTTTCTTTTTCTCAAACAAAACTCTTCTGTTGACAACACAGATTTCCTCCAGACCTCCATGAAAATCTAAGTAATAAAGCTTCTCTGTCAGCCAATTGAATGCAAACAGTCTTTAGTAGGAAGACTAAGATGGATACCCCCTTTTCTTTCTTTCTTTTGTTTTTTTTTCTTTTTTATAGATTGGGCACAGAGTAAGTTAAATGCTTAGAGGGGGAAGGGTAACAACTACAGCTGGGATGATGCCAACCTTCAATGCTGAAACTCCCCCTTCAACGATCATGGAGCTAATTACATAAATAAGGATCATGCTTCCAAGGCAATATGGATCTTTGTTTTTAGCTTTCGATTCCTTTGTAGAGCCCAGATATAAGGAACATAGCATCACAGACTGAAAGTGATTTAGAAGCCATCTTTTCCAGCCCTTTCAATTTCGAGTTGAATAAATGAGAGGGTTGGAATAAATGACCTCTCACATCACTTCTAGCTCTAAATCTCTTATCCTCCCTAGAGGTCAGGTCACTGTCCAAGGTCACACAGGAAGTAATTAGCAGAGCTGGGATCCACACCCATCCATGACTTCTGACTTCAAATCGAGGACAATTTCCAGTGTTCCATCACGCTTTCCCGACTTGCAGGGCCATCTCTTGCCTCCTGCATAATGGTTAATGCCCCTAATGAGTGAGTCACCTGTGCCTCTTTGAACCCCATTTCTTTCCTTAAGGTCCAGCTCAGATACAACCTCCTACAAGAGACTTTTCCTGATGCCTCTCCCTCCTCAAGGAAATTACTTTGTAAATTATTTACTGAGTGTGCATATATAAATAAATGTGTTTATTTATCTGTGGTAATATCTAATCTCTTCTCCCCACCCCACCCCCCAAAACAAAAATAGAATACAAACTCCTTGGGGACAATTAGTAATTTCATTCTTATGTTTATATCCCCAGCATTTAGCCCAAAATACCAGACACAAAATCAGTGCTTAATAAACGCCTGTTGGATGAATGAATGAACATTGAATTAAACCCTTTCCCATTGCCCCTTGTGATTTCAGTAGCAACGTACCTCAGAGAATGCAATTTAAATTGGAGACAGTTGCCAGAGGAAACTCTCAAATGTGAGTGACCTGGCCAGCCACACGGTCAAACTTTGTCAGAGACAAGAGTTGAACCTGGGTCTTTCTGATGCCAAGCCCAGTTCTCTATTCACTGTCAGGCTGTCTCACTAATCATGTGACTACTCCTGTTTGAGGCGATGCTGGAAATAGAGAAGGAGTAAGAGATACAGTCCCTATGATTAAGTAAGGGATAGCAATTGGGGATAGGGAGGGGGAAAGTGGGAGATGAAAGATAGGGATTTTCCACAAACTGGTAAGTGAGAGTCATTAGTTGGAATGAGCCAGTCTTTGGATATTCCCTATCCTAAGCCATCATCTCCCATCTTCTTTCTTAATTCTCTTAATTTAATCAAGTTTGCAGTGGATATAAACAAATGTTCAACCTTAATGTTCCCAGGAAAAAAGAAACTGCCATTCTAGTTACAGTGATGATAGCTCCATCATTCAAAGAACCATTTACCTAAGTTTTCTTTTTTTTAACCTACATTTTTAAAATGGGCATACAGATCCTCACACTTCTGTAAGCAACTCAGGTTCTCTCTCTCCTTGAATCTACCTCATATCTAATCATACAATAGCACAATTTCCACTTTCTTACTAATCTCCCTCAATCTCCTCCTTTTCGTCAGAGAAGCTGGGACGCAAGAGGAGATGCACCGGAAGCTTTGGGGAGGAGGCTAAAGAGTGAGCAGATACACACACACACACACACACACACACACACACACACACACACAAAATTCAACCAGAGTAAGGAAGACTCATCTTCCTGAGTTCAAATCTAGCTGTGTGGGTAAGCCAGTTAAGCTCTGTTTGCCTCACTTTCCTCAACTTTAAAATGATACAAAAACAACACTATCTTGAAGGGTTATTGCAAGCATCAAATGAGTTAATAGTTATAAAGCACTTAGCACAGTGCCTCGTACATGGTAGGGTCTATATAAATGCTTATTATCTCTTTGTACCTCTAAAAGAGAACATGAGTCATCCAGAGCACTATACCAATTATCTACATGCTGACCAAACAATCAGTTACAGTGTAAATCAGTGTAAAAATATTTAAAGAATTAATGGATTACTTTGTTTTTTGAGAAGTAAGAATAAAATTTAATTGAAAAGATCTGAATAAATTGTCTGATTGTGGGCCTGATCATAGGACCTATTTTTAAATGTTTCAGATCTGTACATAAGAACGTTCTCTGGGAACCCAACTTCATCCAATGAAGTTAATCACATTAGCCTAAAAATGTTCCCAAAATGGGATAAAACGAAATCTCTCCCATGCCAATCTATGAGATAAGGAGGAGTCCCAAACTATTATTTTCTGCCCAATTCAAAGTCTCCTAATAATTATTCTGGGGATAAAAATACACTTTGGAATATATGAAGAATACTTGAAACCTCTATTATTCTTCCTAACCTTTCTGACCTAAGAATGAAACATAATTTAGTACTGGGTAAATCAGGAGCAGGAAGTCAGGCCAGGGGGATTCTTTCCTTCACAGGAAACAGTCTGAAGATTTAAGCCTGCTAACTGCTTGCTGTATCCTATCTGCCCAATATACATTCAAGTGCAATTTTAATTGAAACTGATCTTCCACTACAGATTTCAAATTAATTCTTCTTCTGAGTGTTTCATGCTTCAGACGCCCTTGCCTTGCAAAAAAGGAAAAAGAAGAAAAAAAACCCTTTCCATCATTAGTGGAGGAAATAGAACACTTTTTTCTAAGCTTGCAGGTATTGATTACCTATTCTCTCCATCAGAGCACAATTGCGATTCTGCACTGTATAAATCTCCTCAGTGTTAGACACTTTATAAAGTACTGAGAATTATATCATTAATCATTTGCAGTCGCACCTGCCTGGGCATATTGGATTCTTTGTTTTTCAGAACTTTAAATAAATTCCTTTAAATAAAAACATGACACTAAATAAAGACTGCACTTAACTTAAATCTAGTTTAAAAGGCAAGGCTCTCTCTCAGAAGCGACAGTTTCCATCTCAAATGAGGTAAGTTGAGTCATCTACATTCCAGTTTCCCACCCATGAGTCTGAATTGGGATGGCTAGGGATTTGTACTTGTCAGGAGCAGACAAACTGATTTGGGCAGGTCCTCAGCTCCACCATCCCGTGATAAACAAGGTCTGATTCAAGAAAACCAACAACCAAAGACAAAAATCAAAAGGATTTTGCATGGGCAGCCTTAGGAAATTCTAGTTTTAACCGGTCTAGAACCATCCTACCATGAGAACTCTCTTCACTGAGCACCTTTTGTCCTATCCACATGAAATGATGGAATCCTAACGTGGCACAGTGGCGAGTTCACTACTTCAAACTCTCCCTCTGATACAGAGTCCCTGAAAATGACCTTAAGAAATTGACTCCCTCATCTGAAAAAATGGACCAAATGGCCTTGGTGGTCCTTTCTGGCTCCAGGTCTTTGATTCTATATTCCCATAGCCATCGCTTCTATCCCAAGAAATGCCAGAATATCAGAAGCATCTGTCTTTCCATCCCATAAGGCACAAGTGGTATTTAGTGCTTAAAGAGGAACCAAGCATGCTATCACATGAATGCAGATGACTACCCTTCTGGGACATAGTGATGCTGACTTACTCGGGGTCACACAGTAAGTGTCAGAGACAACATTTGAACCCAGCTACTCCTGATTCCTAGTCCAGTACTCCACTCACCACATCGCCCTGCCTCTGTGTGTCTATATGTGTGCAAACACATGAACAAATGAGCTTCATTCAGCTAATTTCCTTGTGGCAGAAATTTCCTTTGTAGTCTCTAGGACTAAGTATAGTGCCTGGAACATAGTAGGCACTTAATAAACTACTGGTGAATTGACTTGAATTAGGAAATTACCTGAGGCTCAAAGAGACATTAAGTGACTTACCCATGGGTGTATAGTTATTAAATGCCAGAGACTAGATTTGAACCCAAGTCTTCATGATTCTAAGACAGAAGGCCTCCACTAGAGCAGGAAAGGCTTTGTTTTTATCTGATGAGCTCCTCCCAGATCCTCCATTTAATGCCCAGGGCGTTCATTTCATCCTTTATGCTGAGTTTCACAACTTCCACAAGCTTCTCATCTCCTTTTTCTATGATGTCTCCCTTGTTAGACTGTGAGCTCCTTGAGGACAGGAACTGTCTTTTGCCTTTCTTTGTATCTCCAGTGCTTAGCACAGTGCCCAGCACATAGTAGAAGCTTGATAAGTGTTTACTGACTGACTGACCTAGCACAATGCCAAGGACGAAGTGAGTACTCAATAAATGTTTGTAGAATGAAGTGCCTCACTCTGTCCCCCATGGTCCCTCATTCTATCCCCCACAGTCCCTCAATCCATCCCCTTCAGTTTGAGCATCAAACTCAGATAGAAACAGATCCCTTTGACCAGCATATTGACTTAGAAAATCACAAATGATCATTATCTATGTTACAATGTATTTTTTTTTTAATTTTGTTAAAATTTCTCAATTACATTTTAATCTGGTTTGGGCAACCCTTGGGAGTTTTCCTGATCACTAATGTCTAGCTGGGCCTTGAGTTTGAAACATCTGCCCTACACTATGTGGCCATATATATACTATACATACAACCTAATGAAACACTTTAATAGGTTTTTTGAATATGCTCCTTTTGAAAGACATTTAAGGATACAAAAAAAAGAAATGAAAAGACTATGTTAAAGATGAGGCTCTGGATACCTTCTAATGACCTTAATACTGATGTGTGTGTATGTGTGCTTGTGTGTGTATATATCTATCTATCTATCTATCTATCTATCTATCTATCTATCTATATATATATATTTATATGTACACGTACACACACACACACACACCCCTCCTTAATACACGCATCATACATTTATCTATATGCTAACTTTTCCCTGAAGTTCTTCAGCTCTTGAAAAGTCAAGAGTTAAGACATCTAACTCAGAATTCAAAATGGTGTACAACTATTGGATCAATCAACAATCAACAAGCATTTTTATTATGTACCTACCATGTTCTAGGTATGATGTAAGTCAATTAATCTTCCTTGGCCCTCAGTTTCCTCATCTGTAAAACGAGGAGGTCCCTTCTGCTTCTAACTCTATCATCCTACGTGTCACCTTAGACAAGTCACTTAATCTCCTTGGCCCCTAGTTTCTCCATCTGTAAAATGAAAGAGTTGTACTAGAGGGCCTCTGAACATCCTTCCAGCTCTCGATCTCTAATCTATGTCCTGAACCACTAACATGGTACTGTTACTTTTAAAGCTCTGTCCTCTTGGAAGTGTCCATCAGAGCCACTATAGAACCCCAAATCATCTCTGTGACCAAAGAAAGCATTGAAGTAGGTCTTTAAAGGAAAAAGAAGCAGCATCCAAACATTTGGGTGCAGATTAGTACAGCAATCCATGAAGGAAGCATGGAGGGAGGGAGGCTTGCTACCTGACTTTGGGTTTCCCGGTGGTGTGTAATCCTTTTTAAAGCTTTCTCCTCCCCCCTCAACCCCCATACCCCCACAGCCCAGACTCTACCATCAGCAAGGCTCTAGGCAGTCGGCATCTAATTGTGTCCTCCTCAGCTGGATAGAAAGCTTGCCTCAGGATGGGATTCTAGGAGTTAAGCAATTCAAAGGGGAGCAACCTTAGTGCAGAGGGCTAATGCTGACAGTGCAGAAGAGAGAACCACTCTCTCTCACCCTGGGTGGTTATTTTTTGCCTCTCTCTTAACATCAGCATCAATTCGTGAAAGGAGACAGACATCTGTGATATCTTAGCACTGCCCCAGTACATTCAGAGGGAAGTCAAGTCCCTAAGCTTTAAACACAAGTCATCAGTGAAAATGATGAAATACGCCTTGAGATCACGGATACTTTGTATCGGTGACATGATTAGGGTAAGAAAGAAGTCATCCTCTCAGAGACAGAACAGTGTTTGCATATAAATCCTGCCACCTGGATGGGATTTACATACACCAGAAAAAGCAAGTTGGGGAAGGCTCAATTCCCTGATTGGTGATGGTCTGCTTAATATTGGCACTTCTCTCCAATGCAATTTCAGAACAAAGTAGGGCCACAGTAGAATTTCCCCAACCTCAAATTCATCTTTGGGGCAAAGAGTTAGTGGGGGATGCTGGGTAAGTTGTGTTGAAATAAGTGGATGTGTTTTTGGTAAATCACTGAAGTGCCTCCCTCCTTTCTTGCTTTTGTCAAAAACCTAGCACTTACAAGACTTTAAGATTTGCAAAGGACTTCACATGTATTAATCTCTCTTGATCTTCACAACAACTCTATAAAGTAGGTATTACTGTTATTATTATTATTATCTCCATTTTACAGAGGAGAAAACTAAGGCAAGCAAGGGTCAAGTGATTTGCCTGGGATAACATGGCTAAAAAGTGTCTGGGGCTGAATGTGAACTCAGGACTATTTAATCTGTCATCTATGTAAACACTGGACTTAGGGGTGTGCTGGTATATGTTTAAGAACTGGCTACCTGGAAAAATGTATCATGATACTTTTTTAACTTTAATCTTATAATTAACACTTTCTCCATTAATATCTTAAGCCTAAACAATCAAAAGAAGATAAATTAAACTTGATTTGCTGCTATGCAAGTTGTAAATGCTCACACTGAAAGTTTAGCATTTAAATCTAGTCTGAGCTGGCCTGAGCACACTCCTGAGTTTACCACCCAATTGTCTATACTCTTAAAGGTATTTCCTTATGAGAGGGTCTATATATCTAAGAAATCATAAGTCTGGTTCCCTGAAAATATAAAATAATAATAATGATAATCACCACCACCACCACCACCACTACCATGACAGCCAGCTTTTATATAGTACTTTAAGATTTATAAAGTTATGCTAACTCATTTGATCCTTACCCTGTGATGTACATCCTATTATTATCCCTATTTTATAGATGAGGAAACTGAGGCTGAAGGAATTAAGTGACTTACCCAGGATCACCCAGATGGCAAGTGTGTCTGAGGTAGGCTTCAAACTTAGGTCCACATCCTGCCCTCTGCTCATTGTACCACCTATTTAGGTCTCTAAAAAAATCTGCAGCTACCAAAAGAATGCAGTTTGTCCAGAAATATCTTTAAAAAAATACCTCGCAATCTAAAGGATAATAGTCATTTGCCAATACTAATCCCAATAGGTGGCCTGAAAATTCATCTCATTTAGGTGACCTGGACTAGAGAAGGGGCGAGACTGTCCTTTTTATAACATGGCTGGACTCTCTTTTTCATTTAAAACAACCTTCCGTGATTTGGATTTTTACAAATGGTTTGTTTAAATACATAAGAGGTTCTTTACATAAAGTAAACACATACCTTGCTTGATCTTAGTGCCATATATCCAGATAATGGCTTCCATTCACTAATGAAAATCCATTAAAAATAATGAATTCTGTCTAAATCTAATTAAAAATAAAAGTAATCCACACATTCGAATCTGCTGTAGTCAAACACTCTTATGGATGCCTCCCTCATGAAATTTACAGGAAAAGTATTGCTTGTTCTAGCCTTGTTATTTTGTCTACTGGTGATTATTCTTAACCAACATGAATACTGCACATAATCCTACTTACTCTTACCCTTCCAATAAATGGCTTTATTTGGTTTAGATCAGGCCACTCGAAACTTCCACCCTCCTATGAATTACTTTATTTCCAAATTCCAAAGGATGTAGGATGTAGCTAGCTCACTATTCTCTGCATTTCAATGTGTTGGCATAGTAATTATATTTTATGCATGGAGAAGGTATGGGGGAAGGCAATGGGAGAATGTTAGTTTTAAGCATCATTCATATTTCTTAACTTCATAGTTATTAAGCAGTTGGAAGTCCATCTTCAGTCTTTTTTTAATATTGAAAGGAAATTCAAGATTATAACATTCTAAATGTATACAGAAATGTTATGAGTTTTCAGGTAGAATTCCTTTTTTTTTGAGGGGGACACAATTCACCCACATTTTTGCTAAAATGCATACATTCCATCAACACTTCCATAAAAGGTCAAGAGTGCAGCTGATGGAATATGGATCTTTAGCAACTTAAACCAATACAACACCATCTTCTTTCAAACTTTCAATCATTTTCAAATTTTTACACGTTTGGTGTTTATAGGACCTGCCACGTCCCCCACCCCACTCCAGGAACCTGTTTGTTTGAATGCTAACTTCATTTAGCAGGGTACACTGGGAAAACTGCTAGAGGTGAAAGTAAGAGACCTATTTTTTACAGTCTCCCTTCTATCATGAACCACCTGTGTGACCTTGGAAAAGCCACTAATTTTTTTTTTTAGTCTCAGTCTCCACATCTGCAAAACAGTAGCACCAAGTTAGTTAAGAAGGAGGCTGGGTGGGGCAGATTGGGAGAGAGAGGATCTGATTAGAAAATCCTAGCTTTGCTTCTAACCCCCATGGTGGAATCTTGGGTCAATTACTTAACTTCGTTTTAGGCCTTTATTTCCTCATACGCTGAGGAAAGGGTTGGACTGGATAACCTTTGGAGTCCTTTCCAAATCCATAATGCTAACTATGATGCTATGATGGTGGATCGAACTAGAGCTCCAAATTGAGTAAGTCTATGATTCTTTGAGTGGTTTTGACATGAGGAATAGGAAGAGTAAGGCATCCCTGCCCTTTCAAGGCTAAGTTATGGTGACACGCTAAACATCTGGAGAAAAACTTAGTCACTAATTAAAAGAGATGTTTTGTCTGCATGGTGCCAAATAACCAGTTTGACTGAATACTTGATTAACGTGACTGAGGATTTTTGTTTTTATATGACAGAAGGTGAGTTTCTAAGAAGTATCTCAGCCATCATAGGAAACAGAATCCTGCCAAAAACTTGAGATGTTGCAGGCTGAAGATGGGTATCCAAAGGCCAGGAAACTGACATCTCCCCACCTGTGGCTGTTAGTAATCTAACCAAGTACAGATTCAATCTGATTTTAACTACTGCATTTTACAGACGCCTAGTTGTTTTTTTTTTCCTGTAATGTTGACTGATCACATAAGGAACTACCTAAAAATAGTGATTTGAGGTTAAATCAGTTGATCTTTGTATATTGAAATGACCACATTGATATTTACTAAGTTCATAATTTAAAAAAAAGAACTTTTAAAAGAGTAAGTTGATAATATGAGCCTAGCTTTTATGTAGCATTTTAAGGTTTGCAAAGAAATTTATAAATATTTTCCTGTTTTATTCTCACAACAACTCTTCTGGCAAGGTAGGTGATATTATCTCCATTTTACAGATGAGAAAATCGAGGCTCAGAGAGGTTAAGCTACTTGTCCAGAGTCACATAGCTCTTAAGTGGATAAGGTGGATTTGAACTCAGGTTTTTCTTACTCCAGACCCAGAACTATAACCACCACACCACCTAGCTGTCTTTAGCTACATGGTAGAGTACAAAAAATCCTGCCCTGAGATTCACAAGACCTAGTGACTAAATCAAAGTCACTGTGTGAGTCTAGGCCTCAGTTTCTTCATCTCTATAAAGATGGATTAGGTGATACCTAAGATCCCCTCTAGGTTTAAACTTCATAATGCAATATGGTATGCTGGGAAACATTCTAGATTCAGAAGCAGAGGGTCATAACCCCTTTGATTTGTTCAGAAAAGACCTCAAGGTCCAGCCTTCTCATTTCACAGAGAAGGAAACTAAGGCCCAAGTAGGTGGCATGCCTTGCCTACAGATGCTTATTAAGCATGACAGATGGAGGCAGCTAGGTGGGGCAGTAGTGGATAGAGTAGCAGGCCTGGACTCAGGAAGAGCTGAGTTCAGATCTGACCTTTGACACTCACTAGCTGTGTTACCCTGGGTCGCAGCCCTGTTTGCCTATGTTTCCTCATCTATAAAATTAGCTAGGAAAGGAAATGACAAACCACTGCAGTATCTTTGTCAAGAAAACCCCAAATGGGGTCATGAAGAATCGTATACAACCTAAATGACTGAACAACAACAATCACAGATAGAGTTCAAATTTAGGTCTCTGACTCCAGGGTCAATGTTCTTTCCACTGGATCACACTGCCTCCGGCCATGGATGAAATTCTAGTTCTCCTGCTTATTCCCAGAGTGACCACAGGCAAACTGTGTGACCTCTCTGGGTCCTGGCTTCCTCATCTGTAAGATGAGGAAAGAATGTAATGTAATGAAAGGATATAATGATGTAAGAAAGAAAGAAAAAGGAAAGAAACCTAGTTCAATCACTCTAGGTTTCTTTCCTTTTTCTTTCTTTCTTTCTTTTCTTCCTTCCTTTCTTTATCTCCAAAGAAACTAGCACAATGCAAGGCACATAGAAACATTTAATAAATACTTGTGGATGGCTGGCTGGCTGGATGACCTTTGAGGTCTTTTCTAACTCAATATTTATTATCTTATTACTATATTATTTGGAAAGAAGATGCAGTCACAGTACCATCTCAAGACTGCATTGAAAAATAACCTGAGCAAGAAAAAACTCTGAAAGTTTGTTTTCTTGCGACCCAGGGTAACACAGCTAGTGAGTGTCAAAGGTCAGATTTGAACTCAGCTCTTCCTGAGTCCAGGCCTGCTACTCTATCCACTACTGCCCCACCTAGCTGCCCCCATCTGTCATGCTTAATAATGCGACTACGGAAATGAAGGCAGAAATATTTCTGAAAGTACTAAAGCAAGCAGATTACCGAGGACATTCTGCTTTGGAGTTACCAACTCTGCTATTTAATTCATGTTAGGGGAAGCTTGACTAAAAGTTTATTGGCAAGGGACACAGAACATAACAATCGGAAGCAACATGAGGGACAATCTAGTCCTGTTCGCTCATTTGACGGAGGAGGAAATAGAAGACAAATGGTCAGCTCTTAACCACAGTCTGGCTAATTGCAGAAAAGATTAGAACCCAGATCTGGGGCCCACCAGCACAGAATTCTTTCCACTCCAATGCACTCAGATCATAGCCAGGGAGGCTTGTTAATGCCTGGTTCCAACAAAAATCCCCAGATTTCCTGTTAGGGGAAAGAAAGTTTCAATCTATTTGTTCTTTCTCATTAGACCGTCTCACAGAGGAAGCTTCAGCTTACAAGGATTCTGATTGTAACTTGAAAAATGAGCAGTTTAATGCCAAAAACTGAATGTCCAAACTCAGTCAGTGCCTGGGAGTCCAAATGGTCATGCTGGCCATCGAGCAAAGTGCTATGACTAAACGAATAAAACAAAGTCAGCGGACTTCCAGTTAAGGGCCTGATCTGATGGGAGGGGTATGCAGTGTGGGGTAGAGTGGGGAAGTGTGAGGAAGAGGATCTCCGAAGAGGGACCAGGCAGCGATTAGCACGCTTCCTTTGACAACTCTGACAAAGCAACAGTGTTATACACCAAAAAGCATTTAACCATTCTATGTTATCTAGGGAAATGTCTAGACACAAAATGCCGTTTTTATGAGGTAAAGCCAAAACAAAATGATGGATTCTCTCTATCTCTCTGTCATGCTGTGGAAAAGTTCACTTTTATTTGTACGTTCTATCCTGGAGGCAAGTTGAGTTTTCAGGTTTTCATGATTTAAAAAAACAACAACTTCTCCTTCTTCAGACCAAAGTTTATTTCTACGGCAGGTTACGTCCCTGGATATTGGACAGGTATTAACAGGTATTTATGTAGTGATCGAAAAATTTTGAGGCTCAAATAAGATAAGCAAAAAGTAATTTATCTGTAAGTAGGAAAAGAATAATTATTCCCATTTTACAGATCGGAAAACTGAGAACCACAAAGGTTTAGTGACTTTGCCATGGTCTTCTACATAGCTAATATCAGAGGCAAGAAATGATTCCATATCTTCCTGCTTCCAAATTCAGTACCCTATTTGGTATGCCACATGAACACTTATATGTGGTATGCACATGGGTGTATGTGTGTTTGAGGGGATGGGCTCAAAAATGCCGATATGTATATCTGAAACCCAAATGCAATATAATTAAATTACCTTTGTAGTAACATTTTAAAAGGATCATAAGATTCTGACTTGGAATGGTATTTAGAGATAATGTGGCCCCCTTGCTTAATAGATAAGGAATCTCACACCCAGTGATGGATGATGATTTGCCCAAGGTCACACAGGCAGTAAGAGGAAGAACCAAAATCTGAGTGTAGATCTTTAGTCTCAGAATCTACCACCACGTCCATGTGCCATGCAGAATCTGAAAATCTGGCTTTTCTGAAGTCATAAATAAAGAAATCATGCTAAATGTCTGATCATGCTTCCATGGCGTGCGGTGGAAAGAGGGCTGCATTGGAATCAGAGGACAGGTTTTGAATCCCAGCTCTCTTAACTGTGCAACCTTGAGTAAATCGCATAGTGTCTGTCCCTGGGCCTCAGTTTACTCAACTGCAAAATGAGAGAGCTCGACTACCTGCCTACCTCTGAGGTTCCTTCTGTCTAAATCTTTGGTTCTGCAGTGATCTTGCGTATTTCTTGGCACTTTTATCATGAACAATAAAATGCAAATGGGAAATGCAGAAATAAAATCAGGTTCCTCCATCCTCCAAAATGGAAAACGGGAGCTTGCTGCTATAATTATATTGTGGAAAGCATTTATAAAAAAAAAAAAACCAAAAAACCAAAAAACAACAACACTCAAAAATCACCACATGCTGTAGTCATCACCTTCTTCCCCTCCTCCCTACCCCCCCATAAAAGAGATATTTAAAATTAGATACACCAAATGTTATCTAGAAATAGTAGAAGGTGAGATAACCTCTTTATTAAAAAAATGTTTTTGAACATCTAGATTATTTATGTCACTCACTTTATTTGTGATCTACCCTTCTTGGCCCACTGTTAAAATTAGATGATCAGGTTTGAAGTGGCCTGTTTTGTCTTTTAAACAAGCAAAATAAAAAGGGCTCTGAGAAAACAAGTCTGTAGAGCTGACTGGACATTGGGACAATGCCCTCTCCAATTTATGCATTACAGGTATCATGAGCAGGAATGCCAAAATAGATATTCCTCCTGATTTTTAAGGAGACATTATTAATAAAACTCATGCTCAAAAGCAAGGGGTTGATAAAAATCTAAACCCTTTAAAATGGAGGAGAGTGAGGCTGGGTTGTTAGCTGGTAGGTGTCCAAAAACAAAAAAACTCAATCGATTGTTTATGGCTAAAAATGATTACAAGTGTATGGAATATAAGTGAAAATCATCTCTATTGACAGAACTCAAACTATCTCACATCCAAATCTCAAAGGCTAAGGGAGGAACTCAAGGTTTTATTTATAACTGTAACAAAGTTTCATCTAAAGAACTGAAGGGGTGAGTTGTGACATATAACAGAATGGGAAGCTGTGATAACCATTTGTTGACTCTGGGATGGGGTACAGAATTCCTTCCTGGATTCCATTGTAACACCCACGGGCACATGGAAACGTCTGAGACCATTTCACTTTATTCCAGTCAGCCAATTAAGGCTTGTTTCTCAAGCCTAGACCTAACTCCCTTGGAAGGACGGTCAGTGGTTTGGGGTGGAGGACGGCAGAGAAAAAGGAGAAGTCTGTGGCCTCGGCTCCTGATAATCAATAGATGAAATATTTATTACTCAGAGGACTGACCTTTTCAGTAAAGCAATCTGCAACTCAAAAGAAAACGAGATGGATGGCCATGAGGGAGGAAGTCAGAGCGAATCAAGAGAAAGTGTGCATATAGGGTCTAAATAAGGAAGCTGGTCTGGCCTCCATGTCAGAGACAGGGCTGTTCACATGTGCTGAAATTTAGGCAAGATGATGTGAACACTAAGGAAAAAATGGAGAAAGCACCAAAGACAAATTGATGAGGACACTAAGAAACAACAAACAAACACCACGGACCATGGAAAATATTCCCTTGGCCCTTACATTTAAAGGCCAGAAGAACAAAAAAGCAAAAGAGACGACTAGCCCAACAAAAATGGAGCCCTGGACAGCCTTTGTAGAATACGCTCAACAAAGCCTTGATGACAGAAAACAAAAAGGTTGTTTAGGATTAGGTCCAAAACACATTTAGCTCACGATGAAGGATGGTGTGGGAAGGACTCAGGGAACCTAACAAAGAGCAGCAAGGAGGTCTATGGTCAGCTTGCATTCCCACGGCCCGGCCCTCGGCCTTTATACAGAAGGTATTTAATAAATGGCTGTGGAATCAAATTGAATTGAAATGTTCGTTGTGGTCAATGGCCTGTTTCTGGCCAATGCCTGGACATTTAAAAAGAACAATTCAGGAGTCAAAATCCGTTTCATAAAATAAGCAGAATAAGGATTTAATATTTCAGTGGGAGAGGTTGTTTGGACATTTTGGGAGCGAGGGGGAACAATTGGTATGGTATACTCTTGGTGTGGAACTTCCCTCTACCTATGAAAATCTGTGATGGCCCTGCAATTTATAACCTTGGAGAGAAGCATGGGGAACTGGGAAGTTAGCTGACTTGCCTAGGGTCACACAGACTGTGTATAACAGAATCGAGACCTGAGCCCAAGTCTTTGACCGTCTCCATGCTGTTCCTGGCTTGCCCATTAGGGGTTACAATAAGGAGAAGAATGACAAGTTCATTCAGTCTCAGAAAAAGAATGAAATGTAACAATCTATTCACATGCTCAATATACGTTGTTAGGAAGGTGGCTTGGCTAGATCTTCACAAAGTCCTAACAGAAGAGACGGCTAAAGAATAGCCCACAGATGGAGGTTACTTATTTAAAAACACTGTCAACTAAGACCTCAAACCCCAAAAGATAGGGTAGAAAAAGAAAACTGGTCAACTATGTATATTGATTTATTTGGGCATTCACTTGAAAGGAGGGCATACTAAAGGAAGTATTCAATGATTTCCAAAGCAGTAGGAATCTGTCTGGGGAAAAAACAAATGTTTTAATTAGGAAATTAGCAGTCTCTTCCTTGCAGATAAAACTGCTAATTCAAACAAAGGCTCTTTGTAAAATAATTATTTTCAGTGGATGCTGGACAACAAAGAGAGACAGACTGATAATCAGCTTCCATTCTCTTTGCAGTCTTAGCAGCCAACAGCAGGGAACATTCTTCCAAATGGAAGTCAGGCCTCTTGAGTGGTGAGGCAGGAAGTACTATTTTCATTGATTAGCATTAATTTATCACTAAGGGCCCCAAAACTAAAAAGAAAAAAGAAAAAAAATCCAACCAATAACTTATTTCAATAGTATTAAACAATTCAGCCTAGTCAGTTCTTTAACTATTCCTGCTGAGTTTAATCAAATGAAGTGGACCATGAGGTCCTTATACCTAGGATATGTTCAACAAAGTGTTAGTCGTACTTTATACTTGAATATTTAACCAACAAGAAAATGACAGTGATTTTACTCCTGGCTAAATGAGAAAAAAAGAGACCTTCTCTCCAAAAGTCCTCCACTTGGACCCTAGAAAGATGGATTGTTCAACTGTCCCTGATTTTCAAATCTAATAAGTTCCAGGATGGTTTTCTGGTAATTAGTAAATTTTAGTTAAAGCTCCCAAAGTGCTCCCTGAACCCACCTTTCATTAATATTCAAACCACATTCCAAACATTAATAAAACAATAGCATGAATTAGAATAAATAATGTCAATCTTGAACAGGGCTTACACCTCAAGGTTTTTGACTGATTTCAGGGAATTTAACACAACCAACAGGTATAACTTAGCCAGAAATGAGACAAAGAAGTAGAAATTCCTTTTCTGGAACCATTCTTTCCCTTACCTACTATCTCCTATTTCCAATATTCAATGTCATAGTAGAAATATAATTTTAAGATGAAATACGGATGGATCCTAGAGCAGTCTATATGCAGCTGAAAGAAAAGAGTAATTCTAAAATCTCTAACAGGAAATCCTAATCAATTAACATACCACCACGAATCCAGTTTAATTCTTAATTATGTCAAAGAACGCCACATAATCTCTAGGGCATTGTAATGTCCTCTATTTGTAGATAATTTGTTAAAAATTGAGAACTGCCATTGCAATGTAAAACCCATTAGGCATGAAAAGTCTTTTAAGGTGCGATATTAGATTTGCTGACAAATATCACCTTCTTGAAAATGGCATACACAATCATCATTCAAAAAAAAAAAAAGAGGCCATCTCTTCCAGGCCTCATTAAAAGTTTGGCTCTGTTTCCAATGAATCTTTGTTTGTGTCAACAAATCTCTTTTGATTCCATGAAACGAGCTGAAAACAAGGTTGCTGGTTTTTTTGTGTGTGTGTTTTTTTTTTGGAGCACTACAATAAGCAGTCACTACATTAAGTCCATAGATAGATAGATGATAGGAATATTAAAAGTTTGCTTTCTTTCTCCCCCTCCTGCCCTGCTAAGATGGGATTTTGCGAATGTTATCAGAAAAAGCATTCAGGCACGTTAAAGTACAGACACGCTTTGTGGAGAATCAAATTAATATTGTGTGACTTTCTAAATGTAAGCAATTGGAAAATATATTTTTCATAGTCAAGAGAAAATGGAGCTCCATTAACTGAATAAGAACATTTTTGCTTTAAGTCATATGCAGGATTATCCTTAAATAATTTCAGAGCAAGGAAGAGAGATGGTAACCTGAATTCATCTGGCAGACTGGCCTCTGAATTGGTATCAATGCTATCTGATCAGCTGGACCTCCCCCAGAAAGAATTCAGGCCCCCGAGTGTTACCGAGGAAGAACAGGTTAGAAGCTAAATAAATATTTGGTCTAACACTCCTACACAAACTCAAACGGGATCCTTGTATCTCGTAAGCCTGCAATGATTCAGTCATTACACATGCTGGTGTGGTTGCTGAGCTCCCCTACTTGGCCATTTGCAGCTGGTAAACACAAATTGTGTTTGTCGTGAAGTAGCAGATGTGTGCAGAAGAGACCCTGCTGCAGACCTGCAGAACTCTAGGAGTAATCCACCCCGGGCCTGCGGTGTGTAAAGTGACTTGCCTGGACATTTACAGTTTGGAAGGAAGTCAGCAGTCTCAGGAACACTCCCTCCCTTCTTTTCTGCGCCTCCTGAAACGTGAGTGCTCCTTCAAGAGGGCAGACTTCCTTGGTGACCAAATGACACGAACTGAACAAAAGCCAGGCACTAAGATGCTCTGACCTGCAGCTTCCCCATCATCGTTTGGCCTAGAGCCCTGTAAAGGCTAAGTCTGTGATTATCAGGGAAAGAAGGTAAGTCCTCTCCTAGCTGAGGCATTATCAGATCATAATCTCAGAATTCTTGATCCAGATCCGGAAGCGCCTCGCAGGCCAGCTTGACCAAATCCCTCATTTTACAGACAAAGAAACGGAACCTGGGAAAGGTTAGGAGAAGTGCCCAAGGACACAGAGGCAGCAAATAACAGAGGCGGGATCTGGACCAAGATTTCCTGACCCCAGAATAAGCATCATTTCTTTTTTTCTTCTTAAATTAAATTTATTTTTAAACATTGTGAACTTAAAAATTCACAACAAACACTTCACTATACAAAGAAGAAAAAGAAGAATCATATGAATCCTCTGAACTCCTGTTATACACCAATCACTTTTCAACACTGAGTAAGGTAATAAAGAAATCATGTTATTTGTTGGTGGCTATTTCCTTTTTTTTTTTAAATTTTTTTTTTTTTGTTGAGGCCTACGTTCTTTCCACCACATATTTAAATGCACATTTTCCTAACCTTTTACAACACCAGACTACGTAAGTCACTTGACAAAAGAAGTCAGGATAAGGAGTATTTCTATACTGCTGAATAGTCATGGAAATGGAGATGCTGTTCTGTAACATAAATGTCGAGTGGGTGACCATGTGGGGCATTGAATGAGCTCAGACATCAAGAGAAACTATTCCCTACTTTGCACATCATCTTGTTCCCTACAGGAAATCTGGTAGAAAGCCAAGAGGAGTTGGGTCTTGATTTTCCCAATCCCTCAATAAAAATTCAGTTTGCTCCAGGGTCTAGGGAAATACTCTTCAGTTAACTGTTTAAATGCTGCAGCGGTGGCTGTCAATACCGTAAGAGTGTGTGCTTCTTAAGAGACCCCATTAAAAGAACACCAATGGAGTGTCATAATGTTGGACAATTATTCTGTACCTGTTGGCCTGGCCCACCAGTGTCTCTGGTAAACAACCACCCTCAGATTAAAACAATGTTTTGGTTCAGGGGCTAATCTTCCTATCAGTACACAACCAACCTGGACTTGGCCATATTAGCCAGTCCCTGCTGATCAGGAGGATTCATTGACAGTCCCATCTCTGGTGACTGGAGGGAGGCCTCATTCTCTGTATTGCTGATGCCTAGCTGTTTATGGTGGCTTCACACTGTGCACACAGGTAATTAACTTACCATGCTCCACTGGCTTCTGACATGTTACTTGGCATAGAAAAATTCACCAGAAGGTAGTTAAGCATGCAAGATGTTTTCAGAGTGGAACTCCATAACCAGATGACACTTGCGAGTGTCAATCAATGGGCCAAGGGCCTAGGGAAGGGCTTGCTCAGTCTTAGGGTGCTGGTTTGCTTAGGGCATGGTTGCATGGCAAAATCCCATTACTTTGGAGTCCAAATTAATCCAACAAAAACTTATCAATAATAACTAATAGCTAGAATTTATATAGCATTTTAAGGTTTGCAAAGCACTTTATAGATATTATCTCACTTTATCTTAACAACAACCACAGGAGGTGGATCATATTATTATTCCCATTTTACAGACAAGGAAACTGAGGTAGGCAGAGGTTAAATGACTTGTCCATGTCATACAGGTAGTAAGTGTTTGAGGAATTTGGGTTTATCCTAACTCTAAGTACAATACTCTATGTTAAGCTTTTTATTATGAAAGGTCTAGGAATTCTAAAACATTTTAAGAGATGTTCCTCCAACAATGGGGATTGCAATCCATCCATCACGGCCCATCCTGGGTGATTCTAGTCCATTTCCTCCCACAAGTCTACCCAATGTACTGGAGGGCTGCATAATGTTTCCTGACATACCAGTGGAATAAGTGCTATAATTGATGACATTCCCTTGCTCACCCAGACCACCCAACCCGCTCATCTTCTCTTTTCTCCTGTTCTTCCAAGTCCCTTGTTGGTAGAGGCTACACTCTGCTCCCACCCACCACAGGCCTCTCCCGAGTCTCTGGGAGATTTTCATTTTCACTTCTTTGGAGCCTGTTTTGCTGTGTATCTTCCAGCTGTATGACAACAGTGGACAAAAAATGCTCCTTTATTTATTTTATTTATTTGTGGGATTCAAAGAAAAAAGAAATGAAAAACAGTCCCTGCTTTAATGGACCTCACATTCTGCTGGGAGAATACACACATCGACAGAAAAGTATATAGATGAGATTGAAGGAGCAGGAAAGCTCTGAGTGAGAGGATCAGGAAAAGTTCACCTAAGAAGAGGTACATGAGCTCAAGCTGGAGGAAGCCCACGAATTCTGTGGAGCCCACGCGAGGAGGGAGCACGTTTCTGAGGAGGGAGGCAGGCCTTGCAAAAGCCTGGAGGTGAGAGATGGAACTCAGTTTGCAGTGGACAGCAAGTAAGGACATCAACGTGGTGGAAGGCACAGTGCATGGAGGAGAGTTGCATAAAATAAGCCTGGAAAGGAGGTCTGAAGACTCATTGAAAAAGGCTTTAAGGTTTAAACATGGCAGCTACAAAGATACCATCTTATCTCCCGGTGTCCCAGGCAATTCTCCACGCAGAACAATTGCTGATTTGTTTTGGGAGAGTAAGCATATTTACCTGGGAATACCTATACCAGTCAGCCAAACATTTATAAAGTGCCTACTGTGTGCTGACACTGTGCAAAGTGCTGGGAATGTGAAGGAAGGCAAAAAACAGTCCCAGTCCTCAAGTAGCTCACAGTCTGATGGGGGAGATAACATACAAACAACTCTGTACAAGCCCAGATGCCAAACATTCGTTTCTCTAAAAGACTATTTTGCAGAAAACTCACATTAAGAGAAGCGCTCCTACGGAGGTCAGAAGAAGCACTACAAGGATACTCTCAAGGTCTCTCTGAAGAACTTTGGTATTGATGGTCAGACATGGGAGACACTGGCACAGGACCGCCCAGAATGGCATGCCCACATCAGAGAAGGTGCTGTGCTCTATGAGCAAAGCAGAATCCAGAGGCGCAAAGGAAAATTTAGAGACCTCTCCACCCACAATGTTCAAATGGACTATTTGTGCCTGACCTGTGACAGCCTTCTGAGCTCATTCAGGTTAGTCTGATCAACCACTGTCAGACACACCCATACCTTGACCTCAACATAGTGATATCATTGCTTCTTCGAGCGCAAAGGACTTCCACCATGACCAACAACAAACAATAATAATGAACTGAATTAATAACTTACTAAATAATAAAATAAATAAATAACTAAATTAATAATTTACTAAAATAATAAATAAAGTTAATGCCAAGTTGCAAAGCTTGCATTTTATCCTAGAGAGAATAGAAAGTCAGTGAGCATCCCCTAGTGGGAGGAGTCATCTGGTCACACCTGTGCTTTTCAATAAAAGGATTCAAATTCCTTGAGGGCAGGGATTCTTTGGGTATATATTTTTCCAGTGTCTAGCACAATGCCTGGCACTGAGGAAGGGCTTAACAAACACTTGGAGACTGATTGATCAGATGTACCCTGTGATAATTCAGATAGGTCAGAATGAAGTTTTTCTTTACATTATAATAGCAATGTATGTAAGAAAACAACATACAAAAGATCAGGGTGAGTGAATTATTATTGGGAGATAGCCAGGTGCCCTAAAAAAGGGTATAGGAATAAGAGTCAAATCACCCTGGGATGTTAGGCAAACAGCTCTCTGAACCTCAGTTTCTTTACCTGTAAATTGGGAATCCTAGGATCCTCGATTTAAAGCAAGCCAAGTTAAATTCCTCAATTTTACAGATTAAAAAAAAACACACACTCACCCAGAGAAATTAAGTGACTGACTCCAAACTACACAAAGTAAAAATGAAGCCACATTATCTGACTCCCAATCTATTTTTCTTTCCACCATACCATGACAAGGGCTACATAGGCAGGAACGATTATGTTCTTAACCTCCTCATGAGAAACTACTTTTTAAACCACTTTCGAGGCACCCACTAAACTAACATGCAAACAATCGCTTGGTTCATTACCAATCATTCTTACGTTCTCATTAAAGTACTTCCAAAGGATCTTTACTTGGCAACAGTTTCTTGGCCAAGATTTTTTTTTATTATGTGCATTTGAAAGTATTTAATTACATTTTTAAAAAGACATTGTATAATTTACTTTCCATTAATTCCAATTGGCTGACCTTCAAATTGCTAAAGATTTACCATATGCATTGGTTTAAGAAAAAGTTAATAATTGAACAGATTCACAAAAGAGAAAAATCAAAGTCTAAAATTCAGACTGAAGCCCACATATGTAAAGTTCTGACATAACAAGGACAAACACAAGGTCCTTAACAAAGAAGAGAAAGTTTTGAAGACAATAACCACAGAAAGGAGATTCACTCAGTTGGAGAATTATTGGT
The DNA here is from genome assembly GCF_900497805.2 of Vombatus ursinus. Classification (NCBI taxonomy): domain Eukaryota; kingdom Metazoa; phylum Chordata; class Mammalia; order Diprotodontia; family Vombatidae; genus Vombatus; species Vombatus ursinus. Next base: position 7,527,767 of record NW_020954551.1, on the reverse strand, counting down.
TTAATGTATGCCTGGAGAAACAGAGAGTAGGGCTTATCATTATTCTTTCCAGCAAAGACAAACTTAGTAATTTGAGGTGATCTGGATCTGGATTTGGAAATAACGTTTGGTGAGGCTGGCAGAAGTGGAGAACCTTTGGCCTTGAGACCACATGTGGCCTTCTAGGTCCTTGGGTGTGGACTTTTGACTGAGTCCAAGTTTTACAGAACAAATCCTTTAATTAAGGGGATTTGTTCTGTGAAGTTTGGATTCAGTCAAAGGGTGGCACTTGAGGACCTAGAGGGCCACAGGCCATAGGTTCCCCACCCCTGGAGAAAAGTTAATTTAATAATCCCTCCACAATGAGAATATACCTGGAACCTGGCTCGTTGATCTTCACCTAGATCCAGAAGAGACCATAAAGGTCACCCAGTCCTCATACAGTGGGCACGCTCATGGGAAGTCTTCAGGTTGAAGATACATGACTATATGGGGCCAAGATGACCCTGGGAGGTCTTCTGCAGTCTTAGATTATGGGATTCTGTGATTCCTCCAAATGTCCTCCTATTGCTAAGAACCTAGGATTTCCCTGAAGATGCTATTTTGCTGGTACAGCTATTAAATAATCCAGTGATGACTCAACATCAGTTTTTCATCATTTCTACCTCTCAAAGTCCTAGTTTGAGGCGTAAAGGGCTCATCACAATTTTGGGGGGCCAACTCCAGCCCCCTGTAGTGATTATATATTAGAGAGCCCCCTGACTGTTCCTCCAACTTCCAAAGCCGATCCATTAACTAGACTGGTTCATTTGTTCTTCTTCAACAGAATAAGTATGATTCCAATCATATTTTCAGTTTAATTTACATTTCCAAATACATTATCTTTCCCCTGAATCCATTAAATTTCTCATGTTGCTAATGAGCCATACCGTTTTCCCAAACTTCACACCATACTTCCCAAGGTTTATTCTCGTTTCTCAAACATGTTTGCCTAATATCCATATTTTTGGCAGTGAAAAAAAAAAACCTAACCTTCAAGGTCAGATAAATGGACAAGTTTGAGGAGGGCCTGGTATCTTCTTTAAAAGATACATAGAGACTCTAGAGAAATTCAGTGGATTATAATCCTTCTCTCGGGTGTTTATAGGCACTAACACTTAGGCAGACTCCATTATAATCTGCATGCAGAGAAACCTCGGATGGGAAGAAAGTCTATGTTGGTTATTTATTGTTTACAGTATACTTAATTATGATTGCTGAGAGTTATGTGATAAGCAATGTTCTAAGTAATTTTTTCATTTTCCTCAAATTGCATTTTGCTCTGGAGATATAAAAACTAACCCATCCCTGCCTTCAAGGAACTTATATTAACCTGGGTGGGAGAAGGGATCTAAGTAGAAAAGGAATGAAATACTAATTATATGCAAATGAATTTCAAGAAGTAGAGAATGCTCTGAACTTGGGGAGGTGGGAAGATGGCTAAAATAGACAAAAGCATCCTTGTGTAGGAGATAACCCCTCTGGGGTGCCAGAGAAGAGACTCTGAGAGAACGAAGTTTTAGACTGGGTGTCCTTGTGGGAAATAAAACACCCAACATACTTCAAACACACACAGGTTCTCCTTGAATACTGGAATAATGATCTGGCAGTTAAAATCTGGAATGACTACTGAGTGGGAGAGAGCATATACTGTATTTGGGAAAACCTGGAGAAAAGCTGTAAGAGGGTTGGGGCAGAATTTTCAATCCAAATCTAAAATACCTTGAGACTGGAATTAGGTCTTTCAGTCCTCTGAATCACCTACAATGCCTAGCTCAGTTCCTCTATGTGGTTGGAGCACAATACCAATTAACAATCATTTATTATTAAATGATTATTAAATAATATAATATATATTTATATCATATTAAATGTTATATGTTATTACTAAAATAATATATTATATATTTATTATTAAATGATTATTAAAATATATTGATTATAACAATATTTACCAAAATATATCGATTAACAATCAATTAATCAATTAACAAGCATTTATTAAGTACCACCTATGTCCCAGGCACTTGTTACCTAAGGAGGGATCTAGAGGAGTAGAGACTGAACCTGTGATTTCATTGTATCAATGCAAGTCGAAATTTCTCTGCTACATTCAGACATTCAGTCAGCAAGCACTGACTAAGAATTTAGTTATGTGTCAGGCACTGCGCTAAGTGCTGGAAATTAAAGGGGGAAAAAAGGGGGGAAAAGAAAGAAAAGGAAAGGAAAAAAAAAGGTCAAACCATTTTCTCTGTCCTAAAGGGGCTCACTTAAGGTCTTAGAGTTGCTTCAGCAATCTGCCTAGGGCCCTGCAGCTAAGATGTGTTAGAAGGACTTGAATACAAGTCTTTCTGTCTCCAAGCCTGGCTTTATCCATTACAGCACACTGGAGCTTCCCCTTCAGGACCAAGAGACCTTTCCGGCTGATCTGCAGCTAAAGCCTTCCATGTGGGGTGACCCTCATTAGATTGTGACCTCCTCCAGAGCCAAGGCTGTCGCCCCTTTGCTCTCTCTGTCTCCATGGCTGAGCACAGTGCTGGGCACTCAGCAAACACTTGATAAAGGTTTTTTCTTTAATTCATTTAATTAATGGGACATGTTGCTGATGCAAAGACAAAAATGAAATCATCTCTGACCTTGAGGAGCTTATGATCCAACCAGGGGAAAATGACATTTAACTATGTAGATGTATACAAAAGAGATGTAAAACATTATCTGGGCTCTGATAGATAGACTGATACCATATCGTGCCCAGACCCAGGCCCTCCAAGTCACTTTCAATTCTCTTCCACATCATCTGCCTTAGTATATAGGCAACTTGCCTCTCCATACATTTAGCTCCCGTATAGAACTAGTCTTCCACCATTAGAAGGTAAGTTCCCTAAGGGCAAAGACAGTATTATATATTTATATTTGTATGCTGGGGTTTAGTACAGTACCTTGAACATAGTAAGCCCTTAAAAATGTTCATTCTGACCATCTATCAATTTAATTTATCCATCCATCCGTCCATTTGTCTGTCTGTCTTTTTAGCTATTGACCTGTCTATCTATCCATCTATCTGTCTCTTGTCTATCTTTCCATCCACCTATCTATACTTATCTGCCCCTGAATGAATGAATGAATAAATAAAAGGATAAATTCTGGTCCCTTCCTTCCCTCTCAGACAGAACTAGGTAATAGAGTTTTCCACCTTAGATGGGTCGAGAGCAGTTTGCTGCTGTCTCCCAGCAGAGCCTGGAAATTAGAGGAGAATTTTGCCTTGCAACAGTGCTCAGGGGTGCATTCCCTTAAGATGAGCAGGCAATAAAGCACATAGTTACCTGAGGCGATGTGTTAACTTCTTTGGGGTTGGAGAATCAATTTCGAAAACAACTTCTTCCAAAGCTTTAAATGATCCTTCAGCGGCCCATAGAGCTAAGAACCTTCCCCAAAGTCATTGAGTCTGATCAAAGAATTTCCCAGTCATTTTGCATGTTCCTAAAGTACTCCAGCCCAGGGAAACTGAAACTTGGCAGGCTTGAGTGATTCAAGATCATTCTGCTACCTTGGGACATTTTTATGACTCAGAACCCAGAGACATTTCCAAACAGAGACTCAAGTCACCCAGACTTAAAGCCACACCCCTCCCTTCCCATTTCCCTCCCCTCACTAGATTAGATTATGGTATCATAGATTAGAGCAGTAATGGAACTAGTCAGAAACCATCTAAACTCCTCAATTTAGAAATCATTTAATCAACAAGAGAGGCAGTGCGGTGCAGTGGATAGAGAGCTAGCCTTGAAGGCAAAAAGACGTCAGTTCAAGAACCACTTCAGACATGCCTTGGCTATGTGACCCTGACTGGGTCACCTTGCCTTCCAGGGCTCCAGAAAGCTTGCTAAGCTTTTTGGTTATAAAGAAATTGCTGACTTTTATTGTTAGAGAGAATTTTCTTACCTGAGAATTCCCTAAACCAAAGAAATCATGGGCGCAGTCCCTACCGCATGTATTAGGCACTTGGGATACAAAGACAAAAATGAAACAATCCCTGCCCTCAAGGAGCTTACATTCTATGAGGGAGACAATAACAACAACATACAGTATGCAAGACACTTGGCCTTTGTAGTGGGGGACACTAGCAACCATGGAGGAGTCAAAATGAGGAAACCGAGGCCCAGGGAGGTTAAGCAACTCATCTGAGTTCACATAGGCAGTAAACATGAAATTAAAAGTAGTATTCTTGGATTAAACCATCAGACCACATCCTCCTTCTGACACAAAAGTGATGGGGCTAGAGAGAAAATGAGGAAGCAGAAGCGATCTCATCTTTACATCCTGGAGCTCGTTCTGTGACTGCTAATAGGTCCAGCTGCCAGGTACTAATTTCATTGGGACTTTGTTCTCAAACTTAAAGATGCAAACAGAAGATAGATAAATAGGCAGACAGATATAGACAGATGATATAGATAAATGATAGCTAGATGATATAGATTGATAGATATAGACAGATGGTAGAGATGATAGATGGATAGACGACAGAAATAGGGAGACAGATAAAAGGAGAGGGGGAGAGAGAGAGAGAGAGAGAGAGAGAGAGAGAGATTATCACTAATCATTATGGTGGTTGTTGTTTGTGTGTTGACCAGACCTAGGATTTCATCAATTTAAGGAGCTCCCAGTGAAGAATTTACGCTGTCAATGCATGGCATCACCTTCTTGACAAGAGTTTAAAGAGGCACTAAAGGCACTGAGAGATGAAATGACTTATCCACAGTCACACTGTCAGTATGTATCAGCAGAGGGACTTGAACCCAGGCCTCTCTGCCTCCAAGGCCCTCTCTCTTGGCCCCAGATGCTCCCTCTTATGACATGCTGAATCCCTCCTTAACTGAGCTGTTGTCTAAGTCTGGGTTTTTCTTGACTGCTTTCTGCTTTTGCTTTTTACACTGAGGAAAACGTTAATGGTGGAGCACAAGTTAGAGAAATAAACTCAGATTGAGCCGATCACAGCCGTTCAGGGGCATACGCAGAACAATTTCGTCCCCTGGAGCGCTCCTCATCCTCTCTGACTCTGCAGATGGGCTCACTCTCCACTGCCCCCAACTGCCCTTTTTTTAGCGCCTCCTCCTCCGACCAGCTCCCAAAGGCCTTCACTCGGGAGGGCGAGCCGCATCTCGGCACTTCAGTCAGCGGTTGCCTTCTCCTGCCAACCTCAAGGTAGGTTAAATCCACAGCTGAGATCCTGGCTGGGGAGTTGGGGAAGGAAGGCCACCAAAGGGCAACAACAAAACCGTCTTACTAATCAAGGCTGCTTGACTGACACCATGAATCCCATCTTGCATGTTCCTATTAACTCAGTCAACAAGCATTTATTAAGTGGCTCCTACATGGTAGGCAATGTGCTAAGTATATCTGATGGGTTTCTTCCCCCAACACCTCATTTTCAGAGATGCTCAACACTCCGGTGTTCTGTCCACTAGCTTCTGACCAGTGCTGACCCTTAACTTGGGCTCCTGTTTAATACTTAGTACCAGAAAATGGACTAGCACAAGTTCTAGAGTGCCTGAGTGGACAGAATGAGGGACAGCGGATGGAATTTACAAAGAGGCCCATTTAGGGTGGATATCAGGGTAAAACAGCAGAAGCAGCAAAAACTTTCTAACAATTTGTGGTACTCAAAAGTTCAACGAACTGCTTCCAAAGGCAAGGGCTTTCACCTCCACAGAGATCATAGACTGGATAGATGACCATAGCTCCTGAGTGGGAAAAAGATCTCAAGGCCATAGTTTAACACTCTCATTTTACTGACGAGGAAACTGAGGCTCAGAGAGGCTTGGCCAAGCATACACAAGTAGTAAGCATCAGAAGCAGAATCTAACTGGAGTCAATATTTTTTTCCACTGAAACGTGCTGCCTCCTCGTGACGAAAAAATGCTATCCACCTTCAGAGAGTACTGATGAAATTAAGTGCAAACTGAAGCATATTTTTTTCACTTTATTTTTCTCTTTCTTCCTTCTTTCCGCCCTCCCTCCTTCCTTCCCTCCTATCTTTCTGCAAATGGGTAATATGGAAATATGTTTTGCATGACTTCACATGTATAATGTATATTCTTTGCCTTCACAATGGGTAGGGGAGGGAATGGACAGAGAATTTGGAAGTCAAAATTTTGAAAAGAATGTTAAAAATAAGTAAGCAATTTTTTTAGAAATAAAAATGTTGCCTCCCTCTTCTCATTGGATATCATGTATTAGAGATCATTTTGGGTAGATAAAGAATGGGGAATGGGTTAGACTAGCTGGTCAATGAGATCCCTTCCAACCTGAAAGAAAAGTCTATGATTCTTCAACCCATAACCTTCTCTGCATCCAGGCATCGAGTTGTGACTCCAAGCCTAAAAGGATGCTTCCAGCTCAGGGGGACTGTCAACACTGTTCAAGGCAGTCAGGCTAATCTTCCAGAAACTAAGCCCTGTGCTTGAAATCGTTCCTCGTCTTTCCTATACCACCTTGTCTCCTCACACCGCCGCCCTCAACCACAACTTGTCCTTTTATCCCAACTCCAATGAAATCTTGCTTAGCTTTATCAAAGGCTCATATCATAAAACAACACACTAATTAAGGGGTACCTTCAGGTAATGTGCAATTAAAAAAACACTTTAGGACTTAGAGAGATAATGCCTTATCAAAATGACTTATTTTAGAGGTAGAAAAAACTGAGGGTGCTTAGCATTGGAACAGGAAACTCCTTCTACTAAGGACAAGTCACAATTTGACAAATTAAAGTCTTAGACTGCTGCTTGAGAACTGAGAGAGGCCAGGGTCACATGGCCATTATAAGCCCAGTTACTGATATAATAACATTATATTAATATAATGATGTTATCTCAAAACAGAAGTATAATAGTAACAATAATTGGATTGAATATCCCAATATTTCCAGCATACCATTTTAAATCTGCTCTGTCAATTCAGAATGACCAAATGGATTATGGCATATGAAGGGAAAGGAGTATTATCCTACTATGTGGAATGGTAACTATTAATGTAAAGAAATGAAGGAAGACTTGGATAAACTGATGCAGACTGAAAAAAGACAAATGGGGGGAAAACACACATACACACACAACAACAACAACAACAACCCCAATCCCCAAATGAAGAAAACTTTAAGCAGTAACAATTACCTTGTTAAAGCTAAAGCACTGGCTGCCTTCCCTTTAATCAATGATAATTGACTAGTATTGCTTAAGAGCCTCTTACACGCAAAATCTTTTTTACGTTGCTTTGCTTGCCTGTATTCTGGGACTTTAGGAGGTTTTTTTTGTTTGTTTGGGGAGGTTGCATGATTTATTAGGATAAAAATGAAGGGAGTAAAAAGAGAGGGAGAGGGAGAGAGAAAGGGAGGGAGGGAAGGAGAGAGAAAAAGAGAGAGAGAGAGGGAGGGGGGAGAGAGGGAGAAGGAGAGTGAGAGAGGGGGAGAGGGAGGGAGAAAGGGAAAGGGAGACAGAGAGGAGGTCAGGCTCAGAACCTATGGTATTCTCAGACTCCCTTTCCAATCAGTAATGGAAAAAAATTTAAATAAAACCAGGCTTCATTCTCAAGGAAAACTTAACATATGTGGACTGATCTGTTTACATTTTGAGAGCTAAAAACAATGAATCTAGTAGGTCAATGAGCAAAGTATATTAAATTTGTTGCTGTTGAGGCAGACAGCATTGATCGACTTTACTTACATTCAGCCTCCGGAGTTGACTTCATAATTTAAGCTTATGACTTGTTCAAATGGTGCAGAAAAACAACCCCCCAAGAGCTAAATGATTATATTATGCACCTAATAGAATGTTGTGTTCTGGACAGGGTGGCTGACAAAATCAACAGTGGATTTATCATCCTAGTATAGATAGCTAAACGGCGATGTGTGGTATTGCTTGTTCAATTAAGACTACCTTCATAAGAACTCCAAGGATTCTTGGATAGCAGGACCAAGGTCTGCCAGGTTGGTCTATTTCATTGTGGGGAAGATGAATTAGGAATCCTCCGTATCCAACTTTTTTGAGAAGTCTAAAGCACTTTAGAAGCAGTTGTAGCGCATTCGTTTCACAAGGTGAGCATCTTTACATTACAATGAAGAACACGGAGGGATGGGGAGAGAAGAGGTCTGGCAGGGCAGCTACTGGCTAGCAAGGGCATCTAATACATGGTCCTTTACTTTCCCTGATCACAGAGCATTTCAGCTGTAAAATTAAAGGGTTAGACCAGCCAACCAATACGGTGTCTTCTAATTCTAAACGGTTTCTTCTAATTCTAACATTCTGAGTCTAAAATTATGTTTGTTTACAAATTACACTCCCTCTCTGCCTACTCTTCCTACGGAGAGCGTCAAGTCTGAAATCAGATTATTCTCTATCTTCTCCTTACCAATCAGTGATGAATTCTCCCTCATCCCCCCAAAAATCTCGAGTGAGAATTTCAACCGCCACCACCACCACCATCATCATTTATATAGTACTTCAAGGTAGACCAAGTGTTTTACATGTACTATCTCGTTTGATTCTCAAGAAATTCTTTGAAGGCCAAGACTGGTTTTGCTTTTTCTTCGTATTCTAGAGCCTAGGACAGTACCTGACACATGGCAAATCAGAAATGATTGTTGGCTGATTGATTGATTAATAGGTCCTATTATTACACCCATTTTATAGATGAGGAAAATGAAGTAAGAGAGTTTAAGTAACTTATGGAGGGTCACATAGACAGTAAGTGGCAGAGGTGAGGTTCAAAAGGAGGTCCTCCAGACTCCAAGAGTTTAGAGCTGGAAGGATTTGCCCATCACTGGAGGCTTTCAGGCAAAGGCTTGATGTTCATTCGATTGGCATATGGATGTGAAACAGGGGTTTCTACTACTTCTTCCATGAGTTATCCAGGCCATTCAACAACACAATTACTTCAGTTCCCCAAACTCAACACGTCATCTCCTACTTCCACACATTTCCATGAGCCAGACTCCATGACTGGGAAGTTCTTCCCTCCCTGATCAATTTCTGAATTCTTGTCTTAATGGGCATCTAAACTCAAGGGCTACCACCTCCATGAGCCATCCCCCTGATCTCCTAGCGCTCTCTCCCGCCTTGGGTTTTCACAGCGTCACACTGGAGTCCAAGTGACGTCCCTCCTAGTAAAAGGTCAGTCCCTCGAGGCACTGTTTTATCTCACCCAGTGCCTAGCACAATGTTTTGTGTATAACAGCTGCTTATTAACGGAGGTCCAGTGGTACAGAGAGGATTTGTTCTGGAGTTAGAAGATCTGCATTCCAGTTCTGTCTTTGATTTTTATTAACCGTATAACCTCAAGCGATTGACTTCACTTCTCTGGGCCTCAGTTTCCTCATTTGTAAAATGAAAAAGTTGGCCTGGGTGTCCCCTGAGGTCCCTTCTCGCTCTAGATCTATGTCTTTATGAACTGGTTAGAATTTTCTGGCAAGGTGGATGGCATCTGTACAGTTCCTGATCTCCCTTCTAAGCTTTTATAATGTAACCCAACCCCCTCGCCTTACAAGTTCATAAACTGGGATCCAGAGTAGTGAAGTAAACACTTCTACATCAGCTAGGCCAGCAGGCAAGTAATTAACGAGCTTTTATGAAGTGTCCATTCTAGCCTGGCACTAGACAGTCAAAGACATAATAGAAGGATCCTTGTCTTCAAGAAGTTTATATTCTTTTGGGGGAGATAACATTTAAATCACAAGTATTTGTTGCGGCTCTTATGAGCACACTGTTTTGCTAAGCATCATGTAAGACATGGGAAGGAGGGAGGCTATCATCCAATGCCTTCAAGGAGATCACCATATATTTGAAGAAGATGAGGCAAGTCAGCAAAAAAGGTATGAGTAAAAAAATATATATAATCAAAATCAAATGGGCTGCAAAGACAGTATGTGCTCCAAGAAAGAGCAAAGGGGAAAAGATAGTTCTCTAGAATTACAGGCCACAGCTGTTCAGAGAACTTTCCCAAAGGAGGAAAAATTGGAACTGTTCCTGGAGGAATTCATGGGGTTTTAGGAGAAGTCAATGGATGGGACTGAATTTGTTGACTGCAAGGAGACTGGTCAGTCAGAAACGCGCTGTTGTTATTGAGCAAGAATGGTGGATGTGGCCAACAAGGTAGGTTGGGGCTGGATTGAGAAGGGATTAAATCCCAGGCTATATCTGGGCTCTGAAATTGAGAGTGGAAAGTGGGGAGAGAAGAAAGGTTATCCCCACTCCATTCCTCTTCCCAATACCATGAGAACTGTCTCTTTTCTCTCCTTTTGTGGAAGAGTAACACAAGACATTCGGAATGTTGGATTGAAAGTTTACAACCCTTGAAGATATATGCCATTGGCTAAAGAATGGCTTTATTTTCATTAAGTTTCCTCAGTCTCCAACCCTTTCCAATCCTTCACCATCAATCATCTTACAATTAACTTGGTGGGTCAGACCCTCCTCCCTGGGAGGGGGTAAAGTAGCTGCAGAATTAAAAAACAGATAAATTGCAACACTCGGCCCGAGGGAAAAGAAAAATGCATCTAGCAAACCAATAAAACATGCAATCCTCATTAAGGCAAGCCCTCCCGGCCTGATAAAGAAGGAGAAGAACACGATTCACACATTATTAACTGGCTATACCCATCTGCTTTCAGATTAAGAAAGACGTGGCTAAACCACCTAAGTACCATTGTTTCAGATGAGAGACCCTGTCTTGGGCCTTCAGGTGGGGGCAATTCAATAGCCTAATGCTGGCTGCTAAAGGCCAATTAAAATGGGAATTAAATACAAATGGGTATTCTCCACAAACAGATGCACCTGAAAAAATACTAAAATTGCAGAGAAGATGGAAGATTAAATTCTTTTGACCAATTGTTCCAGTAAAAACGTGTAATGGATTTCTTCCATCATCTTAAGGGAAGAAAGGATACTTAATGAGATAAGCACTATTAAGAAAAAGTAGACTAAGTTATCATGTTGGAAGCTGTTCATTAGCTGTTGCCTAATTGCTCCTGCAGTTGGGAAGGAACCGGCAATTACTACACCCCAAGACCTATATTTAGAGATTACATGTTTGCATGCGCTACGCAAACATACAGGAACGGTCGTCAATAAAAATGGATATTCACAACCAGGATGCCACAGAGCCCAACTGCGTTATCCACCTGGAAGGAAAAGATCCGGAGATGAGAAGCAGATGGCAAGGGAAAGAAATATTGATTACCATGCCGAAGTTTCACTAAGAGCATTATAAAAAGGGGAATTTTGAAATATTTCAAATAATTTATTCACTGTGGTCTCACTGTTTTACATTCCTGTTTATAAATATTTACCATGCACTACCTTCATAAAATAATTATTATTCAGCGTTCGCAGCAAAGAGAAGCCATTAGAAGGACTGACTGTTTGGGTGTTGTCTTATACTAATCTGTGTGACAATATTTTAATTTAGCATTAATTCTCGACTCTTTCCAGTTAAACATGCAGTGTTTTATTTTCTGTCTCATTCAGGTAATATTTATAGACAAGCCTCGGTGCTGCCTCTTTATCTGACATGGTTGAGAGATGCACAGCCAGTTTGCCAAGTTAGTACTTATGTGAACTGTACTTTTCCAGGGTGGGAGGGGGTTATTAACTTAATAACCAAAAAGTTTTGAGGGCAAATTCCCATAAATCTTAAGCAAATCGATGCAGCAAGATATCTAAACAATAAAGATAGTTAAAACAGAGACATGATGTTAAGTTCTATTAGGACAGTCATAGCATCAATGTCAAGTATACGGGAAGGTGACAGCTACTCATAGCTAGAAAGTGACAGGAATTTCAAAGTGGGAAGGGATTCTTTCATTCCTGGAATAGACAAGCTAAATTCATAGAACCCTAGATTTTAGAGTTGGAAGACACCTTAGAGACCATCATGTCTAGCCCTCTTACTTGACTGATGAGGAAACTGAGTCACGGAGGGATTAAATGACTTGCCAGTGTCACAAATCAGATAAGTATCTGAGGTGAGTTTGGAATCCAGGTCTTCTTGAACCCAAGTCCAGGGCCCTATCCAATATGGCATGCTGAAGTGGCTCATCCCATCGTGGGCCTCAGGATGACCAATTCTTTAGTGACAACAGCTCTCAAGTTTGATCAACTAAGTTGCAGAGATGTTATGGTCTTCCTTGATAGAAGAAACAGAGAGACTAATGATAACATCATGGATCACTGAATGATTATTTGTTCTCGTCTACTAAATAATCTCATACCTTTAGACTGCGGGTGTACCAGAATGCCCCAAACGTCAATTCACTGAGTGAATGAGAGGTGTTGGTCAACCTGGAGGTTCTACATTATTCAATTCAATTCAAGCACCATTTATTAAAGTCCCAACTGATGGAATGAAAGCTTCCTTGAGAGCAGGGCTACTTCATTTTTGCCCATCTCCAGTGCTTATAGCACATGACCTATGGGATCAGGAAAAGCTTCTTCCAGCAGATGACACCTGAGCTGCACTTTGAAGGAGGCTAGGCAATCTAAGACATGGAAGTGAGGAGGAAAAGCATTCCAGATTCAGGAGATCACCTCTACAGAGGTATGGAGTCATGTACAGAAATCTAATTCAAAACAGTACTTAAGACCAAAATCCCATTTTTTGAAAATGAAAAATTTGAGAAACAACTCCTGATTTCACCTGTATTGTCAAGTACATCACTCTATAGCTGGTTGATGGGCTTTGGTTTTAATAAAGAGGAACACTTCCCTCTTTCACCCAATATTCTATTACACATTCCTATATTGTTTCCTAAGTACATTCATGTGCCTGTTGATTATGTCCAAAAACTCTGACTTTTTTATATTACAGGATTATTCTATGGTATATTCATAGGGACTGAAGTATACATAGGGACTGAAGCTTCTGTGTCTCTGGCAATGTTAGCTGGCAGGAAGCATGGTATAGAAGAAACAGCATCACCCTGGTAACCCAAAGACTTATACTCAGGTCCTATCATTTATTCATTAGATATCAATGAGCATCATTGCTTGGATCTGAAAAGGTTTATTGTGAGGCCCAAGTGTATGGAAAGACTGTTGGACTTGGTATTAAGAGAGGTGCCTCAGAATTTACTAGTTGAGTGAACATGGGCAAGCCATAGAGTCTCCACCAACCTCGGTCAACTCACCTATAAAATGGAGATGGATTTTAAGTGATACAGTAGTTATCACATAGCTCTGTTGTAAGGATGGATGATGGATTATTGTAAGGATAATGTATGTGAAAATGCATTGTATATGGAAATACGTCTTGCATGACTTAACATATATAATGGGTATTATATTGCTTGCCTTCTCAATGGGTGAGGGAAGGAATGGAGAGAGCGAGAGAATTTAGAACTTAAAATTCAAAAAGTAAAGAAAGAAAATACATTGTAAACAGACAATTACTACCTAACTGCAAGGTGATGTCTTTCTGTGATTGGGTATTTCTCTATTAATTAATTCTGGTGATATATGCCATATGAATAATCAATGGAGCTGAAATTAGAAATTATTCTTTCTAGTTCACCAACTCTGAGGGAGAAAACATGGATAACAAGTGGAAATAAAGGTTTACGCCCAAAGAATCAGTCAATCGATAAACATTTATTAAGTCTAGGCACTGTGCTAAGAATATAAAAAGATGCCAAAGAAAGTCCCTGCTCTCAAAAAGCTTACAATCTAATGAGGGAAAATTCTAAGCTGGAATACTCTTTTAAAAAAATATAAATTTCTGTGGATTTCTGTGAGAAAGTAGAAGTCCTCAGATGTTTCATTTTGGAGGCAAAGGGATAGAATCAGTTTTGTTAACTAGGAATAAAGGATTTAGCACATCTACTTGCAAATTGTAAATCTAGCTTGTAAAATGAGGAAACAAATTGTGTGTATCAGGAGTGAAAAAATAAATTTGAGTAACACTTAATATTAAAAGTAAAGCAGAAATGCCCTTTCTGAAAAGCAAAGTTATTTTTCAAGATGTGTGTATCTATGTGTGTGAATATATATGTATTTATATGTACACACACACACACACACATATAAATGCATATATGTGTATACATACACACACATACACACACACTCCATGACTTTAATAAAATAGAGACATTTCTTTAAGTCTTAAATCCTCAGAGTAACACTAAGATAATAAGCAGGCAGAGTGTGCTGCCAAGGTAAATTTAAGACAAGGATATTTTTAATAATGGGTAACAGTAAAGAGATTTGACATTTACTCGTAATTGAACAGGCTGGTTTCAAGCCAGATGCCTGTAATGTGCACCATCCAAACATGCATATAAATAGGTTACAGGGAAAGCAGGTTCTTTATGCTGTCTTGGGCTTTCATTCCCAACATGGAAGTCACACTTTATTATTTTGATGTTCATAAATTTCCCGAAATTTAAACTGCCACAACAAGCATTACAGGTTATAAATATTATTCCAGATTTAAAGACAATTTATATATTGCCAGAGTCATTAGCTAATGGTTTTTATCTTCCTTTGGGACAATGAAAAAACATTAAAATTCAATTTATGCAACATTTGCTTCGCATAAGAAAGGGAAAATGGTCATCAACATTCTCTGGCAAGATTAATGTGTGGAAGGGTCATGACTGATGAAGGCAAGGTCTCCCAGATGATGAGCTGCAGTGGACTGATGCATGGAAAAGAAAGTAACTTGTATATTATGTAGGTTCTTATGGATTCAGGGAAAACTAATAATCTTTATTCATTTGATCATCACAAATGACGTTTTAAATTCAAGAATGGAGGCAGGGGTTAATGGGACACTAATTGTTAGGAGCTGCCAAAATGTGTATTCATTAAATTCAAATAACATTATTATAGAAATGATTTATCACAGATTGCTTCACGAGGCAAGTAAGAAAATTTGGGGCCTGCCTCATGACACACCAGTATTGTGCAGTCAAACCTCTGAAGAATACAATCCTTCCAACTAAATTGATTTCTTTTCAGGGCTCTCCCTTTCCATCTGATTTGTTAAGTACTCAGGCTCCACAGCTCATTGAGCGGACTTCCCTCACTGGTGGCTTGCCTCCTTCTTTTCATACCGCCATGCTCACAAAATTTCACTGCCCAGTGTTTTTCCATGGACAACTATCATTACTTTGGTTGGTACAGAAAGATGTATTGTTTTTAATTTTATACTGGGGGAAAAATTAAGTGTTGGGGGAGTGGTAAACAGATAAAACAACTATGAAAAAATGGTCTGTATCTGGAAAAAAAATCTTATTGCAGTCTCTTCCCCATCAGCTTTCCTAGCTTTTATTCTTTAATGCAATAAAGTTTAACAAACAGTTCTTAGGTGGTGGTGAAATGGACAGAATGCGTCACTTGGGGTCAGGAAGACATGAGATAGAATCCTACCTCAGATACTCTCTAGCTGTATAACCCTGGATAAGTCACTTAACCTCTCTGCGCCTGAGTTTCCTCATCTCTAAGATGTAGGTAATAACAGCACCTACCTCCCAGGGTTGTTACAGTGAAGATCAAATGAATAAACATATGTTCTTTGCAAACCTTTAAGTGCTATCTATTATTACATTAAGGAAGGAAGGAAGGGAGGGGAGGGAGGAAGGAAGGAAGGAAGGAAGAAACGAAGGAAGGGAGGAGAATTTAGTATGTGTCAGGCATGGTGCTAAGAGCTAAAGAGATAAAAATAAACAAGCAAAGCATTTCCTACCTTCAAAGAGCTTAAATTCTAATAACCAGAAGGTGAAGACAGTATGAATTCTAAGATTCTTGAAGGGTTTGTCTGAAGCTGGAGATAAAATGTTGAGTTTGGGTTGGAATTGGTAGTCTGCTATCACTGGACCATAGAGTTTGTGATAGGGACTGGAATAAAATAAGGCTGGAAAGAGAGGTGGGAGTCAAACTGCAGAGGGCATTGAATGTCAGGCCAATGGATTTTTATTTCATCTTGTATGCAGTTGCAAGCTACTGGAAGTTTTTAAGTAGGGGCGGTTGGAGATGTGCCTTAGGATTATCCATTTGTCAGACATGTGGAGAGTGGGTTGGGGAGGGGAGAGAGCAAGAGCAGAGAGACCAATTAGGAGGCCATTTTGTTGGGCCAGGCAAAAGGTGATGAGTGACTGAGCTTGGATAGTAGCTGTGTAAGTAGAGTAGGTATTCTTAATCCGTTTCTGCAAGTTTGCCTTAAAAAAAAAATAATACATGTGTGTCCATGTGTGTGTAATTTGTGTTTCAATGTAATTTGTTTCCTCTGAAATCCTAGATGCTTTCTTCTATGAATTTCAAAACATTCTTCTGAGAAGAGGTCCGCAGGATTCATCAGACTTCCCAAGATATCCACAACACACAGCTGAGAATTCCTGGAATAGTGGGAGGGGGACAGATGGGAGGGATGGAGGGCAGACTCCAGCAAGACAAGGCAGCTGATTATATAGGGGAGATAAGGAAAAAGGAAAGACAAGGATGACTAAGGTTAACAACCTGAGTGAATGGGACAAGAGAGACGTCCCAATATCCCTCAATAAAAAACAGGGGATTCTGGAAGATGGGCAGGCTTAGGGATAAAGATAATCAGCTCTGTTTTGGACAGATTGAATTGGATTTTCTTATAGGAAATTCAGAGGGAGATGTCTAACAAGCAGTCTCTGTGGCGCTAAGAATTCAGGAGAGAGATAAGCGCTGGATATAGATTTGAACTCATGGGTGATATTGATATCACAGGAGGAGAAAGTGTAGGGGGGGAGAGAAGAAGAAAACCCTTAGGTCCTGTGAAACACCTGCACTCTGAGACAAGAGACAGATAACCCAACGAAGTACACAGAGGAGAAATAATCACAAGCCAAGGGAGGAAAGCCTCTCGCAGAGGGAACAGGTGGTGCGGGCAAGAGGAGTAGGGTTCACAGTATCAAAAGCTGCAGAGAATTCAAGGATGATAAAAACTGAGAAAAGGCCATCAGAGTTAGCAGTGAAGAAATGATCGGTAAACTCGGAGAAAATAATTTCAGCCAAATGGTGGAGTTAGAATCCAGATTGCAAAGGATTGAGAAGTGAGTGGGAGGTGAAGACATGAACGATTCTTTCTCAGAGTTTGGCAGTGGAAGGGTGTTGAAATTACTTGAGGTTGGCAGGGTCAACAGAGTTTTAAAAGGATGGGGTAGAATTGGATGCTTGAGGCAGCAGGAAAAGAACCAAAAGAAACAGAAAAATTGAAAGGGGGTGGTGCTGCACAGGATGATGGGTAAACTCCTGGAGGAGAAAAGAGGGAATGGGATCGAGGGCACAGAATTAGAAGCTTTGGACTTAGTGATCAGAATGGTCACCTGTTCTTCCGGGACAGGAATAAAAGAGAACATAGGTGAGGATGAAGAAGGGGGTATGAGGTATGGAATGAAGAAAAAAAAGATCTCAGAATAGATGGTTCCCAATATTCTCAGTAAATTGGGAGGCAAGGCCAGCTGCTGATTGAGAAGGGGTGAAGGGAACATAGGGGGCTCAAAGATAGAAGAGAAGGTTAGGAACAACCACTGAGGGCAGAGGGATAATAGATGGCATAATTTATATTTTAATTCTCTTCAAACAATTCTGCCAAGAACATTGTCTTTTGCCAAATGTGCTTTGTTTCTCTTTAATGAATTTCCAAACAGCCCATCCTTCCTTCCTGAGGTACACATGCTCTATAACTTAACCCTGCCTCAGTCTCAGGGGATGTTTGAGTCACCGATCTCAATGATGGCCCGTGGACAACTCCTCAGAATGTTTTGAAATGAATGAAATAAAATACAAAGACCAATTATCTTAAAATACAATTATGAAAATACAAAACAAATAAATTTGTCCAAGGACTCCCTTGTCTAGGCGACCACTGCCCTTTGACCTTCCACATCTATTTTCTTCATCATCAAAACTAATCTTAGAATTCAACAATCAGACTTGATAAATGAGTTCACACAAGATCTATCACTTTATTATTCAAAGTCTTTACTTGGCATTCAAGGCCCTGCAATCTGTGTCCCCTCAACTTTATCTCCTATTATTCTCATGCACCAATTCAGCTCTGCCATGAGCAAATCCCTCAGTCTTTCAGGGTCCTCCATTCCTTCTCTATAAATTGAAGAGGCCGGACTATATAGCCCTCTAACCTTTCCAGCTTTATGATCTTATTATCTAACCTTCTGTCTAAAAGAGATTGTTCTGACCTCTGAAAATGCCCTCCTCCACCTCTATGCTTCTGCAAAAGGCCATGTCCCATGCCTGGTCTGTACTCACTCTCCATCTGTGCCAGCTGAAATTTTACCTAATCTCTAAAAGTTCAATTAAAATGTAACCTTCCAAGAAAGAGGTACCAGCTTTCTCCATTAGACCTTCCATAAGAATTGAATTCACAAATCTGTGATACATTTGTTACATAATCCTGTAGGTTAAAAAAGTCAGCTCTCACTTAATTTAAGTGAACCATTTTTCTGCAGACCTGGCCCACCCCTAATGGGGCTCCAGATGACTCTGCCATCCACAGCATAGAAGCTTCAGTGCCTGGGGCCCCAAAGCCCCGCCAGAGCTTTGGTGCCTGGACAGAAAGACACCTGATCTGGAGGCCACTTCCAGCCTTGCTGTAACCTGCTAGGAGACAGAGTCAAAGACTGGACCAGTATGGGGGTCCTTCTGCCAGCCCCCTGGGGAGCTGAATTTGCACAATGTGAATCTTTGTAAATTGAGAACTATCTGTTCATGCCTATATTTTTATCTCATTCAACTACTGGATCAGGCATTCTTAATGTAGGACTAACATTTCAAGGGGTCTGTGAACTTGGAAGGGAAAAAATCCCTACTACATTTGTATTCCCACTAAACTCGAACTGAATTTAGTATTTCTTTTCACTTGTTTTATGCATTTTAAAAACTAATTCTGAGAAGTGGTCTGGAAGCTTCATCAGACCATTTAAGAGTCCATGACACTAAAAAAAGGGTAATAACTCACACCCTAAATGGTAAATACAATGAGACTTTGAATTTGCCAAAGCTTTGTATCTGCCCCAGAGCTGAGCATATTGCTGTATATATGAAATAAAAGGAACAGGACCTGTGACTTTACTGGAAATTTCCAGATGAGGAAAGCCTCTACACCAAGGCAGCACAGCATAAAGATTCTTAAAGGACAGATGCTTAATAAATATTTGTTTGATGAATAAATAACCATACAAATACTGGAAAAGCAGAACTAGGCTGTGTTGCTCAATAGAGATTCTCATCAATATCACACAATGAGTAGGTCGGAAGAATTCTGAGTGCCCAAGTACAAAGATGATGCATACCCTGAAGCAGATGAATGGTCACAGATCTCACATTGGAAGGGACATCACAGGTTGACTCCACCGTCTTACAGATGAGGAAACATGAGGATGGTAAGTGACTTGCCCACGGTCACACAACTAGTTAATGACAGCTAGTATCTGAATCCAGGTCTTCCTTCTTTCAACTGAGCACTACTTCCATTGCACCACACTATTCATGACCTTAATATTAGAGAAGCCTAAACCACTGAGATTGTACCACCCCATAATATTAAAGCTCTACATTATGTCTGGCCAGGGCAGTGGGAAACATATTGCTTTTGGCCCAATTAGAAAGGATATCGCTCTTATTAAAGAGTTTCATCAAAAATAGGAATTCTGTTTTGTGGAGGCTATTAAAGAAAAAAGATCAGGGGCTGATTGCTGTTTCTAATTCGAATGGCTTCTAGAACTTCAATCCGGAGGTGATAATGATTCTCTTTCAATAGCCAGGCAGAGAATGATAACATCTGAAGGTGCCGATGATGCTCTCCTGAGACAAAGTTACAGTTTGGCATTGCCATTACAACTCTGGAACGACCTTTAGAGAACTGGGAGCTCTCCACAGTGCTGAAGTGATATTCTGAAAATGTATTTCAAGTGTTTCTGAGATGGGGAGATGGGGTAAATGTCTCATGGTCTGGTGAGGGCTACATGTTAAAAAGATGAGAGTGGTACAAATCACTACCTTATAGCTGGACTTACTAACAGATAAAAAATAAAACACCCTAAAAAAAACACCATCAATGCAGGTACAAGCTAACTGCATAGATAATATTGTATTCTTACCTATACTACAAAGATGTGTGTTTTGCCAGATAGACATGTTTTCTCACCATTTTCAACTGGAGAAGCATTTAAACCACATAAGTGAAATTATGTCAATAATCTTAGTTGACCTACTACATTAGAAATGCTCAATATGAAGAATACAGAGAAGCATGAGAAAAACCTATAGGAACAGATGCAGAGGGTAAGAAGCAGAGTAAGGAAAAGTATATACAAAATAACAACTATAAGCCTAGATTAAATAAACTCTCTTACAGAAGCTGCTGACATGTTATGATACCTTTAATGATGCATAATAAATTACTTTACAATAGTGTTCATGGAGAGAACAACAAAGGAAACTAAAAGCTGTGTAATTATGACTGAAGTTGGCCCTGAAGAAGAAATAAGAAAATGCATATTTCTTTCTTCTTTATGGAACACTACAAGTACAGTCAGACTCAGTTGATTTATTGTTTTTCTTGAAATGATTCAACCATTTTTTGTTGCAATGATTCAAACCACCCTGAGGGGTAGGAGCCTTTTTACTATGAAGATAATAGGTAGCATGACTATATTTATTATATGACTACATAATTATGACTATTGTTACACTTATTTTATAGATAAAGAAACTGACATTCTGGCAAATTTAGTGAATTGTGCATGCCCATAACTAAAACAGGGCAACCTAGCCTTTATCTCAAGAGCACTAATATCGAAGGGGCATTCATCTAATTTACCAGCAACTTTTCTTCCCCCTTCCTCCCTCCCGTGTCCTACACCCTTCCCATCATTCCAACAACAGAATTGGTACTGAATACCAGAATTCACAGGTATAGCTTTGGTCAGAAAGTTAGTTTCAGAAATGGGATTCAAGGCCCAGGACTCTCCTGAATCCAAGCCTAACATTCCTTTTAATATACTACTCTGCATTACTTTCTGATTTTCTTTAAAAAGGGCACAAATAAAGTAAAGAAATTAAGCAGATTTTGTACCAGCCAATTTAGGAGCTTATCAAAGATTTCCCAGCAGAATGCAGATTTTTTTTTCTTCATTCAATCAGCCAGGCACAAAAGAAAGCATACTTTTCAAATGTCCTCTGCTCATAAAAAGACTTGAGAACAGACATACATAGAAAAGGAATTCTGCAAGATCTTTATTTATAATGAGAAAGCACTATCCTAATTTATAATCCGTGCACATACAGTACTCCTGGGGGGCCTCAAAAGGAGCAGCAATGTCAACAAGGGAGAGACAAGGCCCCCCCCCCGCCACAGGCCGTGCTCACTTCTCATGGGGAAGGAACAGGCATTATCCTCCTTCTTTCCATCTACTTCCTTTGCATCTGTCACTCCTCAATGGGTACCCCTCAGCAGTTCTCTCCTTCAGATTTACACCCTTTACATGTTTATAAATGGTTCAAATTGTCCCCCTCTGTTGTTAATTCACTATATATTATTTTAATCTTTCCATCTGTTCATTCAGACCTCAAAGTTGTCTCATACACACACCCGCCTGATGCTCACACTTTGTTTTCTAACCAACTGTAGAAAGGAGGCTACAGGCAATACCACTTGAGCATCAGAATAGAAACCCACAGCATGATCAGAGACCTGATGGATGATTTTCCCCGTTCCTCCTTTAGTACCTTTCCTCTCCTACTTGAGTGTTGGCAGGTTGAGAGCTGTAACTGAGAGTGAGAAAGAAAGGTCCAGCATCCCTGACAGCCACATTCCCACAGTGACAGAGAAAATCACAGATATTAGAGATAGAAACAAGCTTTTAGATCACCAGTTCTCAGCTTCCACCAGGCCAGGAAGGCAGTGGAAATAACAGAGGACTGCGGGTACAGCTTCAGTCAATCAGTCCATTAGGCATCAGGCATTTATTAAGCACTTACTGTGTGTGTGATTGGGCTAAGCACTGGGAATATACACAGATAGGCAAAAATATGACCCCCGCCCGCAAGGAACTCATATTCTAAGAATTTCAGAAAAGAAGTATGATTCAATCAATCAGCAAACATATATTAAGCATCTATTAACTCGACAATCACTATGTTAGATGCAGGCAAAACAAAGACCCCCTCAAAATGAAACAGTTTCTTCCCTCATCTGTATAATTGGGCTAAGCATACCTTTGCTACATATTTCAAAGGACTGTCCTGGGGACCAAATGAAGTATTTTCAAGACTTCAAATACTTTATGATTATTATTATTACCCCAGGTATCCAACACTCAATGCTTCCAATGATTTATGTTAGTCAATTTCCTTCTCTAGTTAACTCTTCCACTCCAGACTCCAAGACACCTTCTAGGCCATTTCTTATGTTCTGGGAACAATCATTCTTTCCTCTTCTTCAGAACTATGTGATCTCTCCATCTTCTTTTCATGATTTTGAGGGAACTACCACAAATTTCTTGACACACTTTCTCATTTTGTCTTTAGAAAGAGCCATATCTCTTCATGTTCTACATCTCTGACCATTATTTCTCCCTCCTTTGGAAGCTCATCCTGACTCCTAACACTCTCAAGAGGGTCCAGTGCTAATTCAAGTCTTTCACATTTCTTTTACTAACTCTCCTTGCCTTCATTGCCCAGCTCATGGTAGGCACTTAATAAATGCTAGTTGACTGACTTATATGCTCCAATGACTTCAATTTCCACCAAAATAGAAATGAATCTTTGGTCAGTGTCTTAAATGCTAAAGTTTTCCATTCAAAGTCTAAAGAAGTTGGACACGTAGCCTACAGAAGAGAAAACTTGGGGACAAGACAGGTGTTTTCAAGTATCTAAGGTGATCTTAGGTGAAAAAGAGATGCTAAAATGGGGACAGTGACTTAGAAGGACTGTGTTGGCAACTACCATGTTAAATTTATCAGTTTAAAAAAAAGATAGATGTAAAAGAGATTCAGGATTTCATAAGATCACAGATTTAGAGCTTGAAGGGATCACTAAATAAAAGACCCTCATTTTACAGATGAAGAAACAGAGGCAAGAAGACACTGTCACATAGTCACAGAGAGTAAGTGCTCAGGGTCACATAGCTAGTAGAGTGTCAATTTTGTTTTTCTGGATTATTTTGTCTATCAAAGGAGGCCATGCTAATTAGCTCTGCCATCAAATCTACAACCTGGATGCAAATTCTGCCATATTATGAACAGAAAAGATTAATAATAAATTCTGTGGACCCAAAGAACCTGTCACCTGTCTGGAAGGTTGTTTCCAAATAACCTGTTCCCACTTGGTATGTGAACCTGACTCTTCTTCTTATCTGGCAACTGATGGATGGCGGATAATTTTTTTCCCCTGAGAGTGACATTAGCAGTACATTCTGCCTTCATTAGAAGCTGTCATTCTTCATCATGCCATGTTCTAAATTAGTCCCAATGTTTTCACTAATTTTCAATAATTTCTGTAAAAAATGTTCTGGAATGGGTAGGTTGCCAAAAAGGAGCAATACAGAAGCGAACGGCATTCGTGGCCCATAAAACTGAGCTCCCCCTCACCAGGTCTCATGGAGTTGAAAGTAAACAGATGTCTTTAAGTTTCTGCAACAACAGAGAATGGTGCCAAAATAACGCATGGATGCAATAAGAGATTAACATTCATTACCAGACATGAGTATTTTTGGCCTCCCTTATTTGCAAAATCAAGATGAAGCCCAACAGCCTCCCTGAAAAATCATGTCTACCTGGCTTACCTACTGAGAACTCATGTTTATAATTAAACAGAAGGATTTTTTTGGGGAAGATTAAAATATGCAAATTGCAATTCTAGCTGTAGAAAGGACACTCTGGAGGGAAGCAGCAGGTTTACTGTTAAAAGGGTTCAGACAAGATGGGGGGAGGCAATGAAGGGAATCACGTGGGGTCATTCCACTCACTGCAGTGCTAGGCAGGGCCTCCCTTCAGAAATCATTTCAAATGATTAAATCTTTCCTGGTCCTCAGACCCTGTTTCCTCAGTCCTTGCCCAGAGTTCTGACTCTTTTTTTTCTGCTAAGTCTGATTATAATACTCCATTTCATCTCTCAATCTTCCCTTTTTATGAAGCTACCCTCCAGAGCAGAGACTTAATCCAAGTCTGATGGACAGAAAATGTGATGTTTCTTATTAGCAGGAGTAATTATGTCGACACTCTCTAGTCCCTTATTTACTAGCTAGGTGCTCTGAACAGAACAGTGAGGCATTATTACTTCTTCAGCCTCATCTACGTACGTCAAAGGCAATAACCTGCCCCTCAAAATTAGGTTTCTCTCCTTTTCTTTTTCCACGTGTATGTGTGTGCACGCACAATTGCCTTTGAGCTGGGTCTGAAGGGCAGCATTTCTTTGTGCAGGACTGCCTAGACGTGAGTCCAAGAAAGTAATTTCTAATAAAATGATTTGAGAAAGCAAACCTCCGTGGTTGGGAAAGGGCTCCCCTGAGAAATCAGGATGTTTACGCTTTTGGGGTCTCATGTGATCTCCTTCATTTTAGGCTTGTTTTTAAAGGTTCCATACATCAACAGGCTCAGGTGTTTTCTCCATGGAAAATTAAAATGTCCACCTAAGTACATGAAATCTCAGTTAAGTTAGCTAAACATCTCTACTCTAAGAGGCCTTTAAGGCCCCTTCCAGGTCTAACTCCTAATCGTAATCCTATAATTCAACAACCCTGTGAGACAAGTGGAAGAGGGATTGTTATTCCTCTGTACACATGAAAAAAACTACAATTGAGGATCAGAAAAGGTTGACTTTATCACATAACTAACTGCAGAGTCAGAATTCAAACCCAGGATTCCATGATCAAATCACAGAGTTTGAGCAGAAAAAGCAAGAAGACAAAGTAAGGAGCATTTATTAACAGCTCACTTAATGAGTACCAGGCATTGTCCGAGACTCTGCAGATACAAACACAAGGAAAAAGACAGTCCCTGCCTGCAAAGACCTTACATTCTAATTGGGGAAGACAGCCCAGAAAAGGGGAACCGAGAAGCAGAACAGGTGCCAGCACAGGGTCTACGCAGTCAGAAGATTTTTAATCCTTTCTTTTTAGTGACGCAGGAACTGAGGTTAAGTGACTTGTCGAAAGTCAAAGTGACAAAATTTCAATCGAATCCCCCCACATTCACCCAATTACAAATCCTAGAGTTAAAATAAGCAAATTGGAATATCTTTACTAGCAAACTATAACTGGACAAAAGCAACATTAGCCCTACATTGCTGAATATGACACGGACAACTGGCTTCTCAGAGAGCATGAGGTGGGTTGGTACCTTGGAAAAAGGGCCCAAGAGAGCCCACAGCCACCCCTCTACTGCGGTTCCTTATGACCTCTCAAATGAACTTCCATAATGGTCTCCTATTTGGTCTTGCTTCCCTAAGCCTCTAACTTGGAACCTTTTATCTGACTATGCATGTGTGGCTATTCTTTCTGCCTTCAGACAAGCTATGGGCCTTTTCCTATACCCTTGGATTGGTTACAACATGGAATCCACTATGGAAAAAGGGAGTAATTCCCTCTAGAAAAACCCACAGACTCGTGAGGATGCCATCCCTAGCCATAATGACAGATGGGTTTGCTAGCTCATGTCCACTGTTGACTTCTTACACATGCCTCACACAAGACACCTTTATCTTCCCTCTCCCTATGTAGGGCAGCTAGGTGGTGCCATAGTTAACAGAGCGCTGGGCCTTGAGTCAAGAAGACTCACCTTCCTGAGTTCAAATCTGACCCCAGACACTTACTGTGTGACCGTGGGCAAGTCACTTAACCCAGTTTGCCTCAGTTTCCTTACCTGTAAAATAAGCTGGAGAAGGAAAAGGCAAAGCACTCCAGTGTCTCTGTTATGAAAACTGCAAATGGGGGTCACAAAGAGTTGAACACAATTAAAAAAAAACTCTTCCTCCCCCAAGAAAAGCTGCCATTGAGAGACTAAAAATACTTCTCTGCTTGTGGTCAGATATTTAGATGTGCAGATGACCGACATCTGGATCTAGCGAATGCTTTGTGTCTACACTGGATAAAACAGCTAAAAGACACTGAAGTCCACACAGTTGAAGCACTAAAGGCTGTACCCAGCATATATTTAGGACGGGAAAGTAGCTGCTGCGGCTTACAGAAGTAAAAGAAAAATCAACTGCAGACATGCCAGGCTGTATTGTGAAGCCCTGGCCCCTTGCCAGTGGTAGCTAGCAGTGAAAGAGTTTGCATTATTCTGTCCCTGTGAATATCACCATGCCAAGCTGCATAGATTGGATATCTTGGCACCAGGTCATAGGAGATACTTTTCTAATTACATATATCATCCCTGTCTTTACAATTTAAATAATACTTTTTTAAAGTTAAAAAAAATTTATTGTAATGGAAGCCTGGCTATTTTTGCCTACTATTTTAATATAGTTTGGAGAAGGAATTCTCATACTAAAGGAATCCTGGGAAACTGAACCAAAACCCTAAGTGAGAAGTTGTTAGTTTCATTATGTGCCAACAGATATAATTGCCACTTTTTTTTCTTTCACATCTCTCTTAACAAAATGTAACCTCCCTGAAGGAAGGAGTTTTAAAAAAATTGTATTCCTAGTAATTAGCACAGTTCCCTCTGCATATATTAGGTGCTAAATAAGTGTTTGCTGCTGAATTGAATTCTATAGAATTAGATGAGATGCCATGGTTATATAGGCTGCCAAGAGGATACCAAGACATCAAGTCAAATCAGTCAATTTAGTGACTCAACTTGTCAATTTATAAGTCAAATATCACTCCAACCTATCTGCAAAAATGGCCCTAAGATCATATTCACATGGTTTTTGCTACAGGGTCCTTAAGGAATTCACCTTGGCCTATTTATTGTCATGTGATGCAATTGCATTGATTTTTTTAGGCTTGTAAAGATCTTGAGGGATTCATCTCGGCCTATTCTCTACATGTCTAAAAAAATTCAGTGCAATTGTACCACATGACAAAATGAATGTCATTTTCTCAAGTTGTCTGGAATTCACGAATCCATTGGTTCATTCATTGAATGTTGATCAAGCATCTCTTATGTGCCCAGAATTCTCAGGCATGCTGGGGGAGACCAGGAGCATACAACATAGAATGATACATGGTCACTGTTCTCAAGGAGCTTACAATCTAGCTGGAAAAAAAAAATAAAAACTCAGCTCTTCCTGCCTCCAAATCAAGTCTTCTATCCATTTTTATTAGAGATGACCACCTCTTTCAAACCTTAGTCACATGGCAATATAACAAGTCAAAAGAGTGGTAGAGGGGCAGCTATGTGGCGCAGTGGATAGAGCATCAGCCCTGAAGTCAGGAGGACCTGAGTTTAAATCCGGCCTCAGACCAAACACTTGACACTTACTAGCTGGGTGACCCTGGGCAAGTCATTTAACCCCAATTGCCTTAAAAAAAAAAAAAAAAGAGTGGTAGAGACCAAAAGTATGAAAATAGGCCATGACTTCCATGGAGCAAATCACCAAATGTCTTTGGCTACACCCACTCATTCACATTTAGAGTCTAATCAAGAGAGCTGTTGTTTCAGATAGTTCAAGGATAACAAATAATCTGTGTTGTTGTTTATTTTTTCCCTGAATAGCAGATTAAAAAAAAACACAAACTTTAATTATGTGGCAAATTGCCACCAAACTTCATTTCATCTGATTGAATAGATGCAGTATGTGTTTTTCAGATCACTGTCAAGTAATTTTTAAAAAAAAATCTTAAGCTTTTGGAGCCAGGAAAAGGTGAGCAATTGTTTTACATCTGGATAATAAATCCTTTCAGAAGTTCTACTTGTACGGACACATAAATTTGGAGCTGGAAGACACCTTAGTGGCCAGTGAGTTCAACCTTCTCATTTCATAGGTGACGAAACTGAGGCCAGAGAGAGGTAAAGTGACTTGCCCAGAGTCACACCGTGTCTGAGGCAAGGCTGGAACTGATACTTTCCTGACTCCAAGCCCCGTGTCCAGCATATACTTCCCCCTCAATACTAAGCCTTCAATTCCCTGGCTTCCTTCAAAAATCAGCTCAAATCCCACCTTGTGTGAGAAGTCTTTCCTGTTCCCACTAGTAACTAGTAATTCCACTCCGGAATAACCTTCAGTATGCTTTGTATAGACCATGTAAATGTGTAGCTATTTACAGGTTGTCTTCTTCCTTAGCATGGAAGCACTTGTTCAGGCTTTCTTTGTGGGACAGGGACTGACCAGTGATGCCTGAATCCTGAGAGAACGTGTTTGGAAAGGGTGCTTCGAGAAGCGCCTGATACCTGGGAATGAAGCGGTCTTTGGATGAGCAAGGATTCCATGATGGGTTCTGGTCACATAAACAGGTAGGGAGGTAACAGACTTTTGATTGACTTCTGAGCTGGATGAGCTAAGTGAGTCAGTCTGTCCATCTACTGGTCTCTATCTCCCTCCCTCTCTCCTTCTCCCTGTCTCTGTCCCTCTTTCTCCATTTGTGTCTCTCTGTCTCTTTCCCTCCCTCCCTTTTCCTCTGTCTCTCTCACCCCCTCACTCTCCCTCTGTCTCTTTCCCTCCCTCTCCATCTGCCCCATCTCTCCTTCCCTCTCCAACTGTCTCTCCCCCCCTTTCCCTTGTCTCTCACCCTTCTGTCTGTCTGTTTCTCTGTATCTCCTTCCCTCTCCTCTGTCTCTGTGTCTTCCTCCCTCCTTCCTGTCTCTGTTACTGCGGAAGTCAAGGACAGCTGTAAGCCTCTGAAGGACAGAGCTAGCACCAGTGGCCTGATCTCCCAATTTGGGTGGAAATGAAATCATGTGCCCATAACCCTCCTGTGATTTTTCCTCACTGTTCTATCTATTCTTTCTTTCCTTACATGGAGACCTAGAGAAAGGACCAGTAAGGCTAAAAGCCGTGAAATCTGAAAGACCAGAAGAGCCAGTCCCCACAAGTCCAGTCACCGGGGTTCACATCAGAGTTTGTGGGGACAAGCAAGGCAAGTGAGGAGTCAGGGTTTAAGCCACTTCTTTGACCCTGAGTAACAATGGCAAGGGGTGACTTACTCATTAGCTTTGCCACACTCCAAAGTATACTTGGTGGGGGTAAGTGTACTGCAGTAACTGTGTTGTTTCAGCAAATTCTCCTGAGGAACCAGGGCAGCACAAAAAAGAATGTACCCCTAGGTGTTGAGGGGAAATGTTTAGACTCTCTTTTCATGCTATTCTCAGGAAATATCCTCTCGTAAAAGCTAGCTGGTGTTAATTGGCTTATGATACTGGAACAGTAATCACTGGGTTAATCAATGATATGAGACATACGAACTTCAACAACCGATACTGAGAATAGACTGGAATGGGGGTTTGCCTGACAGTATTAGAAAGACCACTACTGGTTCTCAGGGTACCTGATTCTAGACATATAATTTCTTTCACACAGAGTACTACAATTAGAAAAACTTCCAAAAACACATTATTCATAACCAACTTTGTGATTTATAGTCTAAAAGAGTTTTGAAAAGTTAAGCGTTATGGTCCCCTAGCCGGTGTGTATGAAAGGCAAGACATGAACCCACAATTTGTGGGCCTTGAAATCTAAATCTAAAAATGATCTGCTATCTGCTTTGCACCATGACTTCTAAAAGAAGAGATTAAAAATGTAAATTTGATAACTGAGTGTAATAATTTTTATAACAGTGGGAAACCAGAGTTCAGAAAGCAGGAAAAGATGGTGTCTTAGATTCACCATCCTATAGAAAATAAAACAGTGTCCTTACTGTCATGTAAAAAGATGAGATGTATTCTGTGTGGCCATAGAAGGCCTCGACAAGTCCAATGGATGGAAGCAACAGTGAGGGAGATTTTGGCCCTATAAAAAGAGGACATTTCTCATGATGATAGCTATACAAAAATGGATGTTTTTTTGGGGGGGGGTATTGGCTTCCCCAAACTGGGGCTCTTTAATCAGAGTTTAGATAACCACTTGTCAGGGCTTGTATAGAGGTTACTCACATTTCAGGAAAGAGGTTGAACTCAGATGATCTCAACAGGGGGATTCTATCATTTTAAAAGCTTTTGTGGAAAAATACTGTTAAAAGATAATTCACTTTATGGAAAAAATCAAGAGATCAACTGTAGGATTGGTTTTCTTTTTGATCTTAAAAGCTTTTTGGTGGCAGGCGTAATTTGTCACAAAGGGTGAAAAATTGTCCTTAATGGATAATTGTAAGACTTTGCAAAAATGTTAATAAATATACAGTATCTAGAAGTCAAAAGAACTTCAGAAACACCAGCAGATTCATGAGCAAAGCCCAATGTTCTCTGCTAGTTGTCACCTGTTATGAATCTAAAAATGTGATGAAGCTGACTGCATGATACTTGGTGCTAAAAAAAGAAAGAAACCGTGAAAAATGTTGCTAATTATTGATGAAGGAAATGGAAGTTCTTAAAGTAACATACTTATTGGCATCACTTTAGAGTCCACTGCAAAGGGAACGTTGTATGCTCTGACTTTTTTTTTAATTTGGTGATTTGAACCCAAGTCACGGAAATATGATCACTTGTAATTTTAAAGAGAGGGAAATGGGTGTGTTATGTGGGGCTCTAAAGAAAGCTGATCTGATGGGTAATTTCAGTGAGACCATTGGCCCAGAACTTTCCCATAGAACAAAAATTTATAATGTGCAGGAGTTGTATCAATTATGTGACAATTTTCTCGCCCAAGCTGAAGGTGTAAATATATGCAAAGAGTCCAGTAGAAATTCCTTCTGGATTAGAAATGATACAGTCAGTCCTGGGTGGGGGTGAGGGGTGGGGGAGTGGTGACAGCTTGAGGCAAGAAGGAAGTAGGACAGTGAGAAGTTCATTCCATGTAAAAAGGCAGCAAAAATGGCACCAGAAGTGAGTTGGAATTTCAGTTCTTTCTACCTTTCCTTCTTGGGATGTTCTAAGTGTGAAAATGTAAATCAAATCATCTTGACTCATAAAGGCCTGTGTTTAAGGAGGATATGATTTTTTGGCCCCAAAATTCACACTTTCTAGTGAAATAACTTTCAGATGGAGGGAATGTTGCTGATGCCAAGGCAACGAGATCTTTCACTGGATTCCACCTTATGGCTGAATAGACTGGACAACAAGGTACCATGTTTAAGTCCAGGTGTTTATATTAGCTAAAAACTCAATTAAAAAGATGGCGCAGATCATGATGATGGCCATGATGAGGACAACTCTTTCCCTAATTACCTTGAATTCTGTACCTATTTGTATTTACTCCTCTTTATGTTTTTGATACACATATTCATATATGTCCTTGTCTCTCCCATTAAATGTAAACTCCTTCCAACTGGGACTGTTCCATTTCATTCTCTCTGAATCTCAAGTACCTAACATGGTGCCTGGCACGTAGTAGGCACTTAATACGTACTTTTTGACTGGTTGATGGAAATGGCATTCCAAGGTTAGGAAAACATTTTCTATCCAGTGTTTAATGTGATTATCACAACCAACCCTGTGAGGTGAGCGTTAAACATATTCCTATTTTCCCTAGCAAGAAAATTAAATTCAGAGCTAATAAATATCAGAGGCAAGATTTGATCCTGGTATTCCTGACTCTAAGAGCATGACGCCACTTTTTCTTCTTGATCAGAACTGATTTCTTTTGTAGAGGTAACTCTAGAGAATGAAACTTTGTCTATCAATGTAGAACAATAGCACAATTAGAGTCCTAATAACAAAATTGGGGGAAAATGATAAATGTCCATGTTTGAAATATGGAAAATGAATCAGAGATTATAATTTGTTTGCCAAGATCACACCCAAATAGTTGCATAATAAATTCCAAAATTTACGTTCTAGAACCCAAATAGAGACAAGAACAAAAAATTTAAATGACTTGCTAATGATCACAAAATTAATGTGTCAAAGGAGGGATCTGAACCCAGGTCATTCTAATGCCAACTCTAGCCATTTATCAATTTCTTTTACACCAACACATGCCTTTCTATACTAGCATAAGAACGTCATGTGCAAATCTCTCCCCTAAGAGTTGACACATTTTATGCCAGCCACGTTTTTTAAAAAAAGCATTCTGCCTGCCCTCTCTGAGCCTCAAAAAAGTTCAGAAGGTTTGAAAAACATGCGAAACAGGAAGAACTGTTTCCTAGGCACTTGAAGATATTGATCCTTAATGGGGTAAAATTCTGTTAGTAGAAACCCTTCTTAAACTGACTGATCTGCTTGATTTGATGATGATGGGTTTAAGCAGATACCAGAGAGGTCAGAAATAGAAAAAGAACCTATTCATTTAACCTTGGCATTTGAAATGTCCATGCATTACAAAGAAACTAGATAACTACATGAGTGAAATGTGGGGTTTTTTCGCCATCAGAAGGTGCAAGGTCAGAGAATCCTGCTTTGTCTCTCATTACCCATGTGACACTGGGCAAATAATAGTTTGGTAACACAAATGTCCCCCGTCGTTTGTGTGCCCGAGAACCTCCACATTGCAGAAAGACACAAATAAGTATGGTTCCCACACATCTGTGTCTACCCAGCACAGAATGACGCTGGGCTTTCTGATATAATTTGGTCAGTGGCAACCCAGGATAATTCATTATAACGGACCCAAATAAGTCTTCTTCCTATCTTCCAACCCCAAAGCAAGTGTTCAATGAGAGATCATAAGATTTGTTGCTGTAGAGCTAAAACAAACCCCAAAAGACATCTAAGTTAACCCTCTCATTCTAGAGCTGAGGAAACTGCAGCCCAAGAAAGACAAATGACTTGGCCAGCTTCACTCACTGTCAGAAGCAGCACTGGAACCCATGTCTTTGGACTCCAGAGCTAGTCCTCTGGCCACAATACACCACATCAGTTCATTTTCTCTTATTCCCCCCATTTGTTTTACACAGCTATAATGGAAAGGGTTACCATGGATTACTAAATAATGATGGATAAAATATTTTCTTTTTTTTTTAGGGGGGAGGAGCAGCATGTAGGGGGAAGAATCACCATGTATTTAAGAAAGGACAATTACAGGGGCAGCTAGGTGGTGCAGTGGATGGAATACCGGCCCTGAAGTCAGGAGGACCTGAGTTCAAATCCAGCCTTAGACCAAACACTTGACATTTACTAGCTGTGTGACCCTGGGCAAGCCACTTAACCCCAATTGCCTAAAAAAAAAAATAAAAATTATTAAAAAAAAAAAAACAAAGAAAGGACAATTACCAAAGACAGTTTTTTCCCATGGCTGTAGATGAAAAGTGACATTCAAACAATTTGATTTTCACTGTATAATTCGTGGCTATTTAAAAAATATAAAAGATGTATATTAAAAAATATATAGTTATAATCAAATTGTTTGTATGTGGCTTTTCATCTATAGCAGTGGGGAAAATTGTCATAGATAACTGTCCTTTCTTAACAACACCCTTGGAGTATTGGAATAAAATCTCCTGCCATCTTTTCTAAAGCACCAAATAGCATCCAAGCTCTTTACTAGTTTGACTGTCCTAAATAAAAGCAATCAGAGTGGACCATAAACTGGAATAGCCTACTCCCTC